>NC_056744.1:1045494815-1045577315 GCF_019279795.1 Protopterus annectens | reverse complement strand
GTATATGCTGTAACACTACATACAGGGTGACAGTTTGCACAACTCTCCCTGTACATGTTTTTGCAGAATGTCTAGCCTATTGCCCCATATTTCTGCTCTGTTCCTCATATAGTTGTGGTTTTCTGGTACTTTACTGTAAAATGCAGGCACTGAAGTGTTGCAGCTACTGAGACATTTAAGTGATGGCCTGTACATCCTGCAGCTACTCTGACCAGTTGCAACCAGCTGCTATACTAACCATGTTCTAGGTTACACCGACCAGCTCAGATGGTGTATTGGTACTTTGCTGTGGTTGTAGTGCACAGGGTCCTGGGTTTGAAACTTGGCAGGGCTGATTATTTACAACTAACATTGGGTAAGATGTCGGTCCAGGTGAGAGCCTGCTATAGGTCCCCAACCATATCCCTAGACTCTCACTCCAGGTTCCTAAGCACCCTGGAATCTATCAAGGTCCAACCCAGAACTCTCTTACTAGAAAACTTCAACTACCCCTCCATCAACTGGAAAAACTACTCAAGCACCAATACACTGGCCCAATGCTTCCTGGAATTCACCAATTCCAATGACCTGGACCAAGCACCAATACACTGGCCCAACGCTTCCTGGAATTCATCAGTTCCTATGACATGGACCAGCTGATTCTGACCCCCCACTACAGGAAGCAACATCCTTGACCTGGTTATTACTAACATGGTCACCGTTGCTTTACACCAATAGTCAATCCCTCCCTGGTCAGATCCAACCATAAACTAAGCACCATGGAAATACAGAGGTGGCTAACTTCACGGCACCTATGCCAATGGAAAATAGCTGCATGACTGCCAAATCATACACCATTGCACTGTATGAACATGTACACAGATGTATGGAGCTAGCCATACCCAACAGAACCAAGATGCTCTCCTCAAAAAAAAGGAAGCCAATCTGGTGGTTCCTTGCCATTAATAAACTCTACAACAGAAGGAAGAAACTGTTGCAGAAAAAGGTGAAGTCTCAAGACTGGAAACATTCCCTTATTAGCCTCAACAAAAGGTTGAGATGCCCATCAAATCATCTAAAGCCAGCTATGAAGGCAGAATTGCAGCAGACACTAAAAACAATCACAAAGCCTTCTATATCTATATCAAGAACCTCCATGTCAATACCCAGATTTGCTCTGAGATGCTGCATAATGGTACTGTCTATACTCAGCCAACAGATATTGCCAACATACTGGCCGACAGATTGAGTGCCAACTTTACCCCTCACTCCCCCCATAAAGGAACAATCACAATACTGGAAGAATGCCAGGCACCCAGCATTACTGCAGCACTTGTCCAAGGCCAAGAATACAGCTTCCATTGTACCTGATAATATCCTTGGCTGTGTTCTACATGAACTACAAAGCGAACTGGCATCACATCTGTGTGTCCTGTTCAGTCATACCCTCACCTCAGGCTTTGTCTCTACCAAATGCTGCACTGCTACAACCATTCCTCTCCATAAAGGGGGAGCAACTACAGACCCTGGGAATTATTGCCCCATTAGCCTGATGAGTCTGATATGTAAAGCTATGGAGTGCATCACCATGGACATGATTAACAAAGATATAGGAAATCTCCAAACTCTAGGCCCCATGCAATTTGGCTTTGTGAAAGGGAGATCATGTCTGTTCAACATGGTTGACTTCTTTGAGTCAGTCACCAGGGCTGTGGATGAAGGTAAGGCAGCACATACAGCCTACCTCAATCTGGCCAAGGCCTTTGATACTATTCCTCACTTGGGAATTATTGATGAACTCACCAAACTAGGCATCAACCCCTATATCAATAAGTAGGTTGCAAATTGGTTCACAGATAGAACACACAGTGTGAAAGTAGCGGACTCCAAGTCAGACTGTCGACCAGTCATGAGTGGAGTCCCACAGAGATCAGTTCTGGGTCCTCTCCTGCTCAGCATCTACTTCTCAGAAGTCCAGGCCAACACAAAGAGACTCTGGCTAACCAAGTTCACAGAGTGATGGAGACATCCTACAGAAAGGCCTCACTGCGACCAATGATTCGTGTCAAATCCATGGCCTTAAGCTTAATGCCAAAAAATGCGTCATCGACCCTTTGGTAAAAACTCAGTTCCCACTAATTACCATATCAATGGGAGCCCACTGAACACTGAAGGTGTTATAAGAGATCTGGGGATGCAGGTTGACAGCAACCTCTCCTTCGACCACCACATTGCCACTGTGGTAAGTCCTTCTATGTGGCACATCTCATTACCAAGGGTTTTGCATCCAGGAAGAAAGAAGTCATCCTCTCTCTTTCTACCCTTCCCTCATTAGACCAGTCATTGAGTATAATTTCCCATTTGGCATGTACCTCACTAGACACATGCAACAGCTGGAGAGGCCACAGAAGTACCTCACAAAGAGGATCATAGGTATTAAACACATGTCCTACACAGATAGACTCAAAAGACTCCAGCTATTCTCTCTCATATCACCTACTTAGAGGTGATCTCTGCTTGACTTACAAAGCCATGTCTGACTCTGCTCTATTAGAAATGCTACATGTCAAAAAATCCCAATCCCTCAGCCTCATTACTACAATCAACAGAACATGCTGGAGAGACAGGTTCCTCACCCATAATCTGCCTATGCTCTGGAATAGACTTCCCATACATGTCAAGCAGAGCACCTCGCTGACCCTCTTCAAGAGAAATCTTGATGAGTGGATGGATAATAGAAAGTTCACCCTGGGGATCACTCCAGTGGTTCTACTTGATAGACGCACTGGGAACTAACGTTGGGCGGCACAGTGCCAAGGCACTTCCATGTGCTAGGCTTCTAAAGGCTCCAGGGCCATTAGCCTAGTACACACCTATGAAGCTATGAACCTATGAACCTATGTATAATGCCTCTCTGTAGGTTTGGCCCACTGTCCTACCATTTTCTTTGGCTTCGTCCAGCTGTCTTGCAGTAAAAGATTGTGGCATTATGACAGTCTGTGGGACTCCTACCATATGAGTAACTCACACACAAAAGTTGTAGATGCGGCCGGTTTCAAACCATCAACACCATCAACAATGCTACTGCCCTTAGCCCAGTGAGCCACACCAGCCACCAGAGAGAGAGTGGTTTAATTCCTCACATTATCAACAGCATACAGACATACACTGACCCCTGCATTTTGTGGCTAAAATATGTGGCCAATTTGTATGTTACAGCCCTAGAAATGTGTGGTCTGCTGATATATCTTTGCAAACATACTGTGTTACTGCAGCTGTATGGGGACATAGACGTGTTGGGTAAGGGACTGTAGTATTGACAGTCATGCATCTATCTTATGACCCCACTGTTTGGCATTTCCCCTGCGTAATGCAGTGGGGTTTCCAACCATGTGGCCTAATGAATATTATGGGCCACTCAGTATTGGACAGAGTACCTGTTCTCCCAAGTGGCTGTTATATCTCTGCAAGATGCCCAGTAGTCCACTATATTCCCTTGCATACATCCAGCAGGTCCATACATATACTTCCATTGTCTAGTACCCAGCGCATGTAGTGTATAGGAGAGTAGCTTACCTTGCAAATACAGTGGTTGAGAAACCTGCGTTGCAGGGTTGACTCTGTCTGATGCATGCAGTACACAGCCAACACATGATTAGGTACAGGTTGTCTGATGTGGCTGGCATCCTTTTTACTACAGTAAACTCCCCGTTGTTACACGTTGAGTAGAAGTGGCTCCACTTTGCGATTTTTTATTGGCTCACATCCCGGCATACAAGCCAATCAAAATTCCAAAAGGGAGCCATTTCTGGAAAAAAAGAAGGGGGGGGGGGTTGGGAATTAATACATGGAGTATGCAGATATTTTTTTTATTTTATGTACATTTTGTACATTTAACTGCTAATGAGCAGTCAAACATAAACAGCATTTGAAGAAAATGCTCTTATTGTTAATCTGCTTTTTAGCTAGCCTGTTGGCTCGAGTACAGGGTGTTAATCTGCATTACTGGCAACCTGAAATCAAGAATGGTCTCAGGCTGCTGGTGTAGCCGGTGAAGAGGGATAGCATGAAGTCATCAATGGCCAGCTCACCGATCTCAGGGGGAGGATGAGGAAAACCTTGATGCCTGGGGGACCTATGACATCAAAGGATTACAACAGTAGGTGATTATGTTGTTGTGATGTTATTGCACTAGCTACCTCCACAGATTGGAAAACTGACCTGCAGTCAAATGAATGATGTGTCCTAGCCTTCTAGTTTGCTACTTCTTATAGGATCACTAATGAAGATTAACTATTCAGTTTGACTTTCTGTGGAATCAGGAGCCCAGCCAGTGAAGGGTCACATCTAGATTATCCAGTAAGTTGCAACATGGAGATTGAGAGGTGGCTAGCACGGAAGAAGGGGGAGACTGAGGCTGTACAAGACTGAGAGGAGCCATACAAAAGAAAATAAATATAACCTTTCTGACGTACTTGTTAGACATACCAAAGAATTGCTCTGGTTATAGTTGACTCATCAAGGTGGTGATGAAATAGTGCTGAAAAAAACAGCCAGCAGTTTCAAATGACGCATTTCTGGACTCTTGTCCACTTGTACACTATGGCTAGTCATTCAGTTTACATGTTTATATGCCTGTATATATGATATCACCTGTTGATGTCGGTAAATGCCTATCATGGTATTCAGTGGTTATACAGGTAATGTAAAATGTCATAGTAGACAGCAGGGAAAACCATGATCTAACCAGCGAAAGGCTGCATAAAGACTGAGGCTATGGAAGTACTATAGCAGAAGCTTGGAAGATTTTATTTATTTATTTATTTATTTATTTATTTATTTATTTATTTATTTTATTTTATATTTGTTGACTGAGTTTGTCTGACTGGGCTACAAATACCCATTTTCAGCGGAGGCCTGAGGAGAAAAGCTCCAACAGAAAATATAAATTTTACATATTAAATACATATAGAAATACATTCATCAGTACCACAGAATACTGCATTACAGTGCCACACATTACATTCATCAGTACCACACATTATTGCATTACAGTGTCATACATTAACTGTGGCAGGTGAAATACATAGAAATACATTCATCAGAGGGATACATTCATAATTACATATTATATACATGATAGTGCAATAGTTACATAACTGAAATATTTTGCTAGTTATGTTTGTACAGTGATGTACCAAGAGGAGAAGATAACGTAGTAGGTTTGTTTATTGAAGGGAAGGAAGAGAGAAGAGAAGTAGAAGGTTATAGGGGAGTGTTTATGGGGGATAATTACATTGGTAAGTCCATTTTTCATGAAGGTATTTTTTGTAGCGGTTTTGAATTGATTGGGATGTTCAAGGGATCTTATATCTAGTGGAGGCTATTCCAAGCCTTGGAAGGGTTAAAGCTATAAACTAGGTGACCCATTTTGGTCCTTGGTTTGTAGATTTTTAGTAGGCCTTGTTCAGAACTGTGGAGTAATCTAGTATGTAGGTAATGAAGCAGGTTAGGTAATTCTAGCCAATTTAGTTTCACATTTTGTTTACTCCAATTTTTAGTCCAATTTAGTTAACCAAATGTAACGCCCGTGCCCTGGCCCAGCAATAAAGGAGCCTCAGTCCTCACCACTAACACCAGAGAGGGCTTCTCATATAAGAAGAAACGATAACAAATACACACAGTAAAGTACAATTTTCCTTAAGTGCACACAGTGATCACAGTCAGTCTGGGGCTGGTTGTTCCCTTGCTCTCCAGGTCCGCAATAAGACTCCCCACTGGCACAGCTATAGGGTCCAGATCTCAGCCTTTAGATCTTTACAAGCAGGAATGATTTCTTCTCAGACTGAGCTATATATGCACCATAATATGCCAGTAAATACAAATCACATTCAAAAACTGTAATTCAATAACTGTATTAGCTACAGTTATTCAGAAATTGCTATTGCTCCATCCTACATATGACTACTAGCAAATATGGTAGGACTGACAGATATCAAAGCTCATATAACACACATTTTATACTACAAGACAGATTGAGAGGAAGACACCATTATATAACTACATATAAGATATCTGCTGCGAAAAGCAAGATGAAAAACTGTAGTTCCATGGAACCAGGCAATTTACTTGTATAGCTTCCTTTTCATTATCAACAAAAAACTTAATGTCAGTAATGTTAAACTTACTGCCAGAATCTAGACAAGTTGGCCCTGTCTTGTATGAATCATCTGTGTCGTCCAGTTCAAAGAGGGGGGTCATATCAGACCCAAACACATCTAGAGCCAATGACTAATGAGCATACTGTACAAAATCATGGAATTAATCATAATGGACTGTGTCAAAAGTGATGCAGGGACTAATTTCTGTTAGATATAGCAGTGTACAAGATTTTCAAAAGAATATATTGCCCTTAGAATCATAGCATTCTAAGAAGGTGAAAAGCAGCACTTGATGAGGGACCATCAGTACATGCTGCTTATCTTGAGCTTACGAGATATTCAGCACCATTCCATGCAAGGAAATAATTGACAAATAAAAATCATTAAATGTTAGTTCACAAATATTTAATTGTATATTTAATTGGGGAAAAAAACACTAGTTCAGCAATATGTGACTGCAATTCAGATGGAAATGGATTACCTGACTGTCCTGATCGTTTACTCAGGTATTCCATAGGTTTCCATACAGGGGTCGATTCTTTTTTAGCTATTCATCTTGGCAAAAAGTAGGTAAATAAGATCTGCACAAGCAAATATGCTGATGATTCCAGACTGGGTAATATAATCACTTTAGCAGAAAGCGCTGAAGTCCTGCAAAAAAGGTCTACAGTAGCATGTGACTAGTGCAGCAGTAATGATGCCACCTTTATTGCTAATAAATGTAGCATCAAGCAACTTATCAAAAACACATACATTATGACTAAAAATAGCATAAATAATGAAAAACAATACTGCTATTAATGGTCTGGAGAGAACTGTACACAACAATTTAAACTCTAGGCTGCGTTTATCCACCAACATCAGAAACGCGTATTCAGTAGCGTAATACTAAATGACATGACTAGTCACTCCAGGAAAGTTTATGTACCACTTTATGCCTCCTACATCTTACCCATTATTAAATATAGTGCTGCATTTTGCAGCCTTCAAACAAGTGCCTGAAACAACTTAAAAGAATACTATAATTCTTTGGAAGAAAAAGTCATAATACAGAAACACATAAACCAATTAAGGCATACTTTAATAACTGATATTATGGTCTGTCATGTGCTGTAACTTTGAAGTGATTTCTGTTTTTTTTTTCTGTAGGGCAATATCTGATCCACTTCAGTTGCTTATCATTTCTTGATTTTGCCAATCTGAACTCCACTGGAAAAAATGTTTTAGCAAAGAGAGCATTAGGTTAGTCTTTTCTGAATGTGGAAGTAGGCCTGCAGTGCTTATCTAGGATTTCAGAGATGAGAAAGACTCTTGTGTGATTTTCTAGAGGATTTACAGTGTTGAAGCAGAACAGATAAGGGTTGCATCATCTGAATACTGAACTATACTTGCTTTTCTTCTGACATTATGGAGATTGTTTGCAAATATATTAAATAGAAGTGGGCCCAGTATTGATCACTGTGAGACTCCAACTGTGACAGGAAGGAAAGAGAAGAATGCTTGTTTACATTGTACTGATTGTTGTCTATTTGTGAAATAGCTATGAAACCAGGTGAGAGACGATATATTCAGACCTAGGGAGGAGAGTTCACTGAAAAGTTTTTGATAGGAAATTGTGTCAAAGCCCTTTGATAGATCCAAGAGGAATGCTGATACTAGATTGCCATTATTTCTATTATGGTTTATAGCACTGGTAAACATAATAAAAACAGTAATTGTGCTATGACTGGGACAGAAGTCATGTTGGCTTATGGAGAGAAGGTTATTTTGGGTAAGACATTTGAGGAGATGAGAGTGGATACATTTTTCCATTAGAAAAACTAAAGCTATGTACAAGTTCACTATAAGTACCAAATAAACTACAAATCTTTCTTTAGTCATGTCAGGAAATTAAGGAATAACATTCAACAATGCATTGACCTCACCCATAATAATATCACACATTCTGATCCCAAGGATATAGCCAATATATTAGGAGACAAACTTATTGCTAACTTTACCCCACCTATTAACATTACTGCACTCGCTATTCCTGAAAATGTTGTTTCTCCTGACACCACCTTGGACAAAGTATTATAATCCCTGTTGAAAGCTAGTTTGGCAATTAATGAAGAGAATTAAGGCTGTACATTGTTGGCAAGCTTGTTCCTGTCATAAAGTATTTGATTCCCTCGGCCTTCATCTGTTTACTGTATGACCTTAAGGAAGTATTTTAACCAGACAGTGCTTTAGTGCAATTAGGAATTAAGACGAGTCTCCTTAATTGTCTCTAAGGCTGCAAGCCTAACAACTACACATGGACCAAATATAATTTGTTTGAGCCACATCTTAAAATTTTTAATCTCAGCATTTGCTGACACAGTGATACTTCTGCATAAGGATGGCCCTACCAGCAGTCTAACTA
The DNA here is from genome assembly GCF_019279795.1 of Protopterus annectens. Lineage (NCBI taxonomy): Eukaryota > Metazoa > Chordata > Ceratodontiformes > Protopteridae > Protopterus > Protopterus annectens. The sequence goes on along the minus strand of NC_056744.1, from coordinate 1,045,568,771 downwards.
ACTATAGTCCTAGTACTCTTATAATTTTAAATGTGAGGTTATGGAGTGCTCTATATCTGAAGTCATTATCTTAGCTATAGGCACTCACCTGTCCCTAAGAATTGATTCAGTTTTTCAGAATATGAGAACTTATGTGGACAGTGAACCTAACATTTGACCAACATGCATCTACTGTAAGAAAGTACTTCTATATTGCACAACATATAAACAAAGGGATTGTGTCCAGATCTAGGGATGTCATTGTACCCCTTTACTCGGCCCTCATTAGGCCAGTCATTAAATGTAATGTCCCCTTTGGCATGTATCTGTCCAGTCATATGCAATAACTGGAATGCCCACAGAGATAAATTACTAAAAGGATACAAGTCCTAAACTACGTGTCCTACATGCACCAACTCAGAGTCCTGTCACTATAACTGGAATGCCCACAGAGATAAATTACTAAAAGGATACAAGTCCTAAACTACGTGTCCCACATGGACCAACTCAGAGTCCTGTCACTATACTTGGTATCCTAAAGACTGCCAAGAGTTAACCTGTGTCTGTCATACAAAGTGTCATCTGACTCATTACTGCTGGATTTACAGCACATTAGCAAGCCAAATGTCATCTGAAACACTCAGTGTAGGAAATTAAACCTCTTCTGCAACATCAACAGAATGTTTAGAGAGACAGGTATATCTCACAGATGATACCATTGCTGTGCAACAGACTCCCCATCCACAGAAAACAAAGTTCATCCCTGTCCATATTTGAACACAACTTAGATCTACGGATGGAAAACAGAAAAATTTCCCCAGGACTGCCCCCTATACTGCTAATGGACAAAGACAGCTCTTAAATGCTTTATCTCATGCATGGGTTCCCTCAAATTATCAATGGTATTATCTATATTAGTCTCATTACAGTAATATATAATTATCAGCTATGGGATGGCTAAGGCCAGCCTCAAATGGGATAGGTTATTTTAAGCACACAAAGGGAAATTGGCTATTCTTAAAATGGCCCACAAGGGCAGCTAGCATATTACATATCTATGAACCTGCCAAACTATGAACCTAGACCATCCATGTTTATCAATTTTGCTCTTTCAAGGGAAAAGTGTGTCTCTTAACACAGGTTAACATCTTCAAAACTTTTGCTAAATCCATAGTGCATGACTTTGTTGTTTAATATTTCTTCATTGTTTATAAACAGACTTGTAAACCTGAATGCACAGGTGTATATCCATACATAGGTGGTACAAAATATCTATTCCTTTATACATACACACACACACACACACATATATATATATATATATATATATATATATATATATATATAGATATATGTATATACACATAAATGATTCTGGTAAGCAAAATATTGTCATATTGCATCCTTACTTATTTTTTCTAGCAGCTCTAGTATTTTGGGAATAAATCAAAGGTTTAATGGCTTTATAGAAGATTTCTGTCTTAGTATTGCTAGTTCTTTTTCCTGACTACTTATTAATATAGATAGATAGAAAATCTATAAAATAAGGAAAATTATCTGGTAGCCATTTTTGTGCTGCTTTTCTTGCAGCAGTTTAAACTATCCAAAACAGTGGATGTTGTGTTTTTTTAATGCATGGAGATATTTATTATGGTATGGCACCATTTCTTTAGTGATAATACATTAGTCAGACCATAATGTCTGTCCAAAACTTTGTACTTTAACCACAATTTTCCAGTTATACACAATCATATAGAATATGATTCCAAACTGATTTTTATATCTGAATTGCATCTCCAATATTTTTACTAGATTTTTCTATTTTATTAATATTGGCAGATATATAGAAAGCTCTATGTAAAACCATCCATGTGTGAATTCTACAAAAGGCTATTAGCTGAAGTGTATTTATCCTGTCTAATTCTGTAAATTTAGTTTTTTCACTTTGGAAAATGAACTTGCATTGCTTATTGTTCAGTTTAGTTTTATCCTGAATCAATATTGAATATAATTCAGAAACATTTATAGTATCTAATTTCTTGTTTTAAATTGTCTTACATATGCATTCAATTAATGCTGAAGGCTTACTGTTTCCTGTACTTCTTTTTTTCATCTATTTCCCTTCTATGAAAGATTTTACTCCCTGTATAGTTACTCGGTATTCTTCCATTTTCATAGGTTCATAGGTAGTTACTAGGCTATTGACACTAGGGCCTATATAAGCCTAGCAAATGGTTCCCTGGTTTTCGCCACCCAAGAAAATGATTTTCCTGTGCCCCTGTCAAGCAGATCCACAGAAATGATCCCCAGTGTGAATTTCCTATCTCCATCCAATCATCAAGATTTTTCTTGAAGAGTGCTAATGAGGAGCTTTGTTTGATATAGATAGGTAGTTTGTTCCAGAGTATGGGAAGTCTCTGGGACAGGAATCTGTCTCTCTGGCATGTTCTGTTTATTGTGGTGACAAGATTTAGGTCCCTAAAGCATGTAGCTCAGAAGGATTGAGATTTCTTTAAGTGGAGCATGTCCAACAGCTCTGGGTTGGACATAACTTTGTATGTTAGGCAGGGATCACCTCTGAGTATGCGATATGCGATGGAGTAAAGCTGGAGTTTTTTGAGATGGTCTGCATAGGGCATCTGTTTGAGGCCAGTAATCCTCTTTGTGAGGTATTTCTGGGGCCTTTCCAGTTGATGTAGATGTCTTGTGAGGTACAAACCAAAAGGGGTGTTGTACTCTATAATGGGTCTAATGAGTGACAAGTAGAGGGGAACAATAACGTCTTTTTTCCTGGATGAGAAACCTTTTGTGATGAGGTGTGCCATGTAGAAGGATTTCCTGACTACTGTGGCAATGTGATTATCAAAGGAGAGACTACTGTCCACCTGTGTCCCAAGGTCTCATATCACACTTTCAGTGTTAAGTAGACTACTGCCTATGTGGTAGTTCATGGGAACAGAGTTTTTACCAAAAGGGATGACAGTGCACTTTTTGGCATTGAGCTTGAGGCCATGGCTTTGACACCAGGCATCTGTCTCAGTGAGACCCTTTTGTAGGATGTCCACATCGTTAGGAGTTTTTATTATGGCTCCTAGTTTGCAGTCATCTGCGAACTTCATTAGCCAAAGACCTTCTGTGTTAGCCTGTACTTCAGAGAAGTAGATACCAAACAGGAGAGGACCCAGGACTGAGCCCTGTGGTACTCCACTTGTCACTGGTCTGAAGTTGGATTTGGAGTCTGCTACTTTCACAGTGTGGATTCTGTCAGTGAGCCAGTTGGCAACCCATCTTTTGACATAGAGATTTATACCTAGTTTAGTGAGTTCATCTATAATTCCAGAGTAGGGGATGGTGTCTAAAGCCTTGGCGAGATCTAAAAAGGCTGTATGAACCACCTTATCCTCATCTACGGCTTTGGTAACCGCTTCAAAGAAGTCTATCAGGTTTAGGAGACATGATCTGCCTTGTACAAACCCAAACTGGGTGGGGGTCCAGAGTTTGGAGATTACCAATATCATCATTTATAAGTTCCATGATGATACATTCCATAGCCTTGCATACCAGGCTCATCAGACTAATGGGGCGGAAGTTCCTGGGGTCCATGTTGGCTCCCCCTTTATGGAGTGGGATAACCGTCGCTGTGCATCATTCAGTGGGCACAAAGCCTGAGGTGAGGTTATGATTGAACATGGTACTTAGGTGGGGTGCCAGTTTGTTCTGTAGTTTGTGTAGAACGCAGCCTGGGATGTTGTCAGGTCCCATGGATGCTGTGTTCTTGGCTTTGGAGAGTGTGTTTTTTTACCTGTGCAGCTGTGATTACAAGAACTTTGCATTCTTCCGGTATAGAGATGGGTCCTTTAGGGGATGAGAGGGGGGTAACATTAGCACTGAACATATCTGCCTGGATGTTGGTAATATAATTTTGGTCTGTATATTTAGTGCCATTGTACTGTAACTCAGAGCAGATCTGAGTGTTGCCATTGATATTATTGACATAGCTATAGAGGGCTTTGTGGTTGTCTTTAGAATCAGTGACAATTTTTTTTCATTACTAGCTTTGGAGGATTTTATGAGGGATCTCAGCTTCTTACTGAGGCTGTCCAGGGAGTTCCTCCAATCATGGGATTTTACTCTTTTTTGTAGCAGTTTCTTCATTCTGTTGTAGAGTTTGTTTATGGCAGGGGACCACAAGATTGGCTTACTTTTTTTGGAGGATAACATCTTGGTTCTGTTAGGGATTGCATGATCCATGCACTCGTGTAAGTGCTTATAAAGTGCATTTGTGTAGGATTCAGCAGTCATACCTCTATTGTCCATCAGCATGGGTGTCGTGAAGTTTGCCACTTCTGTCTTAAGAAGCGTGAAGTTGCCTTTGGAGAAATTTTTTATGGTGGCTTGCCTAATGGGGGTGGGGCAGGATGTGGATGTCTAGGGTGATTAGCTTATGGTCGGAACTGACCAATGAGGAATTGACCTCTGGTCTGGAACATCGATTGCCCATGTTGGTAATGATCAGGTCTAGGATATTGCTGCCCCTGGTGGGGGTGTGGATAAGTTGATCCACAGCATTGGAATTTATGAATTCCAGAAAATGTTGAGCAGAAGAGTTGGTACATGAGTAGTTTTCTCAGTTAATGGTGGGGTAGTTGAAATCACCCATTATTAGGGTGTTAGGTTGTACCCTAATATTTTGCAGTGTATCAAGAAATGAGGAGTGGGAATCCTGGGGCATGGTGGGGGATCTGTAGCAAGCTACAATTTGGATTGCGGTCTTGCCCAGAGTTAGTTGCACTTGGATAATCTCAGAAGCATTATGCTGAGCAACTAGCCTGGAGGTGTGGATATCCTTAATGAATATGGACAAGCCTCCACCTTTAGTGTTTCAGTCCAGGTTAGGTGGCCGAAAGGTGTGGTATGAATTATAGCCTGGTAATGCAGGGGTGCTCTCTGGAACCTTGAACCAGGTCTCTGGCACTGCACAGATTTCGATGTTCTCCATTTTAAGGAGTGCCTTGAGTGAGTGCATTTTGAGGTTTAGACTTCTAGCATTGAGTAGCATTGCCATCAGATTTTGCTTGCTTGTACCTGTTACGGTGGTGAATTTGTCATTTGAACCTTGCCTAAAAAAGGCACTATAGGGGTAGCAAGAGCCTTAGCCAGTATCTGGAATCCCAAGGGTGACAGGTGCAAGCCATCTCTGGCAAAGTATTGTGGTTTGTCGATCATGTCATCCCAGGCAGACAGATACTGGATTCCCTTAGAATGACACCAGAAGCTTAGCCAATTGTCGAAGTTAATCATTTTGTCCTTGTACTGTGGTATCATTCTGGGTGATGGCATGATGCTACTCAGAGTTAGGGTAATACCTGCCTGTAGTCCAGTGAGGTATGTCTCAGGTCATTCACACCAACATGGACAATGACAGAGTCATATTTGTACTTGTTGTGGGGTGACCTGAGTGCATGCATTATGTGGCAGATCAAGGCACCCGACAGGCAGCTGACAGTAACTTTCTCCTTGTTTAGCCTGGTGTTCAAGTTGAAGTCTTTTATGATAATCTCAAGTGTCTTAACCTTGGTTTCTGAAATAGCATTAAATGTTCTAATGAGATTTTTCCATTCAGTTTAATCATTGTTTTCTGTAATGGTTTCTTCCATCAGACCTTTGTTCGCACAAAATGTAAAATCAGATCTAACCAGTCTTTAGAAATATTTTTTTATAAATATAACATCTTAATTGTTTGAGCATATTGTTTATATAGGTTATTTATGAAGGATTACAAATTTTGTATTGAAAATAATTGCTTGGAATAACCCACATTTTATTTTTTTGTGATTTCTATAGCATGTTCTGTTATCTTCATCTGTAGATTTGCAATTTTTGTAGGTAGCAATAAATGCATTGCCAAGCTGAGAAAACCTGCATTAAATATGGATGCCTTAACATTTGTTTCTATATCTGGGAATTTTATGCCACCATTATTCCTAGTTCAAATGTGATGGAAATATATGCTTCTCAGTCTCTTGGGAAACCAAAGAAATTTCAAATATATATATATATATATTTTATTGTGATTGTTTTTAATTAAAGATAGAGACATGGATTTAATTACTTATATAATCTTTGGAAGCAAGTCCATTTTAATCAAATGTACTCTATCTTTGTGAGGAATATTTTGTTTCATTTGGTTATTGGACTGTGCATGATATTAATACTACTATTATAACTGAGGTTTTGTATCTCGTCTACTTCAAGTTTAATTATTATTCCTAGGTATTTTTTCTCTTTTATGATAATAAGTTAAATAAATTTGTGCTTTCTCCAGTCTGTGCTCTATTTAATTGCAATGTTTCTTTTTAGTTTTGTTTTTGTTAAAAGACAGTCCCAGCAGTTTTTTGAATGTCTTGACTATTAACAATGCATCTTTAGCAAATAATAGTATATTGGATTTATAATTTCCACTAATTCTTATTCTTCGGTTATTCAGATGTTTCATTATGACTCAAATACCTCTAAAAAGTAAACTGGAACATAGGAGAGAGACATATGTATTAAGCTTACACAGCTTTAATTTCTCTGATTTTTTATCAGTACAGACTTCTTCAGAAATACAAACACTCACAAACCACTAAAGCATTTATATATAAAGCATCCAATCAAAAAAACTCATTAATAAGTCAATTAAGTAAACACTAAATTAAAAATACAATTTCATTAAAATGTATAAATATATCAAATACACTTAAAAACAAAATACATATTAATTCATAACTTTCAACCTATTATCCTTTAAAAAACATTTGATATCTATTGTTTTATTTGATCATGGGTGTTCATCAACTCTTAGTCTTATCTGCCATTTGGTTTCCTTCTTACCTATTCTGTACTTAAAGCCACCACCCCTTATATCTTCCTGAATTTGTTCCAACACAAAAAAATAAAAACTTTTTATATTTTTCACATGAACATGCATATTTATATAAAGCATTATTGGTACCTTCACTTTTAATGCAATAAAGATGTTCCTTAATTCTTTTATTTAAAGTTCTGGATGTCATGCCTACAGAAAATGTGTCACCTAGAAGAAATACTCATATATACCACCCCCTTAGAATTGCAAGTAAATCTCCCTTTAGCTGCTATATTACTATCTATATGGGGGAGGTTGAATAATAAAAGATCTTTTATAAATATATCTGCAAGTATTGCACATACCACACCTATAAGTTCCTTTTTCTTTTTAAGTATAAACAGGACTAATTAAAGTATTATCTCTCTGTAACAAAGTTTCCAGGCTGTTTGCCTTTTTATATACAAAAATAGGCTTTTCTCCCACAGCCTCAAATGCCATTACTTCCATTTAAAATTCTACAGTTGTCAGAAATAATCCTTTGAATACATATATTATCAACTGATATGTCAAGACTATATACAGGGGTGGTCCTATTATAACTATAGTTTTATACGGATTTTATTTAAGGGCTTAAATAAAATCAGCTCAAAATGAGTATACCTTTTTGATGTAAATTCACTGACACTAACTAATAAATTTTCTTTCCTATATCCTCTTTCTAAAAGAAGGCAAGTAATAAACTCAACTTCATTCTTAAACTCTACCTATCTAGTAAAAAGCTAGAGGTCATAATATATTGCCATCTAGTTGTATTATTTTTGATAAACACAGGGTGATTCCTATTAAAATGTAAGTTACAGTTAGAAAATGTTTCTTTACAAAATATATTGCTGTTGAAAATCTTGTTAGGCACATCGCATTTGAGGGTGCTATCCAGAAAGTGAACTTTAAGACCAATATTGACCAAAGTAAATTTTAAAAACTCATATCCTATACCTACCTCTTAACATATTACAGATACTTTTAAAAATGTTCAAGTAAGATTATGTAATAAGCTTACCCTTAAAAGACAAGTCTGACATTAAGATTCTTTAAGAATAACCTTGATACCTAAGGTTCACAATACTTTCTCAACTCATTCAAGATTAGATCGTATTAGCTCTGTCACAATAATTTGTATACAGTGGGCTGAGTATACTCATTTTCATAATGCTTGCACTCAAGGTTATCATGTTAGGTACTAATTTGACCAAGTAAATAGCATGTTTTTAATCAGAGGCAGGGATTCAGATAAACATCCCTGCATCCACCTAAGCTGCAGAGATCAAAACTTGCAGTTTACACATTCACATGAAATGTAGTTCAGAGACATGTTTAGCTGCAATGAGAAAGAACTCACTATTGGTTAATTTGCATGTTTCTGAAACATGCGGTGTTACTCCTGGTGACAAAAGTGTCTTGCATCTATTGTGTCCTCCTGTGGTGAGTGCATCAGGTAGTTTGGCACAGGCTGTATACCTTACTACTGTCCAGACATCTGCCTAAAGTCCCTTCTGTTGCTTCAAAACGTATACCTGTCTTTTGCATAATGTAGATTTTCTGCTAAATCACTGAGAATTACAGATATTTAATAATGCCAGAATTTAGAGTAGCATTTGTTTTATTGTTTTGATATTCTATGTTAATGCAAAATCCTTTGTTCTATTAATTTTTTTGTGAATCAAAGTAATATTTAAAAATTGTGTATAATCGTGATCGTGGGCATTTACCATTATTTTTGGGTTTGTCTGGAAATTTTGAATGCAAGTGTTAGAGGTATGAAAAGATCATCCCCCCTCCCACACACACACACGCATGCACACATACACATAAACACAGACATACACATACTCTTCCCCCTACAACTATGGAGAGTCACTGTACATATCACCACTCTACCCAATCACACTTACAGACCCACTCCCACATTTACTTGAAAAACACACATGCACACACACACACACACACACACACACACACACACACACACACACACACACACACACACACACACACACACATACACATGCACACGCACACATGCACACACACACACACAATACCATTCATACCCCTGCAGACATGCACAGGCTACCCCACACATGCACGCACTCTCTCACCTCCTACCAGTACTTCTCCTGACAATTACCTGTAGTGATGTCTTTCCCATTATTATGTGGGACTGCATCAGTTTGGCTGTGGTAATTAACACAGCTGGTCATGCAAAGTTACACAGCAGAGGTAGCCACTCAATCACGTGTCTCCATAAATCCCTTCCAGCACACATTTCCAATGCAGAGCACAGAAATAGCTAGCATAAGGCACTCCAGAATGCCTCATTAGCATGTTAGTTTAGCTGTAGAGATGGCCTACCTTGGTGATCACTGAGATGAGCCTGCGTCTGAATAAGAAAGGGCATCCACCAGTGGTTTTCCATCCCTGTTGGGGCTTAGCAGTGCTGCTAGCCCTTCCTGAATCCTATCCTTCAAATTATTGCATCCGAGAATTACTACATGCATCATGTATCAGCCATTTTTCGCAGCACAGATCTAGAAATGAGCAGTACCATTGGTCCTGGGGGAAGGCAGTTCATTTGGGATAAAATTCTGGGACTGATAATTTTGTTAATAGATTTCATTGATTCAATAATGGTCCAACAGTGCTCAACAACATCAATGAAAAATTGTATGTGTGTGTGTATATACATACATGCACACACACACACACACACACACACACACACACACACACACACACACACACACACACACACACAAAAGTGTGCCACTCGCACATATAGTAGGATATTCATGGTTTACAGACAAATCACTGAAAACTGAAGTTACTACCTAGTGACAGACATTTACATTTCATACTTCACAGCTTTCAGAAAATGTATGTTAATGCAACACATATTTTTCTAGTAACTTTCTATGTTTATAAGACCACAACACTAATTACGAGACACATAACGCTCTTAAACAGGGTGTCACTCAACTAAAGCCGCTAGGGCAAAACAGCATGCCCAACACACTAGTCATAGGTGATTTGATAGTGAGGCACACTGATGTCCCACTCACTATGTTGAATAAGGAGAAAGTAACAGTCAGCTGCCTGTCAGGTGCCAGGATCTGTCACATAACCCATGCACTCAGGTCCCTCAATAACAGGTACAGATATGACTCAGTCATTGTACATGTGGGTGTGAATGACCTGAGACATACCTCCTTGGACGACATGAAAAGAAACATGGAGGAGCTCTTGGATTATGTAACCCAGGGGGTATGACCCTAGCACTAAGCAGCCTCCTGCCATCCCCCAGAATGAGACAACAGTACAAGCAGAAAATGATTGATTTCAACAATTGGCTACGTTTCTGGTGTCGTTCTAAGGGGATCCAGTATCTGTCTGCCTGGGATGACATGATTGACAGACCTCAATGTTTTGCCAGAAATGGCCTGCACCTGTCACCCCTGGGCTTCTGGATACTGGCCAAGGCTATTGCAACCCCTATAGTGCCTTTTTTAGGCAGTGTTCCAAAGACCAAATTATCACCATAACAGCTACAAACAAATGCAATTTGGGAGTCATGCTGCTCAATGCTAGAAGTCTAAATCTCAAAATGCACTCACTCGAAGCACTCCTTAAAATGGAGAACATTGACATTTGTGCTGTAACAGAGACCTGGTTCAAGGCAGCAGAAAGCACCCCTGCACTACCAGGCTTTAACTCATTCCACACCTTTTGGCCCCAGAACTTGGATCGAAGCTCCAAAGGTGGTGGTGTTCCATATTTATAAAGGATGCACACACCTCCAGACTGGTAACCTGATATAAAGCATGAGAGAGACTTTAGGTGCAGCTAATATTGGGTAAGACAGTGATTCAGGTCGTAGCCTGCTATAGGTCCCCAACCATGTCCAAAGCCTTATACTCCACGTTCCTAAGCACCCTTGAGAATATCAGAGTCCAATCTAACACTCTCACTCTGGGTGACTTCAACTACCCCTCCATTAACTGGGAAAACTACTCATGTATCAATTCACTTGCCCAATGTTTCCTGGAATTCATTAATTCCAATGCCCTGGACCAGCTCTTTCTTACCCCACTAGGGGTAGCAACATTCTTGACCTGGTCATTACTAACATGGGCAACCGCTGCTCTATAACAGTAGTCAACTCCTCCCTGGTTAGATCCGACCACAAACTAATCACCTTGGAAATCCACAACCCTCCCACCCACCCCCGCAAAGGTAACCACCATGAAAAACTTCTCCAAAGCTAACTTTGAGCTCCTAAAAACAGAGGTGGCTAACTTCACGGCACCCATGCAATTGGAGAACAGCTGCATGACTGCTGAATCATATACTAATGCCCTGTATGAACATGTACACAAATGCATGGATCTTACCATACCCAATAGAACCAAGACGCTCTCCTCCAAAAAAAAAGAAGCCAATCTGGTGGTCCCCTGCTATAAACAAACTCTAGAACAGAAGGAGGAAACTGATGCAGAATATGGTGAAGTCCCAAGACTGGAAAAACTCCCTTGTCAGCTTCAACAAAAAGTTCAGATCCCTCATCAAATCCTCTAAATCTAGCTATGAAAACAGAATTGCAGCAGGGAGTAAAAACAACCGCAAGGCCTTCTATAGTTATGTAAAGAATCTCCACGGCAATACCCAGATTTGCTCAGAGCTATTGCACAATAGCACCTCCTATACAGAGCCAACAGATATTGCCAATATACTGGCTGACAGATTCAGTGCCAACTTTACCCCTGTCTCCCCCACCAAAGGACTAACCACAATACCAGTAGATTGCCAGGCACCCAGTATTACTGCTGCACAGGTTAAAACAGCACTGTCCAAGGCCAAGAATTCAGCTTCTATGGGACCTGACAATATTCCTGGCTGTGATTTACATGAACCACACAGTGAACTGGCACCTCACCTATGTGCCCTGTTCAATCACAGCCTCACCTCAGGCTTTGTCCCTAATGAATGGCGGACTGCTACAGTCATCCCTCTCCACAAAGAAGGAATGACTACAGACCCTCGGAACTACCACCCCATTAGCCTGATGAGTCTGACATGCAAAACTATGGAATGCATTATTATGGACTTAATAAACAAGGATATAGGGAATCTCCAAACTCTGGATCCCACACAATTTGGTTTTGTGAAGGGTAGAGCATGCCTGTTCAACCTGGTCGACTTTTTTGAATTAGTCACCAGAGCAGTGGATGAAGGTAAGGTGGTTCATACAGCCTACCTTGATCTCGGCAAGGCCTTTGATACCATTCCCCTCAGGAATTATAGAAAAGCTCACTAAGCTAGACATCAACTCCTATATCACTAGGTGGGTTGCAAACTGGCTCACAGATAAACCCCACAGTGTGAAAGTAGCTGACTCCAAGTCAGACTGCCAACCAGTCATGAGTTGAGTCCCACAGGGTTTGGTCCTGGGTCCTCTCCTGTTTGGTATCTACTTCTCTGAAGTCCTGGCCAAAATGAAAGGACACTGGCTGACAAAGTTCACAGATGATCACAAGTTGGGTGCCATAATTAACTTCCCAAGTGATGCTGACATCCTACATAAAAGCCTCACTGAGACCAACAACTGGTGTCAGAACCATGGCCTTAAGCTCAATGCCAAAAACTGTGTCGTCATCCCCTTTGGAAAAAACCCAGTTCCCTCGAATTACCACACTGATGGTAGTCCACTGAACACAGAAGGTGTTATAAGAGATCTGGGAACACAGGTTGACAGCAACCTCTCTTTTGACCACCACATTGCCACTGTGGTCATAAAGTCCTTCTGTGTGGCACATTTCATTACTAAGGGATTTGCATCCAGGATGAAAAAGGTCATTGTCTCCCTGTACTCTTCCCTCATTAGGTCAATCATCAAGTACAATGCCCCATTTGGCATGTACCTCACTAGACACCTGCAACAACTGAAGTGGCCAGAAAAGTACCTCACAAAGAGGATCCTAGGCCTTAAACACTTATCCTATATGGATAGGCTCAAAAAACTCCAACTATTCTCTGTCTCATATCGCCTACTTAGAGGCGATCTCTGTTTGACTTACAAAGCTATGTCTAACCCAGCTCTGTTAGAAATACCACATCTAAAGAAATCCCAATCCCTCGACACTACACGCTCCACTGACTTCAACCTCATTACCACAATCAACAGAACAAGTTGAAGGGACAGGTTCATAACCCAGAGGCTGACCATGCTATGGATTAGACTTCCCATACATGTCAAATGGAGTGCCTCACTGGCCCTCTTTATAAGAAATCTTGATGAGTGGATGGGAAATAGAAAATTCACCCCGGCGATCACTCCAGTAACTCTACTTGACAGAGGCACTGGGAACTAAGGTTGTGTGGCACAATGCCAGGGTAGTCCTATGGGATAGGCTTGTAAAGGCTCCAGGGCCATTAGCCTAGTACTCACCCATGAACCTATGAACCTATTTAAAATCTGTCCCTGATTTTGTGTCTCTGTCCCCTCTTTCTGGCTTTGCCCAGAACTCTTGCAATAAGAAGTTAAATGATATGGCTGAGCTTCAGAAATTTCATCTTTGTGTGCAAGCCCATATTTCCTTACTTTAAGTACATCCTTACATGTAATTGCTCTATTCTCCCTTTACCAGATACTCCAATGAAACCTATTACTAGCAGTGACTTACTAAGTGACACTACTGGTGTCTGTTTTTGCTGTCACCTAGACATTTTCCTGTGGAACCACCAGTGTTACAGAACATATCTCCAGCTGGAACCCACACATTTCTGTAACCACTGGACAAGCCATCCACATTGTCTTGGTAAGCACATGAATCATGCTGGGTTTTAAAGTGGAATGGCTAGAGTAATATGGTCAACTATTCTTCCTCCACTTGATAATGCCATTGGAGTGGGGTATGATCCATAAATAAGCTGAATTCATTGCCTATCTGATATTATCATACGAGCTCAAAGTGACATTGGATAACCAGTCATTCTCTATATCTATTTTTGAGTACCTGGTTTTGGCTTTACTCATTTTCTTGCTAAGAGAACAGGTCACAAGTTTTTTAATTTCCACTTTTTGAAATAGCAACACCACCACCCCAACCTCTGCAGCTACTGTGCAAATGATAAACAGTTTGGGAAAGTCAGAGGACACAAGAACTGACTCTTTGCAAAGATTTTACTTCAGCTTTTGAAATGACTCTTCAGCTTCTTTTGTCCGCATGACCCATTCCGGTTATTTTTCTCATCGTCAGGTTCATGAAGGGCAAACTGGAGAATGACCTTCTGATAATATTCATCCAAAAACAAAAGACTCATCAATTTCATGGTTTAGGGATCTTGGCACTCTTCCTCAAGTTTTACCTTTTGTTTTTGGGGTTAGATCAAGCCTCTCTCAATTTCATACCAAAGTATTTTACCTTGTTTATCTCTACTTTTCTTTTCAGACTGTTAACTGTAAGCCTGACCTGACTTAATGAATTCAGTATTGCCTGTACTTTGGATAGGTGGGAATCCAATTCTCCTGAATGGTTGTCAATGTCAGCTATATAAGCTGCAGTAAGATTGCTGAGGCTTCATCACATGGTCTGTTAATCTTTGAAGCATGGAGAATTATGGAGACTGAAGGAAAAGATGGCACAGTGAAACAATACATCTGGCATAGAAAAGATATTTTCCTGCTCATTCTCATCATTAAAAGGAATTTGCTAACAAACAAAATCAAGGAAAGTTATTAACCTGGATTTCCCTGGGAATTTCACAACTATGTCTATACCTGGTCATAGATTAGATCTCAGATCTGAAGATCCTGTTGAACCTTCTGTAGCTTCTGTAGTTAACACAAAATAAGACCATAACATCTAGTTTTGGAGTCAATATGATAGGACTTCTGTAATCACTATTGGAGTCTTTGATTACTTCTAACTGTAGCATCTTTTTTTTTTTCTCTCTGTCTCAATCTGCTTGATGCTAAGCAGTGAATATTCTGTATTGTCTTAGATAAACTTTTTACCCTGAGATTGTTTCTATTCAGTATTTAATAAGAACTTTCCTTCCAGGCAAATCTAAACAAATATTTATAGTTGTTCCTCTTGATTCTGAGGATTTGAATTGTTTTGCCCAACACCACCTGGGTTGTGCAGAAAATCCATGATTCTCAATCATAGTCCCAGAACTCAGATATGGTGTGTACCTCACTAACCTGTATTTCCCACCAGGCTGTTGAACACTTGTATGGTAAATTTGTTCATACCACCAGTTACTTGTTTGGCTTACTGTATAACTTACATGTATTCATTCATTTACCTCACAGAGTCCCTGGCATTTGGCCAGGAATTTATTTTCAGTTGTAGAATCAGAAGTAACACATGGTCTCCTAATTGAAACTCCATATTTCAGGCATTTCTGTTATAAACTCCTTGTTGGCTAATTGTTACACTCTCATGGGTTTCCGTACAATAAGCATCAGCACTTTTAAATGTTTCTGTAGCTCTGAGTAATGAATAAGACACTGTTGAAGTATGCCTTCTCATCTTCTCATGCTGCTTTCATTATTCTTAGTAACCACCATATAATAAAATGGACAGCATCCCACAGAGGACTGAGAGACTACTCTGTCTGCAAACATTAAATGTGGTAGCAGTTGAGTTTGATCTTTCATGGCTTTTTCCCCAGACTTCAGTAAGATAGATTTCAGGGTTCAATTAAACAGATCCCCTAAACTGTCTACTTGGTGGTGGTTCACTGATGTGCTCAGTTGTTTCACTTGGAAGCTTTGGCAGAGGTAAGTCATGATTTCGGACATAACTTGTATACCTTCGTCCAATAGGATGTAGTTCAGGATCTTAGTTTGTGAGAATATCAAAACCATTTCATTTGTAATTAGTTTAGATTTAGCCCCCTGAGATGAATATCATCAGGTATCCTGGAAAGGGTAGACTGACACCACTAGAATGTGCCAATGTCCACTGCTGAATCTAATTGACCCAAAATAGCCATAGCATTTCTTTTTAAAGTGTTCTTCAATAATAAGCATCTGCATCAAGGAATTCTTAAACATGGGTTTGGGATTTCCTTCAACAATCAGGACAGGTAGCACAATAACTGTCATCTTCCTTAGGACACCTGGAAAATGAAACCTGGCTATGACTCTGACTTTAGTTTAGTCCATGTCTAAATGACAAGTACAAGACCACTGGCCATTTTCAGAGCAACCAGCATACATGGCTTGGGAAACAACAGCTGGTGTATCACCTTCTCTTTTTTCTTGGCTATCCTATAGATAGGGTCATTCTGAATTTTGAAGTAAGGATAAGTTGATGGAGTTCCAACAGGAGAATTTCCCTACAGCCTGAATACATTTTCACCTGGCATGGGTCAGCATCTCATTTATCCAGAGAACCATCTTAATGTTTAGCCCACCTATCTGGAGACTGGACATATTCAATTCACATTTCTTTCTGACTCAGGAGGTAAAAAGTCCTGCCTCCTCTCCCACTAATGAAGGCAAGAGAACTGCAGTTTCACACTTCAGCCCAAGAAAGGTTTGCTTAAGTCAATGCTGCAAACATTTCTTTTTAGTATGCCCTTGACCTAAAACACAATCTGCTTTAGTGTTCTTTATCACCTTTCATTCAGTCTTATGGTTTTAACCAAATTTAACTCAACTCACTACCAAACCCTTGATGTACAAAAATTGGTTTACTTTAAGTGCTAAAAAACTGTAGTTGGTAGACAACATTTCCCCTCAACATACTATAACACACCACTACAAAAACAAAATTTAGTCAGGGACCTGGGTATATGATTTGAGAGCTCCCTCTCTTTTGATCATTACATGATACCTTTTTTTTTTCAGGAAATCCTTTTATTTATCCTGGATAATTAACAAATAAATATCATCAAGGTGTAAAGAGGTAATTACACCCCTATAATATTGATTAGTCCAATTGAGTGTAATGCCTCTTTTGAAATGTATCTCAGTTATCATATCAAACAATAAGGAAAACCCGAAAGGCTCCCAATCAAAATGATCCCAGGACAAAAATCCCTGAGCTACCAAGAGAGGCTGCAAGTTCTTTCCATTTATTTGGTGTCTTCTAGACTTTAGAGTGGAGATCTCTGTCTTGATTACTGTGCCATTAGAGAACCTCTTGCCCTGTTTCTCTGTGAGTCCAATATATCCACCAGTACCAGAACAATGGGCCTAAGTCTTTGTCAACATAAACATAAAACACTGTGGAGGGACAGGTTTATATCCCAGTACCTCCCAAACCCCAGTTATAAACTCCCCTGTATGTTAAGCAGTATGACTGACTATCTTCCTTAAAACATAAACTAGATGACTGGATGGTAATCCACAAATTTACTCTAGAAATGAGGTTCAGTTTGAGGACTAGAAAGGTATGAGTGGTCAGGAGGCCCAATGGCCTTGTAGTACTTATGAATCTATGAATCTAAATAATGTTATTGTCACTATTTAAATAACTCAAGATAAATTGTTCATTTTATGCGCAAGGCCAGCAACTGCAGTTATCTTTCAGGTATGTAATTCACAGAGTCTGAAGGAGCTGGCCTTGTTATTGCTAACATGTATCTAGATAGCTTTTGTGACAGATGCTACCATTTATCACCAGATCTGAAGGACCAGAGTGGCACTACAGGGATTTAAAAACCACCACTGCCATTCAGTGTGCTACCTGGATTTGTAAGGGATAAGTGTAATGTGTTACAGCACTGACTTGATTTCCTTATTGTTTCAGGAAAATTTTATTTATTCACCTTTTAAGATCCTGTGTCTGGTAATCATTATTTATTATCTGAGGAAAGGGTATTATTTAGCTGTGGAGGTTGTCAAGCTGTGCTATTTGCCTTCAGAAGCCAGTTTTTTGAGCACATTACTGGTTGAGATATTTATGTTTCTAATTTATATTTGGCTAAAATTAAGAGGTATCAGGTAAATGGCATGTTGATCTCTAGTCATATCTAGAGTGATAGCAGTATTAACATGTCAGGAAGAAAGCTGTCGGAAATTTGAGAACTCTATCAGCCTTCCCAGGGAATTGTGTATGAATTTATAAATATAAATATGTATTTGAAAAGCAGGGGCCTGAGGTATTAGGCCACAGATTTAGCTCTGTAAGTGGTCAGCAAATAGACCTAGTGGGATGTGCATGATGGAAGCCCTTACTCCAGACAGCAATGCATATTTCCATTATGTTCTTGGGTCAGGTTGCATTTGGTAAACTGGTTATTGAATTAGATTTGTGTGCATTTTCTTTTTACTTTTACCTATGGACTACCAATGGCATGAGCTGATTGGCCATTCCTCTGGTAGACATCAGACCGATGTTGGGCAATAAAGTGGATAAGGATAATAACTGCTGTATATCACAAACCCAGGTGGCACACTGGTTGTTAGTGGTGGCTCTTAAATCCCTCTTGTGCCAATCTGTTCCTTCATATGTGGCGATAAATAGTACCATCTGTCACAAAAGCTATCTAGGCACATGTTAGTAATAACAAGGCTAACCCTGGCAGTAACAGCATGCTCCCTTGTATAGATAAATTACTTTCTGGCTGTTGTCTGCATGCCAATGACTGATGTATGGATTGCTGAGGGCTAAGTAATTATACATTTTGGCTGAATACTAAGTACAGTGTGAAAAGGCTAGGATTAAGTATAACTTCAGGTTATACTACAGGAAATGAAGAAGTAGAGTTATCCATAAACATGGTGCAAGCTTTGAGGGTGAAATGGAGAAGGGTGAGTCTTGGCCGTTCAACAGTGTCATTGGGGGACAATTTAATTTAGAGACAGTGTCCATATATACCACTGTATGTTGAATTTCAGCCTATAATCATTATCAAAATCCTTTACCTGCATATGAAGTTACAAGAATGTTGGAAGCATTTGTTCATTTTTCTGGATGAAGGCTTATACAAACTGACCACTCTTTGAGATTTGCCAGCATCCTGTTTGTGCCAGATGAGATTTATGTTTTGAGATGTGCCATAGCTGATGGGGTACTCTATGTGCTAATACCTTGTTGCACAATTAAGATTCCAGAACTGCAGAAGATGTGAAAATCCTGCATAGTTTGCAAACAACAAAGTGCTATGTTCATACTGCAGACATGGGTTATAAAAGTAGAAACCTTTCAGTTTACAATACTGTATCTTCTATCCTATCCATTATACTCTGTTCAATATTCCCACCTTTTCTGTGAACCATCTTAGTGTACTAAAGATGAGGAAGGGGCAGTCTGCAGTTAATGACCTTTGATGTAAGTGAGTCATTATTAAAATATGGGGAAAAACATTGAAAGAGAATGAGCACCATTGTTTCACACTCCTAAAAAGCAAAATCTGTGGAGAATAAACTATATAATTTACCTATCAAAGGATGACAGATGAAATAAGGTTTGCCAGGCAGTTAGTGTAGATTATTAAGGGTATTAGCTTTCAGAATCTGCTTCTTGTAATGCAGGCTTTTATTCTGTTTCATCTTCCATTTCTCTACTGTGTAACACTGAGTAAGTCATTAAACCAGATAGTACTCTGGGCCAATTAAGAAACTGGACTAGGTTTCTCAATGGTCTGGTGGACACATGCCTAGTAACGATCTATGAATCTATGAATCTATGACCCTTAATCAAAAGCAGAGGTATTTGGGAATCACACAGCTCCAAATGCCACATATACCTAAAGATACTTTGCAAGCATTTAGAGTAAGAAAAGTAGATGTATGTGTAGGAATGTGAGAATCTTTGAACTGGATTATTTTACTAACTGACCAAAATCGGTGTGTTTGTGAGTGTGTGTGTGTGTGTGTGTGTGTGTGTGTGTGTGTGTGTGTGTGTGTGTGTGTAGATATATCTATATGTATATTTATATCTATATCTATATTGATATCTTTATATATATATATCTGTATTTATATCTACACACACATGCGCACGCACACGTGCTCAAACACACACACACATAAAGGGGGAGCTAGAAATAGATAGATAGATAGATAGATAGATAGATAGATAGATAGATAGATAGATAGATAGATAGATAGATAATTAAATTGAATGAATAATATATATAATATACTATTTCCTACTACCTTATGCACTTACATATTTGTAGATACCCTCCTGAGACTTATGTTAATGAGTAATCTTTTGCTATGTGCCTGACTTAAACCAGCTGAAAAATCATTGGTGGGAACTTAATGAAGCCTAAATGGACTTTTTACTGTGCAGGCATCATGGAACACTGCTTACATGAAAGTAAGGAGGTTTGCGATCCAGTAAACAGAACTGGGCGGCGTACACACACGTGCCAACATGGAAGTATCCATAGCATGCAAATCACCTCATAAGCAGGTGAATTGCATGCAAATCAGGGAGCTATAGTGATACAGCAAACAGATAGGCAGTCCTGCAGACCCTGTGTTGGTGTCTGTATTGTACACATAAAAATTCCATGTACAGGATTTTGAACAGCCAACAGGGGCTGCAAAAGTGTAGTTCGATGGACAGAAACAGCATAGCAGACACAGATATGTGCAAAATTTTCCACAGTGTGTCCAAACCTGTATGGGAAATAACATTTTATTTTTTTAATGATGTGGGTATGTTTGCACTGCGTGCCATAGGGCGCAAACATACTGTTATGAAAAAAAAATTAAAAAGCATAAAAAACAAACATTAGTATGTGACAGTAATGTGTTATAGGACCTGCCTGGAGTATATACAATGGTAGAATGGTGCTGTTGCCAATGAGACATGGCCTGGAACCATGTAGCTTCCAGGTTGTGTGCACAGATCCCTATGTAAATGAGGTTGGGTTACTGAATAGCACAAATGGGTATCTGTGTCCTCATATCCCTTCTGTGTAGGCACAGAATGTGTTGGTGTGCAGAGAAGAGGCAGCTGACATCAAGGTGTGTGTGTGTGTCTGAGGACTTGTAAGCACATTGGAGCTCAGCTGCACCTGTTTGCAGGGTGCACTGCTGTGCTCAGCAAGGGGGTGTATACACTGGCTGCTAAGCTTTGCTTACCTTCAGGGTGCATGTTTCAGCATGTTTGCATGGTGTGCCACCATACTGAGCATGACCTTTCGGGGGGGGGAGTGTGGAGTGATTGCTGAGCATTGTTTACCTTTGTGGCACATGTTTCATGGCACTCTGCAGAGCTGAGTGAGGAAGACTGTCCAAAAACCAAAATAATTGCTTGAGAAAGCCAATAGTGTATTAATTACTGATGAACCCTGTGTCAATTAAACTAGGGCCATTAATAGTCCATAATGATGTACTTGGCAGGTGGAATGCATCATAGGTAGCCAATCACACAGGCTGCCACCTACAACAGAGCACAATAAAGGTTGCATACACCCTACAATTTGATTTCACCTCCATACTCTGCAACAGTGGAGTACAGACTTGGGATTTTTAACTGAAGGAATTCTAGGGGCTGCTGCAGGTCTGTTGCATCTGTATGTGCTAGATGTTGAGGTCAATGCTGCTGCTGCTGTGGCTGACCATAGGCCTAGACTGAGAAGGAGAAGAATATTCAGGCCCAGGTTAACCTTCCAGGAGCTACATGAGCTGGAGATTGTAGAGCACTACAGGGTGGACAGGGACATTCTACAAGAA
Organism: Protopterus annectens; assembly: GCF_019279795.1. Lineage (NCBI taxonomy): Eukaryota > Metazoa > Chordata > Ceratodontiformes > Protopteridae > Protopterus > Protopterus annectens. Next base: position 1,045,547,232 of record NC_056744.1, on the reverse strand, counting down.
CTCACTGAGCTCTGCCAATCTCAACTCAGACCCAGAGCCAACAGAGGGGAAGCCATCACAGTGGAAATAAAGGTATGTGTAGCACTTAGGGATCTAGCTACAGGTACTTTCCAAAGACCAACTGTGGAAATGATGGGGGTCTTACAGGCATCAGCATCCAGGGTACTCCACCAGTTCCTGGATGCTATGCTGCCACATGTCAGTGAGCACATTTATTCTCCCCACACCCCTAAGGAGAGGGCCAGTAGTATGCAACACTTCTACCATGTAGTACACTAACTGCCACAGATTGCACTCATGAACACATCAAGGCACCACCCAATGAGGAGGGTAGAATCTATGTCAACTGCGAGGTGTATCACTCCATCAACTGCCAGGTCATGAGCAACGCCTAGGGCATTATCATGAATTTGATTGATGGCAGCCCTGGCAGTTATCATGACTCCTATATCTGGCACTCATCATAGCTGTACCAGATGTTTGCTAGGGTGGCATCCTGCATGGCCATTTACTGGGGCATGCTGGCTATGCACTGGAACTGTGGATGATGACACCCATCAGAAATGCACACACCCCTGAAAGAATGCTATAACGAGGCACAAGCACAAACTAGAAACATAATAGAGCATTTGTTTGGGCTATAAGAACATGAAATCTTTGCACAATGCACAACATGTGATAAATTCTATATAGGTAAAACAAACAGGACTCTTCGTGAAGCGAAGAACACATATGCACACACAAGAGATAACAGAAGAGATGACAACACACTCTGGAATGGCACATCACATCCTGGAACTCTCACAGCTTTAAATTTGGGGTATTGGAGACAGTGACAAGGACCAACCAAACATAAAACAAAGAAAAAATAAAAAATAAATGAAGAATAAATAATAAGGGGATTTTAAGTTCTATACAGTTGAAAAAGCTCTTATCAAGTAAAACAACAACACAATTCATACATTTTATATGTTTTAATGTCATACTAATAATGTTTTTAAGTTTTGAATTATATATGAGGTCATCTGGGCATATTTTCTGCCATTTGAATTGTTTACCATTCTCAAGGTGCTTTATTCGCTAGGATTACTTGTTACGTCATTTGTTTGGGCTGTTGAAGTCACGGTTCTGGTGCCTCAATATATCTGGTGAAGCCCTACAGTATTCTCCAGCCACATGTGCACAGATGTCCATAGTATGTGCCATGCTACACAATATGATCCTGGGGGAAACAGATTCAGCAGGATCAGCAAAGGGAAGGGATACACAGCCCCCCACTAGTACCAAGGTCTCCACAGCCCCACCCACAGGGGGAATTGGAGGAGTAAACCCCTGAGGATGTCCCTATAGGCAGATGTAGGCATGCCCAGCATGCCCTGGCCTTGGCCAAGAGACAACACATAGCACATGCACTGACATCTAGGGCACTAGGGACTGACACCTTACACTGACTTGTATACATATAGTAAAACTTATGCCAGCCAGCCAAAACAACCTGTACCTACCCATGTATTGGCTGTGTATTGTGTGCATCAGATAGAGCCAGCCTTGAACTATAGGTCTGTCAGCTGCTGCATTCACAAAGTAAGTCAGTCACCTATACACCACTTATAAGTGGTACTAGAATATGGTAGCATATGTATGGACCTGCCACATGTATGCAAGGGAATATAGTGGGCTACCGGGCTACTTGGAGAGATCTAACAGCCAGTTGGGACAATAGGTACTCTGTCCAATAGTATGTGCTCCATAATATGCACTAGGCCACATGGCTGGAAATTCCATGACATTATTCAAGGGGCATGGCAAACAGTGGGGTCACAGGACAGTCACACAACTGTTTATGCCAGCAGAGAATGGGCTGGTCATCTCCCACCCCAACACATCAGTGTTCCCATACAACTGCTATAACAGTAAGTCTGCAATGATATAGCAACAGACCAGCCAATTCCAGGGCTGTGACATAGAACCTGGCCATACGTTGTATGTCTTACGTAACCCAGGGGTGACAATGTATGTCTGTATTCTGTAGATTGTGTGAGGAATGACACCTCTCTATCTGGCAGCTGGTGTGGCTCACTGACATAGGGATGTCACCATGGGTGATAGTGTTGATGGTTGGAATCTGGTAGCATCCACATCTTTTGCATGTGAGGTACTTGTATGGTGGTATTCCCACAGACTGTCATACCCCTCAATCTGTTACTGCAAAAAAACTGGACTAAGTCAGACAGAATGTGGGGACAAAGGGCCAATCCTACAGACAGACATTACACATGTGCTGATTAACCTAGAAGGTGACTAGTATTGCTATAGTATTGCAACAGAACAGAGTAGCTGCAGGATGTAAAGGCCATCACTTAAGTGTGGCAGTAGTTAGTTCAATTCAGTGACTGCATTATACAATATTTTACTGGAACACCACAAATGTAGGAGGAACAGACCAGACATATGGGGAAAAATGCTGGAAATTCTGCAAAAACATGTACAGTGAGAGGTATGCAGACTGTCAACCTGTGTGTGGTGTTACATTTTGTAACCCAGTCACATATTAAGTACATCACACAGCTGGGGAATGCCTTGGCCAATTTCAGGGAAGTGCTGTAGTGCAGAAATAGGTGCATTAGCCAATGTCTAATCCCAGACCAGAGCACAGGTAGCTCTAGGTGACAGTCCTACTGGGCATGCTCCTACACTTAGCTAACTTGAGAGCACATCTGTTGCCTTATCCTCACAAAGACCTGCTATGTGGAAATACATCTGTGCATACAGACAGCTATGTATAAATATCTCTCCATTATCCCTGATAGACTGTTCTGCACATATGCACCTTGGGTTCCATGTATGTATACTGGTGTACCTTGCTGACGTCATATGTCTGCTGTGCTGCCATGCCATCCTGTATTGCCACCATGTGTCCATAGTTTATCGCCTCAGAATCCTGGAACAGAAACATACACAGTTCCATGGCACACCTGTCATTCTGTAACACTATCACCAGTCCAACATCATGCAACAAAGATACACAGAGTGTGATGTGTAGTCATGACACATGCCAGCATACAGTATCTCTTGTGGCCCACAAGTGGCATGGCAAAACAATACTGCAGTAAGCAAGTACATGTTAAGTAATATAAGCACCCTGTGCATCAGACACATAGTAGCATTTCCCTGCATCGATGGCACAGATGGCAGGGATGTGGCATGGGCATCATCAAGTGCACAGGTATGGTTTGGGGGTGCTAGAGGCCTAGGATGTGCCAAACAGTTAACAGCATGTGTGTTATTCAGGAAGGGGTGCGGGTTAGCTGGGTCATGGAGAGATGTCGTGTGTGTCTGTTGGTGACCTGCATGTGACAGTGGTGTTGAGTATCTGCTTGTACACAGTTAAGTCCAGTGCTAGCCCTACATGTGTTTATGTTGGACAGCTGTATTCAGTACATGGTAGAGTGGCCAGTTCACCATCTCTAGCCACAAACATGGGGACTGGCTCTGCCAGGAGTAGCACTGGCACCACCATGCCCAAGGTTAGATGTGGTGCTAGTACCTGATGGTGACTGCTGTCTGCTGGGGCTGTGTCCCCATGGGCCCACCCAGGATCATGTGTCCATGGCCTGCCATGACATGGTGTGGACAGCACACTTCCCTCTGTAGTGCTGGAGGTACTGCCACTATAGGAGCATGACTGTGCACAGCTATGTGGACAGTCAGCAGATGGTGTTGCTGACCTTCGTCCACGTGCCTAATGCCCAACTCCAACCAGATGTTCCAGCACAGAATATGTGTAGTCCAGGGCAGACACTGTCTCATCCCACCACCTGTCCACTGCATCATTGAACAGAACAGGGTGTCCACAATGGGGTGGAGGCAGTCACGGATGTTAGACTGTGCATACATAACCCTAAACATCCATCTGGTGTTGCATTCATAATGTGCCTGCGCCTCCATTATGGCCCGAAACATGCACCAAAGGACCCGTGATGTGACATCTGCAACAAGTGGTGGATGGACAACAGTCCTTCTACGAGCAACCCTGTCTATCCACCTGTGTGGGACTTTGCCAGCTGTCTGACTATGGACAGTGTCTACACTCACTGATACCATAGATGTCACACTGCTCTGTTCAATGTCGCCACCCTCTGACTGTCCAATATCTGTGGCCTCTGGGGACTGGGTATGTGTGGATGTACTGACTGTGTGCAGTAACAATGAGGGCAGAAGAGGGATGTCAACCTCTGAGACAGATTCAGCCTCAACAACCCCACCTGTGCCTCACTATGGCCCCCATCATCATCAGTCTGATGAGCCACTGACATCAGGTTGTGAGGGGGGACAGACTCCAACCCCCACGGTCACCTGTGAAAACCAACACAAAAGCAGTACATTACTACCTGCTCTTTTATGCATGGTAAACCACACAGACTCATACAAATGAGGATCCACAACTGCATTACCAGTCTCACATCTTCTCATCTCCACTCCCATGCACAACAGACAACCTCACACCAACATGCACAGACAAGTCAAGCCCTTTATAGCATGCACTTCAGCCACATCTAGTTAAAGTTACCAGTACAATCTGCCTGTAAGGTATACAATATGACACTATATGTGATAGAACTACACATAAAATCCAGTACACCTATCTTGAAAATGTTATGCCAGTACTAGTTTCACTGCCTCAGGTATGTACTATCTTCCTTTTGTGTTTGAACAGGCATCTGGGAGTAATTGCCTCATGTATACCAGGCTGTGTAGCCACTCATAACTATAAGTGCAAACTTGTTGATGCTTGTTCAAATGCACACCTGTGATTACCCAGTCGATGAACCATAGTTAACTGTTCCAGAATGGAACATACAAATATTCTACTCTGGCTAAACACAGCATTTGTACATAAGGCAATATGACAGTCCTTAACTTTCATAAGGTATATATGATCCACAAAATCATTGTCACATTTACCAGGTACAGGACCATGGACTTGGGCCATAACTGATGGACCTATAAAAAGGTGAGGGATACTTATTGTCACCATCACCAAATATTGCAGTGCTGCAAGGTAATATTTGCATATATCCACATGTACAGAACTTACTGTGATACTGGCTGTATTGCTGATATTCTGAGTATGTGTCCACAACTGAGCGTAAACCCCTACTCCCCACCAATGCAGATAGACCTAACACCCATGTATAGGTGTGTACAGCCTGCTACAATGCCTGGTATAGTATTACACTGGTGAACACAGTATGGTTACCTAGCCACTCCTCTGCTGTGGACACTATGGCACACACCTCCATGATGTATGGTGGATGCCTGGGAGCTGTTGTGTGTTTCTAAGTTTGCCATGAATTCCTCTGTGGGTGAGCATGGTTGCCCCATCACAGGCCCTCCACCTGTGGCTGCATGAACCCTGGCAACTTCAGCTGCTTTTCATTTTGCAGCATTCAGCATGTCTGTGGACTGGTGTTGGATCTGCTTATAGGTCCTGTCCTGTTGGCCATTCTGATTGACATTCCACACAAGGTCTGCCCACAGTGCTGCCCACTGTTCCCAATTATGCCTCCCCCCCCCGGGCAACAAGATCTGATGGCGCTGTCTCAGTCCATCCACTATTATGTCATTCTCCATGTCTGAGAAGGGGGCATGTCTTCTGAGGTACATGGTTCCTGAAAGACAACAAATGGGGAACACATTACAGGACCAGACACGTGGATGTCCACTATGTACAGATCCAGCACACCCATAATGGCTTGCGCTATCCACTGCTCCCTCACACGTCATACCCCATTGTCTGGCAACACACTACATGTGTGGATACCAACAAGATAGTAGCAATACTGGTGTATGTCCCAGTGTGCCATGACAAATTCTACTGTATGTTCCTACACCCAGCACTGCAGTCTACTGTGATGTGTCCCCTATGGGTAAACTAAACTCCCACTAATATGTCATACAGCAACTGCCAGCCAAATAGTAGTGTGCTATTACAACCACTGTATGGAGACAGTCTAATGACACCAGTGTGCTACAATGACAGAAAACAATACAAATCTGCGGTATATGTTCCCTGTAGGCATCATAACTCTTAACTATACAAATGTTTGCAGAATGTCAAGTTGTTTGCCTCATAGTTTTGGTCATTTTCACATAACATTATGGATTTCTGACAAAAGGTTGCCCAGTTGGGTGATGTCAGAAAATAAAGTCAGACATCTGATTTTAAGATATCATACCCTTCAGAACACAGTTATGTTCCTGTAATATCTGTTTTCTATTCACGTTCTTATTTTGTATGAACAATAGTTACAATGTCCCTAAGTGTGGGCCTTTGTCCCTCCATTAATTATGGCTTTGTTCAGATATCTTGCTGTAACAGGCTGACAGCTATGTTAGGCATAGCTCTCAACCAGACAGGGAACAATGTAAACAGAATCATGGACTTAGCCAGAGTATATCAGGGAGAATCAGGGACACTTTTAAAATGTTAGAGTGATTTGTGTGAGACATTGACAGAATGAGAGGAGGTGAATTAGTGTACACTGTCTGATGTTACAGGATTATACACCCTTACTTATTGTCACTATGTTTTCCATGTAATTCACCAGCTTTCCTACAACATCCAACCATTATAGGAGGGAATAAGAAGGACAGAGCTAAGATGCGAGTGGAAATCAGGGACATTTGAGAGGCATGGCTGTAAGTGTAGGACAGCTGAGTATCAATGGCATGTCATTACCATAGATCTAAGACAAACTTACTGCTGTGATCCCTATTCCCCATACCTCCATCCTCCCATCTGCATCCTGTTATATGGAGAAATCAGTTACATAGCTGGTTGAGTGCAGTACTCCTTTGTTGAACTTTGCTTCCAGTAATCTTTGGAAAATACGCTCTCCATACCTCTCAGCTGTACAGATTTCCACAGAATGTCCAGATTTTTGCCCAATATTTTGGGTCCATTTTCCATAAAATTGTGGTTTTCTGGAAAATTAGTTGCAAATCATTAAACACTGAAGTTGGAAAATAATGACAGAGATTTGAGTTTCAGACGTCATACCCTTCAGAAAAGTCATGCTAATGCAAAACCTGTTATTCTATCAACTTTCTAAGTTTGTAAGAGCAATATTTAAAAAGTGTCCCTATTTTAAGGCCTTTGTCCCAATTTTATTTATGACTTTGTCCAGATATCTGGCTCAAAGAAGTTGAGGGGTATGACTCTCTCTGTGTGAGGTAAGTCTCATACAGACTTGGTTCCCATAAGCAGCTGCTTGCCTTCTTAAGGTACTAGTCATTAGCAAGTAATTGCCTCTGTACCAATATGTGACTCTAATATGGTAATCACAGCTAAAACAGCTGAATTGCACTGTCAATAGCCAATGACATGCCACCACAATTCAATATATAAGGCATTCATGTAGATCTGGGCCCCTTTAATAGCAGTTAAGATGGACATTACTGAGACGTGGAGACTACAACATCACAGAGGGTAGGTACCATAACTGTCAACTCTACAGATTTATGCAGTATGTCCACAGTTTCACCTCATATGTGTGGTCAACGTCCCATGACATTGTGGTCATCTGGCAATTCACTGACAAACATTGTGAGTTGAGGCCAGTAATGGAAGACACACATTTGAGTGTCAGATGTTATACCCCTCTGAATATGCATGCTAATGCAATAGATGTTATTGTATCAACTTACTATCAATGTAGGAGAAAACTGTAAAACATGTCCCAATCTTTGGACCTTTGTCCCCTCCATTAAATATAGCTGAGTCCAGATTCCTTGTGTTAGGGGGTTGAGAGATATGGCAGGTCTGTAGTAGCTACCTTTAAATACAAGTGTGTGTGTGCTACTGGCTGCAGCTGCTCCCTAGAGTACATAGGCAGAGTGTGAGCACTTTGGAGGACAGCAAGTTGTATATGTAACTGTGGCAGTTGTCAGCCTTGTCATTATGGCAGAGCCAAATTAATTACAGTAACCTGTGCAGATAAAGATTGCAAGACTCAGTCATTAATTGCTGTCTTCACAATAATGTAATTGAACTGGAACACAAGACTGGATTTGACCCCAGTACTGTGTGTAGCAAAATGTACTACATGCACGACATTTAACAGACTGATCCCCTGAGTCACTGCTACAGCAGGTGTATTTTCATGGTATAAGGGCAGCCATACAGGCTGTGACACACATTGTCTGCATTCATCAGTATGTGCATGGCTTTCTATGGGTGTATTTCTGCACCAGGGTCCAAGTTGAACATGTTCTTTGTCATTGATCCTTAGCAGGTGCCTTTCTACATGTTGCTGATACAAGGGCACATTTACTTGCTATCACAGGCCTCACTTAAATCCATTTTTATGTCTTTGGCTGTCTAGTGGTGTATTATTGCACCAGAGTCCAAAGTACACTCTAAGTGGCAATCACTATGTTTTGATGCAAAAACCTGTTTTAATTACGATCTCTGTGGTGTGGTAGGTTAATGCAGTGTGGTGCAGTTGTGATGGGCTTCAGTTCGAAACATGCCAGAGGTGTATATTTTGTACATGTGACTTACAATGTTATAAACATATATACTCATTAGAGCTCTATTTAACTAAGTTAAGAGAAGCTGAGTGATGCTGCACACTATGCAGCTCTGCTCTAGAAATATAAAGAAAAGAAAAAAGTGAGATATGAAAGTGGTGAAATGGGGGCAATCAGGTGGAAAAACACAGTGAAAGGCAGGTAAGGATGTGCAGGAAGGGTGTAGGAAAGAACCATAACTATCCATTTCTTGTACAGCAACATCTGTGCACTTTGACAGATTTTATAGATGAATTTGAACTCTCAAACCCATAGAGAGGGATGAGGACAACATAACTGCATTGTCAAGTCTATTGGACCAAATTACTTGTTTCCAGTGGACAAGTGCAAAATGGAGAATTGTGTATGGGGGCAATATTTTTTTGGGGACAGGTGCCCATTTTTTTTTTATTAAGGTGAAACTGGAATGTTGGGGAAGGGACTTAGGTACATGTGGGGAGGTAAGTGGGGTAGGAGAGGATTATAAAAGCCATTATTTTGTTCTCTGACCCACATATGATGAAGTGATTTAAACAAAAATGCTGTTTTTTTTTAATGTGTACGTTCATGTGTTTGTGCCTATATTAAAGTGGATTTTACAAGAACTCTGACTTATTCCTGGTCTTGTGGTACTTTGGATTGATTTATGAGAGGATGCATTTACAGACAGACAAGATAGACAAGACAGGAGACAGCAGCAGTGTGTGTGACACATAAGGTGGGTGAACATCTTGAATAGGGAGGGTGTTGTGGAAAACAAGTTGCATGTGCCTCCATACGGCAGCAGCATGACTCATGTCTCCACCCATGGGACTGTCGCCACTGCTGCTTCACTGCCCTGAGAGTGGCTGTGCTGCAGGCTGGGTGCCAGGGTAAGGCTGCCCCACCAGGTTAGCCAGCATACCCACAATCCAATGCAAGCAGTGTTCATAGCTCCAATGAAAAATCCTGTGCACCATGACTGGCAGTTGATCCTGGGTAACAACACCCCCACCACCACTGCTCCCAGGAGGAGGCCTGGTCCCATCCCCTGAGGTTGACCAAACCTGACTCCACAGGTGATACAGGGGCATTAGAGGGGCATTACTGGTCTGTGTACTAGATGTGTTAGGACTCGGTACCACGGCCGGTTGAGGCAAGGTAGGCAGATCAGTCAGAACTGGCCAACCCTGATGTGTTGTGGTAATGGAGGTACAGCAATAAGTATAGGTTAGTTGTGAATAAATTATTGTTAGTAATAACAGCATTTCAGAACATTGGAAAAACCCACTTATATATCAGTGCATATTATATGAAACACAACAATAAATAACAGAACAGTCAGTATGTTAACAGCATGCCAATAACAGTTGCAGCATAATGCCAGCAAAATAGGCAATTTAAGAAGATATATTAATATGCAAACATTATAATACATAATAATAAAACACATGTCCCAAAATACAGTAATTGTAACAACATATGTTAATAGTAAACCATAACCAATGATTAACAATAAGAAATAAGTGAAGATGTGGTGGGGGGGACAGTCTATTAGTAACATTTCCAGTTATTTCCTTGACAACAGTACTACTCTCTGCTCTGTGGGTCTGTATTTTGTTTATGTGCACAGTGACTGCAAGTCTGATAGCTGATGTAGTATGCACATACCTTTCAAGCTATTTGCATGTGACACAATGGGCCAAGCAATAACAACTGTGGGTACACAGCTACACAGAATACTTGCACATCAGGTGGACCTATATAACTACCAAAGTGGTCTGTGGGCTGATTTCGTGATACTTTGCTCTTTAGGTAATCATTTCCATGGTAATCCTGTGCCAGATGGATCACACATTATGAATTACATAACATGAAATCGTGACACTTGAGAGACATGCATGTGCACAGTACAGATACTAAACTGCTGTCAGGCCTTGGTTGGCAGGCATGGGAGTAGAACCCAATAACAGTGACTGCAGGGGACATCTGCATAGAATGTGTTAATTGACTGCAGCAACTTTTAACAGACACTCTAGGCATACAGCCATACCAGGAATACAAAGTTTATTTCTGACTGAACATTGCTGATGAGCACATTCTTGCTAATGATTTTAACAGTCTGTGACATCAAAACACAGAATTATCTACTCATAATATGGAGTACCTCACCCATTTACCTGTAGTTCCTGTGGAGAGAGAAATTGTGAGCATTATGTGACTGCAACTGTAATATTTACTGCTACATACCACTGGATTCGAACCCTGGACTGTGTGTTGCAAAATAAACTGTATGTAGAGCATTTAACAAACTAAGCTTCTGGGTCACTGCTGATTACTGACTGACTGATATTTGCCTAAAGCTCACCTGGAACCAAAATATGACCTGGTAGTACTACTATGATGTTATACTAGACTGCAGTGACAGTAGAATGCACATGCATGAAATACAAGCATAACACAGATAGTGGGTAAGCTAGATTTCAGTATCATATCTGTGAAGATAAAAAACAATATCAGCTCATGGAATGGGCTACCTCACCTATATACCTTTATTATCTGATGTCTGTGAATGACAGAGTATTATGTGACCAATATTTGCCTAGAGACTGTCTTGAACATTACTTATATGAGTTAACCAATACAATTTGCAGCCATTACATTTGTATTCTACAGCTATTACAGTGGTATACTTGACTGCAGCTCCTTACTTTACAGCCTCAATGCATACAGCTCTACTGCAATGGTTACAACACACTCCTGATGCACACCATTTTCCTTGGTGTTATTGGTATTGTTTCATGTTTTTGTTGCACTACAGTTCACATTATTCAGTCATTGCAATACAGCACTAACTCCACATTTATTGCACTATAAACTTTACTGTATATACTTTAATGCAGTTATTGGTATTGTTTCCTGTTTTTATTGCACTACAGTTGGCATTATTCATTTATTGCACTACAGCTCTAAGTCCACATTTATTACACTACAAACTTTACTGTATATACCTTATTGCAGTTGATGCTCTACTCTTTCTTGCTTATGTCACTGCAGTTAGCATATTATATCCATACTAACCACACTCACGGTGCAACCTGGCCAAGTGCCTGGCATGTGACTCAATATTATGAGCCCTTTCAGCAGCAGCTGTTACATGAAAAGTACACTATTATGCATGCTAGTTTTGTAGACATTCAGAGCACATTTTGGTAAAACAGAGGAAAAAAGTACTTATCTACTTGGGGGCATTCCGAGCCCTCGCTTTTTCCACCAAGGTGTCTAAGAGTCCCCTCTTCTATCTTTTCAGGTTGTCCTGGTGATGATGACACTGCTCACCTGTGCAGGGGATACCACTGACACTGGTGAGTTCTCTGGCCAGCCAGTCCCAGGCCTTTGCCTTATACTCTGAGCCCTGGAAACCACCCTGTAGCACCCTGTCAGCATGGTTTTGCACAAGAAGCCCAGCCATGACCCTGGACTCCAGAATTCCTCAAAGCTGCAACCAAAAGCATGCACCTTCACCACCACCAGCCATAGTCCACTGTCAGTGATAGAACTCCAATGGATTCTGCTGTATTCCCACTATTTCAGCTTAATATAGGATGTTTTCCTGCCTTTACACATTATTGGGCAACATTCAAAAAAGCACCACATCACTTTGCACTGTGCAAACCAGTACAGCTGAGATGAGAGTCACAAAAACTGGCAGAACTGTAGTCTTAGCAGAGCTTAGCAGCATGCAAACTATTCTGCTGTATTCCCACTATTTCAGCTTAATATAGGCTGTTTTCCTGCCTTTGCACATTATTGGGCAACATTCAAAAAAGCACCACATCACTTTGCACTGTGCAAACCAGTGCAACTGAGATGAGAGTCACAAAAACTGGCAGAACAGTAGTCTTATCAGAGCTTAGCAGCACACAAACTAGCCAGGCAGTGCACAAACATTGGCAACCATTACAATGTTTATTCAGTCCTTAGCAGGTCTCAGCACAGTTGAGCAGAGTTTAGCAGAACACAGCAGGGTCATCTTTTATTAGAAACATGGATAATATGTATATCAAAATTAAATACATACTTTCCCTTCCATGTAGTCAAACCTTGGACCTACTGCACATGAAGCTGTAATTCTACCTATTTAGGTACGAGGATATTAAGAAATGCAGTATACCTTTACATATACCATTGAGCTACCTAAAAGCAGTGCTGAGCATCATGCAGTGTAGCGCAAACATGCTTAGACACACCTTTGATTAAATAATTAATTATATCCGGTTTCTATTTTTAGATGTCTGGCAGGTGTCTGCTATCTTATATGTGAGCACAGCTTGGCATTGCTGTGCTCCGTGCTGCACCATGCAACCATGCTTTTAAAAAATTAAAAGACATAAAATAAAACAAAGGAAAAAATAAAATAAAAATAAAACAAAGGACATTGCAGGGAGTTTCATACTCCTCTGCAGTCATGGTTAGCACTACACCTATCCCTACACTGATTCAATAACTGTTCCTTGGCTCTCCCTTAGCAACACAGCATCATTAATATTTATGGCTTGCTGCTGAGGGGGAACCATGACCACAAACATGGATACAATCCATATCGGCTCTACAAGGTGCTTACATGAACTTTATTAAATCCTGGTGATTGTCTTGGTCATTGTTTTGGATATTATAAAATGCTTGTGGCTCTTTAAGTTTGATGTGAGCTTGAAAGTATTTTTGTATACATCTTCCTAAGTAATAAACAATCTACATATATTACTATAAGTAATGGAATTTGAAATAAAAATGCTGAGATGACTATTAATGGTGCAGACCTAGGCATTATCTTGAAAAAAGTTTAAGACTCATTCTGAAAGCCAAAGCATAATATATTGAATAATGTTGACTATTCTTTCAGTGGCTTGTCTTTCAAAGAATTGAGGTTAGATGTAAGCTTCAAGCAGACTTAGAATTTTGCTTACATTATCTGGATGCCTGTACTCCATGCTACTTGAGCTTTCTAGAGTTAGTACATTTCTGAAATATAAGCACAACTTTCCTATGATGATTTTCTCTTCAGAATAAATCCAGGCATGTTGAAAGAGCAGGGTTGTTGAAGTTCAAAATGACAAATTTTATCTCTTTTAAGAAGGCATTTTACTAGGGTCTATATTAAATGAGCTGCCATTCTGATGTTCGAATCATAGATGGTCGATATCATATGATCGAACATCAGAAAGGTTGAAGGTGAAAGTCAACAGCTTTTCATGTGCAGAATGGGAAATTTTCCCTTTCTGCACTGAAATGCATTCTTGGAGTTGGTATATTTAAGTAGGAGGGGTGTGAGGGGTGCGGGGGGGGCTTGCCACCCTGCTCAGAGTGGTAAGGTAAGTTTTTTTGTTTTTTTTTTATTTTATTATATGGTTGATGTTTCGAACTTCGCTCATATGAATTTGCTCATGTAAGGTTCGAAGTTTTGAAACTTTGACTATATAATATAGACCCCTTTTACTGATATTATTTTAATGGTCTTTGTTCTTTTGCATGGTCTCAGAGCCTTTATCAGACCATTTTTGATTAGTTCCAGTATCACCATTATGAAAGAATACTGTTTGCTAAACAGAATTTATGTGGATGAATGACAGATATTCAGATGTGAAACAGAATGTATCAGCTGTTAGGACTGTGATCTGTTTTACATGGAAAGTATGGTTCAGTTAATTATTCCATTGATAAAACACCACTAAAAGTTGACCCAGCAGTAAGGAATCTGGGAATATATGTAGATAGCAATCTGGCCTTTGACTAACATGTATCAAGAATAAGAAAAATAAGAATAAGAAAATCATCCTATGTCACCCACCTTATTAGTAAGGGTGTGGCATTCAGGTCCAAGGAAGTTATACTACCACTCTACTTGGCCTTATGAGACCTGCCATTGAATACAATTCCCCTTTTGGCATATATCTAACCAGAAACTTGCAAATGATGGAATTCCCACAAACTTTTTTCACCAGGTGAATTCAATGCATAAATACCTTGTCCTAAACTGATTGCCTAAAGGCTCTGTCTGTGTATTTAGTCTCATGCAAGGTGCAGAGAGGGGCTCTTTGCCTGGCTGACAGGGCTTCCTCAGACCAAGCCCTGATGGATCTGTTGCACACACACAAAACGAACATCAGCAGAAGCACTAGATGTAGGGATCTGAACTTCCCTTATGACATAAAAAGAACATGCTGAAGAGACAGAGATGTATCCCAAAGGATCTTTGCACTACGGGATAGGCTCCCCATCCATGTAAAACAGAGTTCATCCCTACCCTATTCAAATGAAGCCTTTATAGGTGGATAGGAAATTGTACATTTATCCCTGGACTGGCCCCCAAGTCCCTTATGGACAGAGGCCATCAATACAACAAGCGTTATCCTAACAGCCCCGTATAAATTCTTAGTTAACTCCCCACTAACATGCCCATCTCCCCATATAGACACCCATGATGCTCGGGACCCAAATGGTTTGGGATGCACAGCTATGCTTGTTAGGGCACTAGCTGTCATTAGCATAGTAACAACCTATAAATCTTTAAGAAAGATACATAAAAATTTTTAAAAACAATTATTGACTAATTGAGAGAAATTAACCAAAGAGCTAGATGCATCAGACAGTTTTGCCAAAAAAATACTTTTCCAGCAGTACCAATACTTGAAGTCCTTTGATTTTAAAGAATTTAGTAAAACATAATTTGAGTTAATGATTACCTCTTTCATATATTTATCTGTGACTATGACTAAAAACTGAATCATTGCATCTATGCAGAGTATAAAAACATAAACTAGCAGTTAAGTCATAAAAGCTGACTGCAGTATGCTTCTAGTGTAGAAGCTTGCTGAACATTATATCCATCTCTTAATCAGAAAAGTCAAAGAAGCAAGTGTTGTTAAGTCTGCAAAAATGGTGTTGCTACTGAAAGTTCACCTCCTCGTGACATGTTTCTATAATATTGCTGTAGGCATTAAGAAAAATATAACACATTGCTGAACACCATCAGCACCAACAGAAAGATAGTGCTGATGGTGTCTAAAGTATTTATTTATTTCAGTGCAACAAAATGTGAGTTGTTAGGTCAGTAATGGAGTCTTTCATTTGGTATTTTAGACAAAAAAAACTGGAATTCAGAAAGAATCCCTTAAGCTTATGTAAATTGCAATTATTACAACATGCAGTTTATATGACCATGCAAAATCTGATTCAGAGACATTTTTACCTTCAACAAGAAAGACCTCATTATTGGCTAATTTGCATGTGTGTTAAGCACATGTAATTGTCACCAGAGCTAAACTGCACTTTCTAGTGGTAATCACCACTGGTGACCTTTGCATTGCATTGGCACGGGCAACCCCATCCTTCACTATCCCCACATATGCAGACATTCAAACATACACACACACACGCATGTGCATACACTCCCAGATACCACCACACACAGACATTCACTTCACTTGACATCCCCCCAACTAGAATGCATTCACAGTCACACTCACCCATTCACCCAAATACACACACACCCAAACACACACACACACACACACACACACACACACACACACACACACACACACACACACACACACACACACACACACACGTGCGCACACACACACACACACACACACACACACAGACACACATGCATTGGACACCATTCCTTCCTTACAGACATGGACACACATTGCCACACACCATTGGAATTAATGGGGAAACATGGTATTTTGGCTGTGTTAATTAAAATGTTTGGTCATGCTAACTTACACAGTTAATCAATTCTCTGAAATTCTCTGCAACCTTCATCCCTTCTTGCAGGAATTTAGCTAATTAACATTAGGCAGTCTCGTGGAATACCACTCACCATGTAAAATCACTGCAGTGGATCTGTCTTTTAATCGGTAAGGGTGTCAGCAAGTGGTTGGCCACTCATATAAGGGATTGTCATTAGTAGTAGCACTTTCTGAATTCCAACCAAAGAGTTAGCTAGCTTCCTCAATGCCACTCAGTCTGCAAGACATAACTGTGAAATTAAAATTTTTTTCTGAATTTGGTGTTGTAACTTTTTAACCATAATGAGTACTAAGAATAATCTCAAGTGTTGATTTTAATCTGTTTGCTTTTTTTCCAAAGCTTTAAGACTTGCTTTTCTTGCCTAAAGACTGATTTCTATTCTTTAAAAATAAGACCTGCTATTCACACTTTTCACCTGTAGATGGATTGTGGGTTGTATAAAATACAGTTCACTTTCTTGGAGAATGGTTGTGACTCATGGAAAATAACTGACTGTCTTTAAGAATGGCTGATGATTTTTCTTACATAACACAAACATTTAAAATGATTTTGACTGTGTACATGTGAGATGCTCAGTAAACTTTGCTGCCAGTGTTCTACCTTGTCTTATATTTCTGCTTATTAGGATTTTGCAATCCATCCACAAACTCTTTTTTCCCATTTTTGCGCATGGGTCAGGGAGTCACTTCAGCAGCGACAACCATCTAGACCACCACTTGGTGGTTATTCCTGCCATGGCAGCTCTTCCACACCACACTTACACCTCTGGCCAATTTAGAGTGTCCAATCTACCTCCTGAATGTCTTTGGAATGTGGGAGGAAACTGGAGCACCTGGAGGAAACCCACACAAACAGAGGGATGACATACACACTCCACACAGACGGCACCCCAGCCGGGAATCAAACTGGGGAACTTCTTACTGTGAGGTGACAACACTATCTGGTTGGCCACTATACCACTTTACTGGTTTTCTGCAATGCATCTGTTTTAAGAGTCCTTACTTGTAACTCAGACAGCTTTCCATTTAAGGTCAGGTAGTACAACTTGATATGATGACATGTTTTATCACTGATGCCTTTCTTTCTCAGAAAAAAAAAAGAAACATGAAAATGTATTTCAAAAACTGTGCAGCAAATTCATCAAACAACTGAGAAAAGCAAAGCACTGATTTATTTTTCTGATATAGTGGTGACCTCTGTTAACCTACTGGTGGATGCAGATTGAACGCCCATGCTTCAGCTACCCGAGGTTCAATCCATCAGTGAGTGAAATTCTTCCATAGGAAATCACCAGTGGTGAACTGTGCTGGCAGTAGTGCCCTTTATGGGTGAGTTCCCCCCCTTATTTGAGTTAGAATGACCATTGAGCTGGTATATATAAATTCAGGGGGGCATGGAGGGCTTGCCCTCCCATGTCAGGGGGTGCTTTTTCAATATTTTTTATGGTAAATGCAGTTTGGGGATTCCAATCTTTAGTGCATTTGGCTTTGCTCATTCATAATGGAAGTGGTGAACTTAGGTTTGATTATATTGCCCCTTTCTGTAATACTAATCTTAGATAAATATCTCTTCATGATATTCTGATTATAAGGTTAAATGTTCTGTATTTGGAGAATCATTTTTCAACACAGTTGGTCTGTAATACGAGTGTTGTACTTATATGCACTGTACATGTAAAGAAGTGAATGCTTGCATCAAGCGCACATGGTATTTGATTAGATTATTAGTTTTGCTGGTTATTCTCTGTCATGGATCATGTGTAATAGTAGTTTATGAATAGTAATGGGGATCACCAAGCTGTTTCCATAAAAAAAAAAAAAGAACTAATTTCATGTTAAAGAATTTTGATGAGTGACCTGTTGTTCTTCTTCAAGGGTTGCTTAGAATGTAAAAATCCCATGAATAAAGCTGGCATCCCATTAGCTTTTTGGTCTGCAAAACAGAAAGAAAAGAAAAGTTGAAAAGAGAAACTTCAGGCAAATTCAAGAAAAATAATTAAATGTATTTACTGATATCAAAAATGTGGAAATCGTGTGCAAGAAAAGATTTTCCTCCCTTTGGCCAAGTGTATAAACACACTAGTTAAAACACAATTGCAAAACTATGAACATAACATAAAAATAACATGAAATGCCGATATATAGAAAAGGAGCTTAATATTTCATTTTATTGTAATATATACTAAAACAGGATAAAATCAAAACAGGGCAAGAATTAATTTGTCTTTCAGCTTTAACTCATGGATTTGATAACAGTACAAATGCAGATCCTAACATTTTTAGCTCCCTGGGGTAAGCATACTGCCCTATCATAGGTTCATAGGTAGGTGCTAAGCTATCTGCCCAAAGGCATTTATAAGCTTCTGTATCATTCTGTGTAATACAGAATAACTGGTTTGCTTCTGTGTTTATCAAAAAAAAAAAAAAAAAGAAAAAACATTTTTATTTCTAATGTTGAACAGGTGGAGAAAGGATAATGCCAGGTGCAGAGAGAAAGAGAACAAAAGGAACAAATGTTAGTTTTACATGTGATAATGTTCATATGTACATTTATGTCTGGAAGAAGTGTCACTACTACAGCTGAAGGTGCAATGCCACTGATGTAACCAGTGGAGAATGATGACATGGGTGTTGTATCCATCATACTGTTTATTTTCAGGTGTAGCAATGTATTTCCTGGGGCTGCAAAACAGTCTGACTCCTGAGACAGGATCACAGATGCATCCTAGAGTGAATTATTTATTTTTTCTGTATGTGCTTAGCAGTAAATGACAGGTTGCCATTTCACTGAAGATTAAGCTTTTGTTTTGATTTGAGGTTAAACAGATTGCCTGAATGATAAAGCTGTCTATTTAGAGCAATGCAAATGTGCCGAAAGGGCAAACCAGGTTATATGAGACATTTTCTGTCCACTAGCAGCTAAGTGGTGGGAAGGAGGACAGGGCAAAGGAAATGGGATAAGAATGTTACCATTCCTATGACATTTAAGAATTATTAGGTGTGTTTTGAAGTTAACAAAATGACACAGCTAATAACCTGGTGCATAAAGAGAGAAGCAGCGTCAGACACTTTATGGAATTAATTGTTTTACTGTAATTCAATTAGCAGTAGCATCTTATTCCAGAACAAATGCATAACATAATTGTGAGTTTAATATTTGATTATGATGCTTGTTGGCGTCCTGTGCTCAAAGAAAGCAGATGATTGTCTTAAACTGGCAAATTTCTTACTTTTTTTCCACCACTTGAAAAAAAAAACTGACATTATTTCAATAAAAGGTAAAGATGTGGCTGCAGTGGCCAGGTTGGGATAATGATGATGATGATAACTATGATGACAACAATGATGTTGATGCAATACTTGTATTTGTGTGCTGCAGATGCATGAATACAACACATAAGATGTTCTTCTGTTTATATTTATAAAGAGATACAAAACACTGCTATTAGCTATTTAAAACATAATTTCAACATTTCTGCTATAATTATATAGTTCCACTACAGGTTGATTGTTACATCATTTTGTCTTCACCTGCATCATATTGAGAGTTAAAAGAGAAGGTCATGGTCAGTTGTCTGTCTGGTGCCAGAATCCACCACATCACGCACATACTTAAGTCTCTCCACAACTAGTACAAGTATGACTGTCATTGTCTATATTGGTGTGAGTGACTTGAGACGTACCTCCCTGAACTATATGAAGAGAGACATGATTGATCTCTCAGAGTATGTTACCAAGCAGGTATGACCTTGGGCCTAAGCAATATCCTACCTTCACCAAGAATGTTACTATACCAACAACAAAAAAATTGACTTCAACATCTGGCTTAGTTTCTGGTGTCATTCCAAGGGGATCTAGTATCTGTCTGCCTGGGATGACATGGTTGACAGGCCTCGATGCTTTGTCAGAGATGACCTCCACCAGTCTCCATTGGGATTCCAGATCCTGGCCAAGACTCTTGTCTCCAACACTGTGCCTTTTTAAGGCAATGTCCCAAAGACAAATCTTACAACATAAAATATCTTCAAAATGAAAACTGAAGATCATGCTGCTTAATGCTAGGAGCCTTAACCTGAAAATGCACTCACTGGAGGCTCTCCTTGCACTGAAAGATGACAATGTCTGTGCGGTCATGGGAACTTGGTTCAGGACTGAAGAGACCATCCCTGCCTTACCAGGCTATACCTCATTCCACACATTCCAACCCTAAAATGAGGTAGAAAGACTAAGGGTGGTGGAGTCTCTATCATCATTAAGGACAGGCACACTTCCAGACTGGTTTGCCAGCATGATGCACTGGAACTGCTCCAGGTGCAACTGACAGTTGGCAAGATACCCATCCAAGTTATAGCTAGCTATAGACCCCCCTCCATGTCTCAGGACACCCACTCCTCTTACCTGGATCTACTTGACTCCGTCAAGGTACCCCCTAATACCTTGATCCTTGGTGACTTCAACTTCCCCACCATAGACTGAGTGAACTATTCCTGCACTAATGCACTCACTCAACAATTCCTTGACTTCATCAATTATAAGAGACTAAACCAGCTCATCTCATCTCTCAGAAGGGGAGATAACATTCTGAACTTGGTTCTCACCAACATAGGTGACCGCTGCACCACTCTCATAGTATGTTCTTCCCTGGGGAGATCAGATCATTGGACTGTCTCATTCAAAGTTTCTATCCCACCTAACACCCCACCCAGCCATAGTCAAGCTAAAAAAATGTCTACAACCTCCTAAGGGAGGGTATCTGTAGCTTCACACCACTGCCCCTATCAGAGAATGCAGACAACTATGCTGAACAGTACACCAATGCAGTATACAAGCACCTGTACAATTGCATGGACTAACCCATACCCAACAGAAATAAAACCTGCTCCTCAAGGAAATACAAACTTGTTTGGTGGACATCCTCTGTCAACAGCCTTTACAACAAAAGGAAGAAACTGATACCCAAGGGCAAAAAAGAACACATTACAAATTGGAAAAACTCCCTCCTTAGCCTCATCAAGCAAATTAGATCACTAGTGAAAACCACCAAAGCCATTTATGAATTTAAACTAGCCTCCAAAACAAAAGGGAAAACACAAAGTCTTCTTCAGTTACATCAGGAACCTCCATGGCAAAGCCCAGCCTTGTTCCAAATTAGTACTTAACAGTATCACCTACACTGATCCTGTTGACTTAGCCAACCTATCAGATAAGTTCAATGCAAAAGTCACCCCCTCTCCCCCAAAGGCTCTTTCAACATCCCCTATAATTCTCCTGCACAACTCATCTCCATAGATCAAGTGTTAAAGGCCCTTTCCAAGGCTAAGAATACAGATTCCATGGGACCTGATAGTATCCCAGGCTGTATTCTGCACCATCTTCAGCAAGTACTGGCTTCACCATTGAGCACCCTATTCAACCATAGCCTAAGTACATAGCTTAAGTACAGGCTTCATCCCAGCAGAGTGGAGAACTGCCATTGTCATCCCCTTGCACAAACCCCATTATTTTGACAAGTCTGTTCTGTAAAAGCCATGGACCGTATTATTATGGATCTCATAAACAAGGACATAGGCATTCTCCAAGCACTTGACCCCATCCAGTTCAGATTCATCAAGGGCAGATCTTGCCTTTTGAACCTAGTTGACTTCTTTGAGACTATCACAAAGGCCTTGGATGAAGGAAAGTCAGTACAGCTTATCTTAACTTGGCCAAGACCTTTGACACAATCCTCCACTCGGACATCATCAAAAAGATAACACAACTTGGTGTAAATCCCTATCTCATCAGGTGGGTGGCCAACTGGCTCACCAACAGGACTCTCAAGGTCAAAATAGGTGCCTCCACCACCGATAGCAGACCTGTTACCAGTGCAGCTTCCCAGGGATCTATCCTGGGACCCCTGCTGTTTGGCATCTACTTCTCAGAGGTCCAGGCAAAGACAAAAGGCATGTAGCTGACCAAGTTTGTGGATGACTGTAAATTGGGTGCAACTAATGACTGGTGCCAAAGTCATGGCCTCAAGCTAAATGCAAAAAAATGCATCATCATACCATTTGGCAAAAACACGGCCCCTACTGATTATCACACCAGTGGCAACCCCCTAAATATACAACCTGTGGTGAGACACCTGGGTTCTCAGATCAATAACAATCTCACATTCAACCATCATGTAGTGGCAGTGGTCAAAAAAGCCTTTTACTTGGTTCATCTCATAAGTAAAGGGATTGCATCCAGAAGGTTATTACCTCACTATACTCCTCCCTTATTACACCAATAATTGAGTATAATGCCCCATTTGGTATGTACCTTTCCAAATATCTGCACCAACAAGAAAGGCCATGGAAATACCTCATAAAGAGAATCCATGGCATCCAGCACTTGTCCTATGTGGACAGTTTCAAATCACTATCACTCTACTTGGTATTGTGCAGGTTGCTCAGAGGTGATCTGTGTCTTGCCTACAAGACAATCTCTGACTTTGCCCTCTTAGAGATGCTCCATATCTGTAAATCTAACTCCTCATGCATTACCAAATCAAAAGGCCTGAATCTAATATGTAACATCAACAAAACCTACTGGAGAAACAGGTTTGTCTCCCAGAGGCTGCCCCGTCTCTGGAACAGACTTTCCATACACGTCAAACAGAGTACCTCACTGACCCTCTTCAAGCACAACCTTAATAAGTGGATGGGAAACCACAGATTTGTCCCAGGGGTTCCACCCATGTACCTCACCGACAGGGCGATAGATGTTGACGGAGGTTTCTTTCTGGGGATAAACTCTTGGCTAGGCTTGTAAGGACCCCAAGGTCATTATCCTAGTAACCTCCTATGGTCCTATAATCCTATGAGTGTAAGCAGCTGGGATTTATTTCTACATATAGAAGCATGTGGGTACAACATCCTTAGGAACTTGAATAAGGTAAGGTATTATCCAGTATTTCTGGTAATTCGGTAATATTAAGTATGTACTAAGAGTAAGCTAGAGATGATGGGTTATACTTATGCTCTGTGTTCAGAGGAGATATTCTATCCAGCATAACCACCATATAACTTTTATTGTCTGATATTAGAGAATCATCTGCCTCTATTCATGATGACATTGAACAGCTGGTAAGGCCAAAAAGTACAGTGCCTGCACTAGACACAGGGAGGGTGCATACAAGATCCCCTAACCTGGCCATACACACAGCCTCTGTGCCTGCTGACATCCAAGAAATGCACATCTCACAGGGAGGACAGAATAGTGTGGACACAAACAGTCAGGGCAGTATGTCACTCCCTATGCTGTAGACATTAATGTCTGTCAAATCCCAATGTGAAGAAGGGGTGACCACATGGGTGTGAGCTCTGGTGCACACTGAAGGCAGGGGTACCACATTCCCCTTGAAGTAGCTGTACTGATGGGTGCAACCCAATGTATCTCTAGAGCCATTGGCAAGCACAAGCTAGTGCCACCACAGTCTTGGCAGAGTGGATACAGTTAGTGCTTGGTATACGAGATGATCTCCTAGAGTGCATAGCCCTTTTTGTAACATTTTTGCTAGATCAGAATGCCTGCTGCAGATGAATCCTCCCAGGCTTGCATGCCATGTGGCAACGTTGTTCACAAGAGGATTCATCCCTGCCTTCAGAGATGGAAGCCATTGCGGACATGGACAGTGAAGTTCATTGTTAAGCTGGGGTGGTGCAATATCAGCAGAAGTGGTGCCTGTTATGCAGAAAAGCCATCTACAAGGTCATAACACTCACTGCAGTGGCATGTCTGGTGAAGAAGGATGCTCATCATCATACAGCTCATCTACATCTAGCCAGTGCCTTGGTACGACCCATGAAACTACTGGTAGTGGCAGCTATCATGGGCAGGGGTGCACACAAGATACTGCACATCTACCATGCATGCACTGGACCCACCCATTAGATTGAGCTACAGTGCTGAGACTACTGCTAAGACTGTGTTTCAGCATACAAACACATCACTATAGCCTACATTGTCTCACACACTCAGACAGCTAGTGTCAGCGACTCTTCACAAAGCATTTTTCAGTAATGCCAACCCACTCCACATCTTACACACAGTGCACACATATATTGTCAGTTTCTGCAGCACTCAAACATTTCTCTGTGGAAGACATTAAACAGCTGTTCTCTCTTCCCCACCTGTGCAAATGATAATTGTACCATGCCGTTTTAAATTTGTAACTTGGGATGCCCATGCCTGATGCACAGCAATGCATGGATAATTACACTCTGGTGATGGGTTTGCATGCATCACTTTTTTACTGTGGTGTATATGCTTTACTATGAGCGGAAGCATTATGCAAGTCACTGCCTCTTTGCCAGGGCCACAGCATATCGCACCCACCTCTGTCTAACATGTTCATTGTTTGCTTTTTGGATATCTATTGATTTCTTATCTGGCTTACCTTCAACTGCTTGGTGTGCTGGGAGATGATCTTCCTGCAATTGGCCTCACTGCTGCAACTGCCTTCTCACTATCATATTGCGTAACATCGGACAGACTGAAAACATTTAAGCATTGTGTACCAGGGTCATACTGCAGGGCATCACCATATACATCTGATCAAAGAAAGTGTGCCTTCAGCAAATGCTCAGTGATGAACCTGATTTGTGGTAGAATGTAATTATATCTATGGTCTATCATGCTCTGTGGATTTCTGATGGGAGTCAATAGCCAGGGCTCCAGGGCATATGTGGCATCACCAATAAGATACCCTTGGGGAAGTTACCCCTCACAAACCACTGTGATAAAGATTATAAATGTGTCATCTGTGGTAGTCAAAGTAACTGCCTGGGTGGCCTTCAACCATATTATAGATGACACCCTGTGCATTACAGACCACCTGGCATTTAATGGAGTAATACCCTACATGGCTCAGATGTCTTCTTCCAGGTTCACCAAGTAGCTCTTTTATTTCAGTGGTGGTGCACTATATGATCCCTAGCACTTCAATAAATAGGCTATATCATAGAAACCTCACATGCTGTTGACTTTCTTCTCAGGGCATGTGGAAACCACATGTGTTTTTTCACATGCTGTAAAATGGCATTGCATAAGTGACAGTGTTTTCTCAAGGTAAGTACCTGTGATATCCTCACTGTATCTCCTGTTAGTCAGTTAAAGTTCTCTGTAGTTTGTATATGTAAAGCCACACACATATTTGTATCCACTGGAATAAGTAATCCACAACTCCCATGGACCTGCAACAAGGGCCTACACATGTCTTCCAGCTATTTTATTGTGTCTCTGCCCACAGATTACTGCTCCATAGTGTTGTTGTTGTTGTAAGTCCATAACATTTTAATAACAGCTATTTGAGTCGGCTCCTGTAAGGGTAATGACATGCACCACTGTGGCTCATAGTGGCAATAATAGGCTATTGCATATACATGTTCACTAATTCTGTGGCAAGCCCTGGAGTTCTTATGTGATTCCCATACATTTTAACAATTAACTTCATGTCTTTCTCTTTATGTGTTTTGAATCTCTGCACTCTCTTCTTTCACCTCATTTGCATACATGGAGACCCTCATTTTAATAATGTTGCTCATTAGCATAATCTTGAGCAGTCCTATTCCTCAGCCACTACCACTTGCATTGAGTGTGTTTCTCAAACGCGCATTCACGATGGATGGTCACATGGCACATTCTGGTGCCTACAGAAATTTAGCACATGTCATAATTTCAGGAACATTTTTTTTTACTAACAGATTCACTAATGTTTATTTCTTGTTCTCTGCCTTTATTTTTTCAATTCCCTTTCCCCAAGGTGTTGATATTGTCAGACACAGAATTTATTACAAGTTATCTGCAATTTGATTTATTTACATGGTGATTTGTTATATTATATTTTTCCTGTATTATCTTTCTTGTAAGAGCAAAATATGTTTGCATGTTAATGTTTAATACTATAATATATGCACCTGTTTGGTTTTCATTGTGTTAATCAAGTTCTTAGCAAACATGTATAAACATTTCCAGCAGAACTCAACCCACAGAATGAATCTGTTCAGCACTGAAGCTGTATGTTCTACTGGTGTTGTCCTTAAATGTAGTTGCTAGGCAGACTTGTTTGTCCCTGAACTCCTGCCTCAGGGAGAATGGGTGTGCAATAGCAATTTGCTGCTGGATCGGCCAGTTGATAAGGTGGGGAGGAAGAGGTCTAAGTTCAGGAAGAGGAGAGTTAGGCTTGGAGATAAGATTCAGTGGAATTAAGGGAAATTCCTTTTCTCTGATTCTTGAGCTAAGTGGTCAGGAGGGTATGCGGAGTATGCAATGCAATGCATTGTATGGTTCTCACAATAGTAAGCTGTAATCATTATGTATTTGATCATTTCATCACAAGCAAACATCTGAATGTGCGCAGTTATGCAAGGGGCTGTAACTGATGGTTTTGTGTGTGTGTGTGTGTGTGTGTGTGTGTGTGTGTGTGTGTGTGTGTGTGTGTGTGTGTGTGTGTGCGTGCGTGCGTGCGTGTGTGTGTGTGTGTGTGTGTGTGCGTGTGTGTGTGTGTGAGAAAGTGTGTTTGTGTGTGTATCCTTCATCACAGATTATGGTGTGAAGGAAGGAAATGAATGTAGTAAACAGGGGCTTCATCACAGGAGACATGTTCTTTGCTTGTTTTCCTTGTTCTGTTGTCTGTTGACAGTATGCTTATTTGCCTGTGAATAGACTATACAGCACAACGTTTATAATGCTTTTTAAATGTAACTTGTTTTTGGCAGGCATAAAGGTGTGAAATTGAAATACACTGTGTTGGGCTACAACAATTTAGTACTTAGTACAGATGAGTTAAGTCTATGAGCTGCTTCCTGTAGTGCAACTTTTGATTCCCTCAGCCTTTGTTTCTATAGTGTGAGTCAAAGTCATTTCATCAGACGTGCTCATTGACTGTACCAGAAAACAGACACTTGTGTTCAGTAGGCTGTCCTAAGCTATTGGTATATTCATTACAGACTTGTTTTCTGAATTTCTGTACCCATCAGATAGCCCCTAATTAGTGTTGTACTATATATGGTTTGATTATGAATCCCTCCACATTGGTTGAAGTTTATTGGATTACCAGATGCATTTTCAATACATGTGAGTTTCAAAGGAAGAGAAGTTTACTGTTGCTCATGCTGTCTGTTTTCAAAGTGAGTGATAATGTTTTTTGTTCATCAAGTGGGGCTTGGCATTTTTGCTGTAACAATAACATTTTTAAATTGAATCCAAATCTCTATGATCATTGCAAAAGTAAAGAAGAAAACAGTTGGCACACTAACAGTTTTCAACAATGCATTGTGGTAACAGGGGAGACAGCAATGTAATATGATATTAGTATGACTGGTGGGTTCTTATTGCTCAAACACTGCACATGAGTATTTTGCCTCATACATATGGCATATTATTTTGTTTTTATATCTTTTAAATCAGGTAAAGGGGCTCCCTAGGAGTGCTATCTGGTTAAGTGACTTACTAAAAGTCATACAGTAGATAAAAGAATCAAACCCTGTACCCTTGACTACAGGAAACAGTTCACTTAGAGTTTAAATCCTTATGCCTCTGTACTAGCAGTCAGACTTTCACTTCTGTTTTCATTTTCTGATAAATCACTGAGGGTTAAAAATCGCTCCACTTTATTGCAAGTCAGTAATTGCAGTTATTAGAGTTTCATAGTTTTTGTTTTAAAATGTTCAGAAAATGCATGTTGATGCAAAACCTGTTCTGTTAACTTTTTAAATGCATTAGAGTAGTTTGCATTATCTGTCTCCAGTTTTGCAGAACATCACTGAGTTTGCCTCATATTTATGCCCTGTATCTCATTAACTTCTTTTCTGGTAAATCACTGAGGATTTCCATCAATCAATAATATCAATCATTACAGTTTCATAGTTTTTATTGTTCAGAGAATGGACATCCATGCAATACTTATTGTTCTGTTAACATTTTGAAGTGATTTGTAGCTGTCTGTTACAAATGTTAATAAACTGTTTCTTGTAGTGAAAGCTACAAGGTTTGAATCCTTTCATCCCCATTTGCCTACTGTGTGACTAAGAGTAAGTCATTTACCAGACTGTGCTCCCATATCACTCCTGACAAAGGACATTCTGGATATATGTAATAAACAAACACATAAAACAATGTCCAAAAATTGTCCCTTTTTACCCCATTATTTTTGGCTTTGTCTAGAATTACTGAGCAATGAAATTGACAGGTTATTTGTTGTAATCCTTGTACATTTTGTGGCTTCTATCAAATGTAGATTGTTGTCAGCAAATAATGACAAGCATTTGAGTTTCAGATTTTGCATCCTTTGGAAAATGCTTGGCAATGCAATTTTTTTTATTCTATCAACATTTAAAGAACATAAGAGAAATATTTACAAGCTGCTCCTGATTTTGTCCCTTGTTTCTGATTCTTAAGCTAAGAAGTTGAGAGGCCGGGGGAAGTTGTACTGTACGGCTCTGACATTAGCGAGCTGACATACATTTTTGGAGCATTATTTATGAATTTATTCATTCACCTGATCTCAAATAAACATCACAGGTGTACAGTCATACAAGTGGCAGTAATCGATGGGCTTGTCTGTGCGTGGGTCAAAGATTAGAGTATTTACAATGTAGTAGACAGAAAGAAGTGATAAATGAGAGGCTAAAGTTGTTTGTCAGTGTTAATTTCCTATCAGTGTTAGGACAGGACATAAGAATAGTCTGCCTGTGTGTGTGTGTGTGTGTGTGTGTGTGTGTGTGTGTGTGTGTGTGTGTGTGTGTGTGTGTGTGTGTGTGTGTGTGTGTGTGTGTGTGTGTGTGTGTGTGGACATAAGAATAGTCTGCCTGTGTGTGTGTGTGTGTGTGTGTGTGTGTGTGTGTGTGTGTGTGTGTGTGTGTGTGTGTGGGTTGGGGTGTCTACAATTGTTCCACTTACTCTGAAGACTTTAATGTTTCAAGAGCTGTATATATGGTAAAACACAGACAGTGGGATTCATTAACATTAAAATCCTGTGCAGGAACATTGTAGCTGTTCCTGCATGGAATATGGCTGTCAAGCGATCCAGCTAACAGCTGATCTGATGTGCACGTGCATGACTACACTGTTCCTGCATGGATATGGCTGCAGAATGATAATTACCTCATTTGCTGGTGAAAACCATGCAAATGAGGTGAATTAGCGATTCACCAAGCAGCCAGGTATCCATGCAGAAACAATGTCATTTGCAGAAATGTATTCAGTTACTAACCAAATACATTTCTGCAAATAACAAAATGGAGGGATGTCAGCTCTCAAAAAAGCATGTATTACAGTGGTTAGGCATGCCAATGGCCAAATATATGGCCACTGCCATGGAAAACTGTTTATTTTTTATAAAAATCAAACTTTGTTTTGGCCGATCTCGGCAGTTTAAGTATAGGGCAGCAGCACGCAAACAGGATTGGGTGGAAAATATTAAAAAAAGGTGAAAATTCAATTTTAAGGGAAATTTGCATTTTGGCATTATAGTCTATTGGATGCAGAATGAAAAAAAAACAGGGAGCAGTGGTTGTCAAGGGGAAGGGCTCTGTGTAAGTGCAGTAAGTATGGACTAAAGCAGTGGGGTAAGCACATGAGGGGGAAATTTACTGAATCACAGAAATTTCTAAGTCACAAACTGCACCTGTGTAGGTGCTCTAGCATGATGGTGTAACTAGGAGGAACAACAGCTATGAAAAGGGGGTGTGTAAGGCATGTTGTAAGCACATTGGAGCCCAAAGCCACAGAGTTAAGCTTATCTAAGCACATCTAAGCAAGGGGGGTGTCTGAAGCTGTCTTATTCCATGAACTGAGAAACATGTTCATGCCCTGGGCAGGGCCATTTCTTACTGTTTACATCAGCTAAATGGATTTATCAGCAAGCACTGGGTGTAAAACAAAATAAAAAAACAAAAAAAAATAAACAGAAATAGCAGGACTATTTACATTTGAGCACCGGGTTTGTGCAACACACCTCAGGGCTTAAAATGGGAGGAAATGGGAAGGGGAAAAAGGAAAAAAAGCAAATATAGCAGAATTAAAACAATCAAGTACAAATAACAAAGCTGACAGGTTGAATGCATCATAGCCATCCAATCATACAGGCAGTATCTGAGGCACAACAGTATAAAGTATGGAAACAGCTTACAGTCTGTTTTTTTACACAAACTCTGCACAATTGGTGTATACATGCAGGGGAATTTTAACTTGAAAAATGTTAGTGGCTGCCATTGCTTTGAACCAGCAGTATGTGCTAGAGCCTGAGGGCGGTGAAGAGGATAATGCTGACAACAACCACAGACCAAGAAGGAGGAGAAGAGTATTCAGACCCAGGGTAACTAACCAGGGGCTACATGATATGGAGATAGTAGAGCGCTACAGGGTGGACAGAGACATACTTCAGCAAATCACCAAGTTGTGCCAGTCTCAACCCAGACCTATAACCAACAGAGTGGAACTCATCCCAGTGGATACCAAGGTATGTGTAGCCTTGGGAATACTAGCTACAGGTAATTTCCAAAGACCTATTGGGCACATCATGGGGGATCTCACAGGCATCTGCATCCAGGGTACTCCACCAGTTCCTGGATGCCATCCTACCACATTCTGATAAGCACATTTACTTCCCCAACACCAGAGAGGAGAAGACCAGCAATACACATCTCTTCCACCATGTAGCAGAATACCTGGAGGTACTGGCTGCCACAGACTGCACGTACATCCATGTCAAAGCACCACCCAGTGAACAGAGTAGGGTCTACATAAACCGCAAGGGATTCCCCTCCATCAACTGCCAGGTCATGTGCAATGCCCAGGGCATTATCATGAATGTGTGTGCTGTCAGACCTGGAAGCTATCATGACTCCCACATCTGGCATTTGTCACAGCTGTACAAGGCATTTGCCAGTGGGGACATCCCGCATGGCCATCTGGTGGGGGATGCTGGCTATGCAATGGAGCCATGGATGATGACACTCATCAGAAATGCACACACACCCACACAAGAATGCCATAACGAGTCACACACACAAACCAGGATCATTATAGAGCATGTGTTTTGGATGTTCAAGTCACGGTTCCGCTGCCTTGACATATCTGGTGGAGCCTTGCAGTACTCTCCAGCCACATGTGCACACATATTCATAGTATGTGCCATGCTACGCAATATGATCCTGTGGAAACAGCTGCAGCAGGAACAGCATGGGGAAGGGCCACACAGGCCACCACCATTGCCAAGGTCCCCATAGGCACAGAGGGACTCACAGGATGAGGCCCCTGAGCCTGCTCCTGTAGGCAGACGGAAGCATGCCAGGTATGCCCAGGCCTTGGCAAAGAGGCAACGCATAGCACACACACTGACACTGTAGGGACCCCAGGGACTGACACCTCTCTCTGACTCCCAGACACAGGAAAATGGATGACATGCACATCACATTACCTGTAACTTACCATGTATAGGCACTGTACTGTGTGCTTCCAACATAGGCAGCCCTCAAGCACCTTCCTCACAACTGCAGCAAGCACAAGGTAAGTCAGTCTTCTTAACAATAAATGAATGGATTAGTATGTTCTGCTAGCATACCTATGGTAATGCTGCATGCATGCAAGGGAATGGGGTGGCCTACTGGGATAGCAGCACACAACTGACAGCTATGTGGGACAGTGGGAAATGTCTGGCCAAAACTGGCCTCCACACACTATGCAGTAGTACCCAAGGTGGCAAATCCCACAGCAGTATATGTGTGGAGACAACTAACTGAGGGTCATAAGATATAGACATGGATGTCAGTGTGTGGGTCCCATGACCACCCCTCACACCCACACAGCAAGTCAGCTGTAGAAAACCACACAGAAATGTCTGGTAAAGGCACAAAAAATGGTGGCAATATTGAATTAACCCCTACAGACTCACACAGTGATAGCACAGCAGGACCTGCAGTTGCAGTAAGCTATGAAGGGTAAGAAGTATAAAACTCAAATACATGCCAATACAATCTCACCTGAGGTCTTTACTGATATGCCTCTAGTCCCCAAGACAGGGCACAATAGTATGGTAACTGGAACCAAAATGTAAAGCAAATATCAGCACAGTCTGTACAAATGTGTACAGTTGACAGGTGTGCCCCCCCCATATACCAGCACAAATGCAGTAACATGTATGTTTGCAGGGAAAGAGCAGCATAGCACACATTGGCAGGGCTGCACCAATACACATGAAAACAAGTTGCCTGTCCACAATATGCAGGGGTCAATGTGCTATGTGTATGTGTGGTTAATACTGTCTGGATCTGGCCAGCACGTTCTCCTGGCAGTCGTCTTGTAGTGCCCTAGGTACATTGCTGACTTTGACAGGGCCATGTGTAGATAATTGCAGTACCAACTGTTATGCATGTCATTGACACCCACTGCTCTACCACTGACATACCTGGTAGTCACAGTGCTATATAGAATATACTACACATATTACTGACATCTTGAAGGATGTGTAGCAGACGTGCCAAGGCTTTTGTGAATAAAAGTGCTTTGTGGTACTGTTGCCAGTGGTCATTCTCAATAATCCTTTTTTCTTATGTTGGCTTTTACATATAATGGACATTCCTGCAAAGTTGAATGCACTCTGTACCCACATCCATAACTCCCAACTTCTGACAGCAAAATGTTTGGACAAGGGCAGAAATAAAAGTGGAACAAAGGGACAATGATAGGCATGTGTTGTAAATATCACCCTTACATACTGAGGAAGTTAGTAGGGTGAGGGGTTTGCACTAGCAGGAATTGTTGGAAGGTTATATATTCTGAAATAGTTATGTCTGTATTATTTTGTAACATCACACTTCAATTATATGTAACTAACTTGCCATAAAAACACAAGTTTATGTAGAAAGGATAAAACCTCTAGCCAAACACCTGGACAACCTGCCAAAAATGTACAGGTGAGAGGTATGTCCACACAAGGATATGACATCTCAGGTTAGACAGATACCACATAAGCAGGAGAACCCCAGCCAGTATATCACCAGGTTGCTGGACTGTTTACACAGCCATGTGTCATTACTAAACTGGCTGTAGCCACACCTCACAACTGGCTTTGTTGGGCAAGAATGTATATACCTGTCCTCTTAATATTGGTCTATGGATCATACAACTAGTATTCCTCTGGTAAAGCACTGTGATGATCTGGGGATGTCTGAAACTAGGAAATGACACAATACATTGCAGTTTCAGACTACAGATATGTCAGAAAATGTCTGCTAAACAAAACAACTACCCTTTGGAAAGTCCTGTGTACTCCTGAGAGGTATGGCTGTAACACACAAAACCCTGGACTAGAGTGCACCTATCTTGGGAATGGAGTCCCAGTCTAACTATAGAAGGTCACACTGGGCATGCTCCTATACTTAGAGAATTACATACAGGACATGTTGGAATCCACATTGGAATATATGACTTTATTGCCTATATATGTCCCTGCATACAGACAGCTATGTACACCTCAACTGTCCCCACACATACACATCAGACAGGATTACCATCAGCTAACTGTAGGTGGCCCATATGTGATATATCTGCTTCTGTTGCATGAGATACACACACATATATATGGGCAACAGATAACAACATATGCCAAGCATACACACACATAGATGTGAGAAACTGAAAGACAGACAGTGATGCAGAGAGAGACACAGGGGGAGAACAGAGTGAGTCACACACATGGATACCCTGAATGGCATACGGTGATGTCTTGCTGTGGACAGTGGCATACCAGTTGTAAAGAGTTGTACGTGCCAGTATAAAAGGTGAGCCCCAAATTGTAACAGTACTGAGGTTACATTTATAATATCACATCACCTCCCTGTGAGTGTTTGTGTGTGTCCATATGTCTAAGTATTAGGAGACTCTTCCCAATCAGTACACTTCACATTGCCCTACTTCACAACATCTGCTGCTTTCATTCATCTTAGAAGTACCATTGGACACCAATCACCCCATAAGCTCTGTAGTGCATGCAATATCTGAGTAACACTATAATACAAATAACTAAATAGGTAGGAGGTTCTAATCTGAGTACTGGCAAGTGTGTGTGTGTGACAGTTGTGTATGCAAGAGTGAGGGAGTTTGTTTGTAGGTGAAACAGTTTTAGGCCATTCCCACCCACAAAACTTCCCAGTGCCCTACTTTACAGTCTTACTGATGTCATTCCCCTTATTGGCACCTTTGGCCAGTTGTCAGCCCAGTAAGCTCCATAGTGTGTGTGATAACTGCATAACACTATAGTACAAATCACTAGCTACACAGGGGTTCTAATCCCAGATCTGGCAAATGAGTATGTGTGCATGTTTGTAAGAAGCAGTATTTTGATAAGTCTCCTGCCCACTGCTCTACTTTATCACTCTGGCTGATGTTATTCCCCTTATCAGCATCTTTGGTCAGTTGTCAGACCAGTAAGCTCTGTAACATTTGCGATAACTGCATAGCACTATAGTGTAAATAGCTAGATAGGTAGGGGTTTTACTCTTAGATTTGGCAAATGTGTGTGTGGATGTGCAAGTGTGTATGTTGTAAGAAGAAGTATTTTGATAAGTTTCCCACCCACTGCCCTACTTTATCAGTCCTGCTGATGTCATTCCTCTTATCAGCACCTTTTGCCAGTTGTCAGCCCAGTAGGCTGTGTAGCGTGTGCGATAACCGTGTAACACTATAGTACAAATAATTAGATAGGCAGGGGTTGTCCACTTAGATTTGGCAAATGTGTGTGTGGGTGTATAAGTGCGTGTGTATGTTTGTAGGAAGAAGTATTTTGATAAGTTTCCCACCCACTGGCCTACTTTATCAGTCATGCTGATGTCACTCCTCTTATAGCTTCATAGGTGTGTACTAGCCTAATGGCCCTGTAGCATTTACAAGCATAGCCCATAGAAGTGCCTGTCATTGTGCCACCTGATGTTAGTTCCCAGTGCCTCCATCAAGTACAGCCACTGGAGTGATCCCTGGGTTGAACTTTCTATTACCCATCCCCTCATCAAGATGTCACTGGAACAGGGTAATCTAGGTGCTTTGCTTGACATGTATGGGAAGTCTATTCCAGGACATGCACAGTCTCTGAGTGAGGAGCCTGTCCCTCCAGCATTTTGTGTTGATTGTGGTAATGAGGTCAAGGTCCCTGCAGTGTGTGGTGCAGAGGGATTAGGATGTCTTTCGATATAACATTTCTAAAAGAGCTGGGTCAGACATAGCTTTGCAAGTCAAACAGAGATCATCTCTAAGTAGGTGATATGAGACAGAGGATAGCTGGAGTCTTTTGAGTCTGTCTGGGTAGGACATGTGTTTAATGCCTAGGATCCTCTTTGTGAGGTACCTCTGTGGCCTCTCCAGCTGTTGCAGGTGTCTAGTGATGTACATACCAAATGGGCCATTATTCTTGATGATTGGTCTAATGAGGGAAGAGTACACAGAGACGATAAACTCTTTCTTCCTGGATGCAAAACCCTTGGTAATGAGATGTGCCACATAGAAGGATTTCCTGACCACAGTGGCAATGTGGTGGTTAAAGGAGAGGTTGTTGTCAACCGGTGTCCCCACATCTCTTATAACGTCTTCAGTGTTCAGTGGGCTCTCATTGATGTGGTACTTAGTGGTAACTGTGTTTTTACCAAAAGGGCTGATGATGCATTTTGTGCTGTTAAGCTTCATGTCATGGTTTCCACAACAGTCAGTGGTCTCAGTGAGGCCTTTCTGTAGGATGTCTGCATCACTTGTGGAGATAATGATGGCTCAAAGCTTTCAGTTGTCTGTGGACTTGGGCAGCCAGAGTTCCTTTGTGTTGGCCTGGACTCCTGAGAAGTAGATGCTGAAAGGAGAGTACTCAGGAGTGATGCCTGTGGGACCACACTAATGACAGGTTGGCAGTCTGACTTGGAGCTCGCTACTTTCTCACTGTGTGTTCTATCTGTGAACAATTTGCAACCCCCCCTAATAATATAGGGGCTGAAGACTAGTTTGGTGGGTTCATAATAATACCAGACTGAGGAATGGTATCAAGAGCCTTGGCCAGATTGATGTAGGCTGTATGCAGAACCTTACTGTCATACGCAGCCCTGGTGACTGACTCAAATAAATCAACCAGGTTGAGCAGGCATGATCTCCCTTTCACAAAGCCAAACTGTATG
The DNA here is from genome assembly GCF_019279795.1 of Protopterus annectens. Lineage (NCBI taxonomy): Eukaryota > Metazoa > Chordata > Ceratodontiformes > Protopteridae > Protopterus > Protopterus annectens. Next base: position 1,045,510,682 of record NC_056744.1, on the reverse strand, counting down.
GAGTCCATAATTAGGAGATTACCTATATATTTGTTGATCAGGTCCTTGATGATGTACTCCATAGCTATACCAGTCTCATCAGGCTAATGGGATGATAATTCCCAGGGCCTGTAGCTTCTACCCCTTTATGTAGAGGGATGACTGTAGCAGTGCACCATTTGGGAGGGACAAATCCTGAGGTGAGGCCGTGACTGAGTAGGGTACACAGATGTGGTGCCGGGTATCTTTGTAGTTCATGGAGAACACAGCCATGAATAATTTTGGGTCCCATGGAAGCTCTTTTCTTGCCCATGGACAATGCAGGTTTAACCTGGGTGGCAGTAATCCTGCGTGCCTGGCATTCTTCTGACATTCTGATTGTTCCCCTAGGGGGGACAGAGGGATAAAGCTGGGACTGAATGTGTTGGCAGGAATGTTGGCAATATTTGTTGGCTCAGTATAGGAGGTAGTATTGTGCAGTAACTCAGAGCACTTCTGAGTATTGCCATGGAGGTTCTGGATATAAATATCAAAGACTTTGCGATTGTTGTCAGTGTCTGCTGCAATTCTGCTGTCATATCTGGCTTTAGATGATTTCATGAGGGATCTCAAGTTGTTGTTGATGCCAGTAAGGGGGTTTTACCACTCTTGGGACTCCACCTTTGTCTGCAACAGTTTCTTCCTTCTGTTGCACAGGTTATTAAAGGCAAGAGACTACCAAATTGGCTTCCAGTGTTTGGAGGAGAGTGTCATGGTTTTGTTGGGTATGGCTACTTCCATGCATTGATGTACATGTTTGTATAGTGCATTTGTGTATGATTTGGCAGTCCTTTGGGTATTTTCCATTGGCATGGGTGTTGTGAAGTTAGCCACCTCTGTTTTTAGGAGTCCAAAAGCAGCTTTGGAAAAGTTTTTCAAGGTGGTTACCTTTGTGGGGAGTGTGGGAGAGATGTGGATTTCCATGGTGATTACTCTATGTTGGATCTGACCAGGTAGGGTTTGATTGGGTTGGGAGGGTGGCCTAATGGTTAAGGTGCTTGCCTTACAAACATAAGGTGCAGGGTTTGAGTCCCACAAGGGATAATTGCTAGGCTTAAAATGACTTGCAAGGGCAGTTAGCCTAGTACTAACCTATGAACCTATGAACTACTGTTGTCAAGCAATGGTCACATATGTTAGTAATCAACACAGGTCAAGGATGTTGCTTCCTTTACTGGGTGTCAGAATGAGCTGGTCCAGGGCATTGGAACTAATGAATTCCAGGAAGTGTTGGGCCAGTGTATTGGTGCTTGAGTATCTTTCCCAGTTGATGGAGGGGCAGTTGAAGTCTCCTAGTATAAGAGTGTTGGGTTGCACCTTGATAGATTCCAGGGTGTTGAGGAATGTGGATTGAGAGTCAAGGGACATGGATGATGACCTATAGCAGGCTAGGACCTGGATTGTACTATTACCCAATGTCAGTTATACCTGAAGTATCTCAGATCCATTATGCTGGGATACTAGTCTGGAGGCGTGCATATCCTGTATGAATATGGAGACACCACCATCATTGGAGCTGTGGTCCATGTTTTGGGCTAACAGATAATGAATGAGTTATAGCCTGGTAGTGCAGTGGTGCTGTCTGCTGCTGTAGACCAGGTCTCTGCTACACCACAAATGTCAATGTTCTCCATTTTGTGGAGGGCTTTGAGTGACTGCATCTCAAGATGTAGATGTCTAGATTTGAGCAGTATGACCCTCAGATTGCATTTATGTATAGCTGTTATGGTGGTAATTTAATTTGGAACACCGCCTAAAAAGGCACTATAGGGGTGGCAAGACTCTAAGCCAGTACCTGGAAACCCAGGGGTGACAGATGCAGGCCATCTTTGGCAAGCCATCACAGTCTGTCAATCATGTCATTCCAAGCAGACAGATACTGGATCCCCTGAGAATGACACCAGACACTTAAGCCAATTGTTGAAGTCAGTCATTTGTTGTTTGTACTGTGGTATCATTCTGGGTAACAGTAATATACTGCTCAGGGCTACTGCCATACCTGCCTGGCCCACATAATCTGAGTGCCCCCCATGTCTCTTTTCATGTAGTCCAGGGAGGTGTGTCTCAGGTCATTCACACACACATGGACAATGATAGAGTGATACTTGCAGTTGTTGTAGAGTGACCTGACTGGGTGTGCTATGTGTTGGTGTCTGACACTTGATAGATAGCTGACTGTTACATTATCCATGTTCAACCTAGTGAGTTTGACATCTGGGTGCCTCACTATTGAGTCACCTATGATTACTGTATTGGGCAAGGTGGTTAGCCTTAGGGGCTTAGGTTGAGAGGCACACTGTGTAGGTGAGATATGTGTCCTGTGGTATGTGCTGTGTTGTGGTGGTTGAGTGGGTGTCTGTCTTGGTCTCTGCTGTTTGGGTAAATGTCTATTGAGTGTCTCTGTGAAGGTGGGTGTGTGTTTTTGGTTGTATGTCAGAGCTGTGATACTGAGTGTTCTGGAGGGGTATGTCTTCAATGTGGTGTGGTTCAGGTGTTGACCCTTCTCATATTGACCAGCTAGTCCAGTCCTCACTGGAGAGGGCATATCTTCCAATTCGGTGATATAGGGTTATCTCTCAGAAGTCTGAGTGTTGAGTTTAAAGGAGAGGGTTGTCTGTATACCAGAAAGCAGTTGCAACAGTGCCTCAGAATGCCCACATGCACCAGGTTAATGGGCAAAAGCACAGAGAACTGCACTTTAATCATGGCAGGAGGGGTGGTCATAACTTCTAAGTACTGGAGCTAATTCTGTGAGGAATGGCTACTACTGATGGCTCTCATGTGTGCTAGAATAACTGATACAAAACCTGTTGAAGGGCAAAGCTATTAGTTTATTTGAAGTGCAAGACAGAAAGAACTAGCAACATCCAAGGAAAAAACTGAAGGCAGAGTTTCTGGCACCAGTGATAGTTTACCTCAGCTCTGCAGTTATCAGCACCTTTGGCCAGTTGTCAGCCCAGTAAGCTCTGTAGTGCATGCAATAGCTGTGTAACACTATAGTACAAATAGCTAAATAGGCAGGCATTCTAATCTCAATACTGGCAAGTAAGTGTGTGTGTTTGTGTGTGAATCACATATAGCATGTGTTATATCATTTTGATTTGTGTGCCACCCTGTAAACTTCCCATCACCCTACTTTACTAGGCCTGCTGATATCATTCACCTTAGAAGTACCTTGGGACTAGGTGAAATAATGGAAGCTTTATGGTGCGTCTGATAACTGTGTAACACTATAGTAGAAATAACTAGATAGGTAGGGGTTCTAATCTCGATACTAGCAACTGTGTGTGTGTATGTATTTGGGTGAAAATCATATCCTTTTTGGCTGATACCATTTTGATGTGTGCACCATCCATGCCTGTTTAGCACTCACCTCTCGATGGCATTACTTTATATAGCATGGTAACGACATCTGCCTCACATGCAGCATGTTAAACAATTGGCAGGCCATACCAGTCCTTTGTACAGATGTGTATGGAATATCCAGATGTTTGCAACCAAGATGTGGTCTGTGTCCCTTAGCAATGCCCATGTATGTGATACTGTTGCCAAATTGGCCACAGTGAGTGTATTGACACACATGCCAGCATCAGGTATCATACCTGACTGAAACATCATACTGATACAACATCTGCTACACTATCACTTGTCCAGGCTTGTAGGAGCAATACATGACTCCACATGCTATTTCTGGTTTATCTCACCATCCATGAAGACATTCAGAACAGTATGTGTTGTAACAGGTATTATATACCATGCATATAATCTATGTGGGGCATGTCATGTGTATGTATTACTACAGTGCATCAAAGTGGAAATGTAGGTTTACTAATCTGTCTATTGCCAGCTGTGTTTGTGCTACTGTGTGCACATCCCCTGTGTCAGTACCTACTGTGTGTATGCAAAGGATATACCATTTTGTCTCCCTGTTCCACCAGGTGAACTCAGGAATACATACCACAAATCTGTCTTACACAGTACCATGCATGCCCTCATCAACTGGATCGGGGTTGAGTGTGTCAGAAAGAAATGGCAGAGCTAACAGGTGTTTAAAGGTGAATTTGTTGCAGTTAATGTAAGGGTTACGCTTGTAAGGGACCTGCTGACAGTACTGCAGTAACCTGTTCTGTATGTATGGGCCTGTAGTACTACACAACACTGAGGTGACATCTCTGAAGGCTACCTGTCTGTGACAAGGGATTTGTTTGCAAGGTCACACTGTCTGACAACAGTGTTCCACACACAATGTTGCATACATACACACCTGGTACATGTATATATAAAGCTGTACCTTGCCTATAACATGGCTGGTGTATTCTCACTCTGTCATACTCCCTCTTTTGAATGCTTGCAAGGCAACAGCCTGCAGACACACAGACACCTGGAACACAAAGAGAATACAGCATGTCAGATTACATTCAGTCAGTGGTACTAACAGCAATAATGCATCCTGGCTAATAAGGTACATACACCTGTATGTGTACCCATAACAAATGCAAACAGACAGCACTTTACATAGTATTACATAGCTGTACTGTAATATATTCACCCTGTGCATCAGACCCATATTAGCATGTCCCTGTATTGATGTTGTGGATGACATAGATGTGGTACAGGTATCATCATATGCACAGGTTGTGGTGTGGGTTTGCCAGAGGCCTAAGCTGTGCCATATTGTTGACAACATGTGTGTGTTTTGGAGGTCTATCCAATAGATGGGCTGTGCAGAGGTGCTGTGTGTGTGTGTCTAAAGGCGACTTGCCTATGATACAGATGTGTGTGTATATGTATTCACACAGTCACACCATGTGGCTGCCCTACGCAGGGGTATGTTGGACAGCTGTGGACCGAACATGGCAGGGTGCAGCTCACCGTCTCCACCACAGACACAGGAATTGGTCCTGCCAGGGGTATTACTGGCACCACTAGGCCCAAGGTTAGATGCAGTAGTGCTTCCTGATGGTGACTGCTGTCTGCTGGATACATGCCCCTGATGGGACCGGCCAGGACCGTGTTCCCATGGTATTCCCCTGTGTGATGTGGACAGCAAACCCTCTTCAGTAGTGCTGGTGTCACTGCCACTACAGGAGTGTAAAGGTGCATGGCACCATAAACTCTCAGCTGTTGTTGGTGCTGACCTACATCCACATGGCTGATGCCCATCTCCCACCACACGCTCTAGCACAGACATGCCATGGTCAAGGATTGCCAAGGTCTCACCCCACCATCTATTCATGACCTCAGTATTTTGACGTGTGTCCTCAACAAGGTCATGTATGTCACCACATAAATCAGGCAGAGTTGCATCCACCACCCTGAGTATTTGCCTGGTGTGGCATTCACTACATGCCTGTGCATCCATGACAGCCCAAAACATGCATCCGGTGACACCTGCTGTGGTACTTTTTACAGCAGCTTGATGAGCAGCAGCCCTCATTTGAGCACCTCTGTCCATCTGCATTTGTGGGACTTCCCTGCACTCTCAGCATGGACAGTGTCTACACTCATACCTGCCATAGTCACCACACTAGCCTGTTCCATCCCACCACCTGCCAACTGTCCATCATCTGTGGCCACTGGTGATGGAGTATGTCTGGGCATTGTCACTGTGTGTGGGGAATAGTGTGGACAAGAATGGGATGACAACTAATGGCACAGATTCAGCCCCTGACAACCCCACCTGTACCTCACTATTCCTATAATCATTTTCAGAGTCTGCAAAGACAATGACATCAGTTTCCAAGAGGGAGGGACTCCAAACCCCATCGCTACCTGTGAGGGGAAGACAACATATGTACATTAATACCTGCACTTTGAGGTTGACTGGTACACACATGCACACACACACACACACACACACACACACACACACACACACACACACACACACACACACACACACACACACACACACACACACACACTTACTTACAGGTGAAGTGGCACAAATCTGTTACACAGACCGCACATTAACCAAATGGTGACATGCATGGCACACGGCCCTCAACATCATGCATTACAGCCAGTTTTACTACATGTAACTAACAATACAGAGCTCTGGGATATGTGAGAAGTGTAATAGGTGATAGCCCTTCCCCAGCACAGACTGCACCCATGTACACATCATTGCTGTTCACCTGTATAGCACAGTGGCAACTACTACAGAACTCACAACTGTACAGATCATCACAGGATGTGTAGATGTCTGGCTCATATGTTTGCTCTGTTTCTCATAACCTCTGTGTTTGTCTAATACATAACTGGGATGATCTGAGGAGTGATGTCACTGATTAATGACATACATTTGAGCTTCAGACCTCCAATCCAGTAGTAAATGTGTGGTCACACAATTCCTATTACACCACCAACCTTCTAAGCTTACAGTGGATATAAGTGTACACAACCCTGTTGACATGCCATATTCTTGTAATATATAAGATGTGACCGCAATAATGCATTCCAATATATTACCCACCTTTTATGTGACATATGACCTGTACAATCCAATTGATAAACAAACAAATGTGTTACATGTAAAATCTAATGATTTAAATATGTACAATATGGTGGTTGCATAAGTGCACACCCTTAAAATTATACTTTGTTAAAGCACCTTCTAAGTGACTTAGAACATTCACTCTTCTTGGAAGGTGTATATCAGCATGGAACATTTTGACTTGGCATTATTTGGCCACTCTTCCTTGCAAAAGTCCCCCAACTCTGTCAGATTACAAGGGCAGCTTGTATGCACAGCCCTCATCAGGTCACACTGGGGTTTTGCAATCAGGTTTAGGTCTAAGCTCTGGCTGGGCCAATCAATAACCATGATTGTGCTCAGGTGGAGCCATTCTTTGGTAACTTTGGATGTATGCTTCGGGTCTTTGTCATGTTGAAGGCTGATACCCCTCCCCATCCTCAGCATTCCTGCAGACGCCTGATGGATGTGGGTCAGATGTGAGTGCTATTTTGAACTGTTCAGAATTCCAACTACCATGAATACAGGCCCAGTTCTGGCTTTAGAACAGCATCCCCACAGCAGACCAATGCCACCAGTGTGATTCACCATGGGGATGGTGGTCTTCAGGTGAAGAGAGGTGTTGCTTGTGCACCATGTGTACCTTTTGGTATTGTGGCTGTGAGGTCGATCCATAGTCTCATCACACCATAACATATTTTCACACATGCCTTTGGGAGACTTAATGGGATGTATTGCAAGTTGTGTCCACCCCTGGATGTTTTTTGGTGTGGGGAAATGCTTCCATCTTCTGACCCTACCCCATAGGACAGACTTATGCATAATATGGGAGATTGTTCTTACATGTAGTTCACAACATCAGTACTTGCAAGAGATTCCTGCAGCACCCACAGTGTTGCTGTATGTCTCCTGGCAGCTTCCCTGACCAGACTTGGACATGTATTTTCATCAGTTTTGGAGGGATGTCAGGTTCTTTTCACAGCACTATTGTCCCATATCCAATTCACCTTTGGATGACTGTCTCCACTGTGTTCCATGGTGTATGCAATGCTGTGGTAATGTTGTACCCTACTCTTGAGTGATACCTTTCAAATATGAGATCCCTTTGCTGCTTTGTAAGCTGTCTGCAAGCCATGGCTGCTGGTGTTGCAGCCAACTGAGCAAATGTCATGAATATCCTACTTGGACAGCACGCAGTTGTTTGGTGTCACTCAGAGTGCCTTTACCTGATGGCAGGTGTGTACCCAAGCAGACTAAATGCTGTCAGTAAATCACAAGCTGCTGCAATAAAATATTATCTGAAGTGTGTGCACACATATGCATCCAGCTTATTGTAAGGTTTGTATACTCCATATTCAGTGCTCAACAGATTGGTTAGTTTTGCAAGTGAATTGTTCATGTTATGGCTCACATTAAAGATTGGAAATGGTGTGGACTGACATATTGTGGTCTCAGTTTGTATATATCACAAACACCTGGCATCTTAACAGGGGTTTGCACACTGTTAATATCCACTGTATAAGATTAATGTTTCACACATGTCCCCACCTTAGGCCATTTCTCCCCCCATTTTGCTGGTCTCTGTCCAGAAGTCTTGCACTGACAAGTTGTGAGGTATGCTATAAGAATGTTGCATTCTCTTCAGATAGGCCCCCTGTGTTGACCACTGTGATGCAATGTAGTTAACCCCACCACATGTGAGCATGCATATAAAGCAATACTGCTATGACTGACAGCTATGTACATGGTAAATTGCATGCCTTTCACATCCCTGGGGTATTGGCAAACCACAACAGAACAATTCCATACTCACCAGCTTCAGGCTGCTGGCCCACATGCAGACCAGAGGGAAATAGGTAGTTGTGGGAGAGAGGTATTGTCAGCAGACTCACATGTGGCATTGGTACAGGACGGATGCATTATGTCTGCACAGTTACAGTACAACCCCCAATACTACACAATTTGCTGTCCTTCACCATAGATGTGCACTTCTGTGCATTAGAAAACCTCATCCACAAGTGCAATCTGACCTGACACATGCACGTAGATATTCTACAGATACAAGTATGTCTGCTACACTAGTCTAGTAATCTCCACTGTAGCCTTACCTGCACGGTCCACTTCCATTGTCTGGGTGCCACCCACCTCCAGCATGTGGAGGTCTGTACCCTGATGGTACTGGGATGGGAGACCCAAGGTTGATGAGGAGCTCCTTGGTGGGTGTCAGTGGGGTAGCATGGCTGGGCCCCCACCTGTGGCTGTGCAGTCCCTGGCTATGGTAGCAGCCCTTCACCGGGCATTGCGTATGAGGTCAGTTGCATGATGGTGGACCTGCTCGTATGTCTGTGCATGCAGACCAACATAGTTTACACTGTGGACGAGGTCATACCACAGGGTGAGCGGTCCTCTCCCACAGATGTTGTTGTGTATGGCCAAATATTATACCATGGTTATCGATGATGGTTGCACTAATCAGAGTTGTCTCTGCCTCTGAAAGGCAGATGCCTTGCATGCTGCATTTCACCTGGAAGACATAAACAGGGAAACACAACACAGGACCTCATACAGTTGGCAACAGTATGGACAGAAATTGCAAATCAACAGTGGATATTTGTAGCCACCACTCACAACCACATCATACGCCTGTAATCTATCAGCACAGTATCACCTTGCATTGCACTCCTGCCCCTGATGTGTAATATTCCCCCCAATGAGGAACAGTTAACTGCATAATCCTCTATTCCTCATTCATTTCTGTGTAGAGGGATGACAGTGGCCATCATCCATGTGGATGGGGTGTGGATGATGCTGAGGCTGTGCTTGACTACAGTGTATGATGGAGCTGGGAGCACATGCCTAACTTCATGTAGGATGCAGACAGGGATGTTATCAGGCCCCATGGAGACTCAGTATTGTTGCCTTTCAGTAGGCAATATGTACCTGCTCACTGTTGATGAGGGGAGGGGTGTGGGTGATGTGCATGTCCACCTATATGGATGGGGAGCAGGGAGGAAAAACTCACTAAGCTAGGCATCAACCCCTATATCACTAGGTGGGTTGCAAACTGGCTCACAGACAGAACTCACATTGTGAAAGTAGCTGACTCCAAGTCAGACTGACAACTAGTCATGAGTGGAGTCCCATAGGGATCAGCCCTGGGTCCTTTCCTGTTTGGTATCTACTTCTCAGAAGTTCAGGCCAACATGAAGGGACTCTGGCTGACAAAGTTCACAGATGATTGCAAGTTGGGAGCCATTATTAACTCCCCAAGTGATGTTGACATCCTACAGAAAGGCCTCACTGAGACCAACGACTGGTGTCAGAACCATGGCATTAAGCTCACTGACAAAAAATGTGTCGTCATTCCCCTTTGGGAAAAAACAGTTCCCATGAATTACCACATTGATGGTAGTCCACTGAACACAGAAGGTGTTATAAGAGGTGTGGGAACACAGGTTAACAGCAACCTCTCTTTTGACCACCACATTGCCACTGTGGTCAGAAAGCCCTTCTATGTGGCACCTCTCATTACTAAGGGTTTTGCATCCAGGAAGAAAGAGGTCATTGTCTCCCTCTACTCTTCCCTCATGAGGCCAGTCATCGAGTAAAATGGCACATTTGGCATGTACCTCACTAGACACCTGCAACAACTGGAGAGGCTGCAAAAGTACCTCACAAGAAGGATCCTAGGCCTTAAAGACTTGCCCTATATGGACAGACTCAAAAAACTCCAACTATTAATTGTCTCATATTGCCTACTTTGAGGTGACCTCTGCTTGACTTACAAAGCCATGTCTGATTCAGGTCTGTTAGAAATGCTACATCTAAAAAAATCCCAATCCCTCTGCACCACACACTCCACAGACCTCAACCTCATTGCAACAATCAACAGAACATGCTGGAGGGAAAGGTTCATAACCCAGAGGCTGCCCATGCTATGGAATAGAGTTCCCGTACATGTCAAACAGAACACCTCACTGGCCTTCTTCAAGAGAAATCTTGATGACTGGATGGGAAATAGAAAACTCACCCAGGGATCACTCCAGTGGCTCTACTCAACAGAGGCACTGGGAACTTAGGTCGGGTGGCACAATGCCAGGGTAATCCTATGAGCTATGCTTGTAAATGCTCCAGGTCCATTAGCCTAGTACACACCTATGAACCTATGAACCTGTTTCATGCAGGTTGCTTATAGCCATGACATGTGTGTATGAGGTGTGATCGACCACCAGTACAGGGTGAATTGTGTTGTTGCCTCTGAGACTGGCAACATATGTGGAGACATCCTTGTGATTTTCCTTGGTGGTGTAGATGTGTATGATTTGTACTCATAGTTAGCCTTACAGTGATTCACCTGTGACCTTATACGTTTGATCTGATAGAGCTGGACATGCTTCCAAGTTGTTCCCTGCACCTATGTGTCCCTGTGCAGTCAATATAGCAACCTATTATGTGGTTTGTATATTGTTGCTGTCCACCAAAGGGGATTACTCTACCTTGGTGGAGGTGGGTTTTACAGGTCAGGTATTGCTGAGTCCCTACAGCTACAGTGGATACATAAAGTGTACACACCCCTGTTACAATGCCTGGTCTTTGTGCTGTTCAAACATGACACCACAATAACTCATTTCAAAACAATTCCCACCTTTAACATGACCTATAGCCTGTACAATTCAATTGAAAAACAGAACAATCTTTTAGGGGAAAACATGCAATATTAAAATAAGTAAAAGAAGCTGGTTACATGAGTGTGCACACCCTTAAACTAATACTTTGTTGAAACACCTGTTGAAATAATTATAGCATTGAGTCTTCTTGGGTTGGAGTCTATCAGCATGGCACATCTTTACTTGGCAATAGTTGATCACTCTTCCTTGTAACAGCACACCAAATCTATCAACTTGTTAGGGCATCTCTTGTGCACAGCCTTATTCAGGTCAACCCACAGATTTCCTATTGGATTTAGGTCTGGACTCTGGCTGGAACATTCCCAAACTGTATTTTTCATCTGGTGAAGCTATTATTTTGTTGATTTGGTTGTATGCTTGGGGTCATTGTCATGTTGACAGGTAAAACTCCCTCTTCATCTTCATCTCTGGCAGATGACTGATTGGTATTTGGAACTGTTCACAGTTACCTCCACCTTGATTAAAGTCCCATTTTCAGCTGAAGAAAAGCAACCCCAAAGCATGATACTGCCAGTATCATGCTTCACCAGGGGGATGGTGCTCTTTTGGTGATGCAACATGTTGTTTTAGGCCAAACATTCCTTTTGGAATTGTGGGCCAAAGGTTCAACCTTGATCTCATCAGACCATGACACATTTTCCAACATGCTTTTGGGAGACTTGATGTGGTGTTTGGCAAAGTTTGTCCGGCCCTGGAAAAGGTGTCTGTCTTGCAACCATACCCCATAGGCCAGACATATGGGGAATACAGGAGATTGTTGTCACATGTGGTACCCAACCAGTACTTGCCAGACATTCCTGCAGCTCCATCAGTGTTGCTGTAGGTCTCCTGGCAGCCTCCATGGCCAGTTGTTGTCTTTTCTTTAGATCAGTTGTGGATGGATGACCAGGTGCTTGCAACATCACTGTTGTCCCATATCTTCTCCACTGTTTGATGACTGTCTGCGCTGTATTCCATGATATATCCAATGTTGGGGACAGTTTTTCTACTCTTCTCCTGACTGGTACCTTTCCACAATGAGATCCCTTTGATGCTTTGTAAGCTTTCTGCAAAGTATGGCTTTTGCTGTAGCAGACAACTGGATAAATGTCACAAAAATCCTACTAGGACAGCTGAACCTTATTTCGGGTTAATCAGCACCTCTTTACTTGATGGCATGTGTGTACCCAAGAAGGCTGAATGCTGTGATTACAGCAAGAGGTGCGTCAACAAAGTATTAGTTTAAGGGTGTGCACATTTATGCAATCAGCTTACAGTAAGTTTTTTTATGTTTTATATTTTCTCCCCTAACAGATTTGTTTGTTTTTCAATAGAATTGTACAGGTTATGGATCACCTTCAAGGTGGGAAACATTTTGAAATGATTTTTTGTGGTCTCATTTTTGCATAGCACACAAACCTGGTATTTTAACAGGTTTGATGTACACTTTTAATATCCACTGTATGTAGGTGCTCATATAGCTGTTTGTGGTAGGCATGAACAGAGGGTCAAAACACAGTTGGACATTTCTTCGATTACAGTCTGATAATCATGCCTATTCTAGTATCCATATCTGTGTCAGGGCAATGCAGCAACCAGTAGCTGTAGACATATACATCTGTTGTATGCACTGAAACTGATAATGCAGACATGTACAACATGCACAACTTATTTACCTGACCGTTTGCAACCCATATCAGTTGTTATTTGCCTTCCAGCTGAACATACGCATACATATATGTCCTCAGTTGATACCTGGTATACATTTTTGTTCTGTGTTAGTATGGCACACTGTATTTACAATCGTGCTGTTCAGTCATACCTCTCAACCTGTTATAGCAGGACATCTGGACAATGGCACACATACATGGGTGGCAAAGGCACATCAATACTGACACCATATTAATATTGCTGTAACATACATAAGTAAGTTTATTGCACAGTAGGCTTTGCCATCACAGTAATAACCTGGAAGATGTCTGACATTCATAACTAGGCAATTATGTTATGATCTCAGCGTTCATAGACTTTCCAATGGTTTGCCTGACATAACACAACTTTGTGTAAGTGACTACAGATATTAGGCGCATATGTGCTTATTGTCCAGTGGAACACTGTAAAGATGAATGGTATGACCTCACTATATCACATGCAGTTCAATACACACTTCTGCAACAGTACTTTTCTATGCACATGCTCTGTATAGGTCTCCTAGATTTACAAGACAAATGTGTATCATAGTTATATTCACAGGTAACATATAGAAATGTACAGCATTTCAGTAGCTGGCCTAGCAGTGGCACAGTCAGTAGTGTTTGACAGACACTCCAGTAGTTGTCAGATGTGACCTGACTTTCCTGGGGTGAGTCAGGGGCTAGAGCTGTGACCTATGTCACTGCAGTCAGAGCCAGATGCTATGGCCATAGGTGCTGTTAAGCAGTATATCAGTACAGCAAGTCTTGTTGAGACATATTATTTCAACTTCCTATTTCCCATTATTGCAGACCACCTACTGCATTCAGTTACATGCTTACTTGTTTCACATACCTTTTTGTTTTGGAAGTAGATTGGGTAAGATCAGCTCTTTGGTTGTGACTGCTGATGTACAGTCTTTCTCTGTTTTTCTTTCAGCTTGTCTTTGTCTCTCAGCTAGAACTATAGACCTGGTTTGAATAGGTGACAGCTTCACTTTTGTAGGTAATGCTCATGACCAGGTGATGGCCTGTGCACCAATTGTTGTTCCTCACTTGCTAATTGCATGCAAAGCAGCTGTGTAGTTATTCCAATAGCCATTGCCATGGCAACACACTCCTATAATTGAGTAGTTCATGTGGGCATTGGCCCTTTACCTTGCCTGTGAGGAGGACATCCTGGAGGTGTGTGAGCTACAGCATTACAGATGGCAGGTGGGAATACCTCTTGCAACAAGACTTGTGAATTCAGGCCAACTAAATGGTGGAGAAGGTTACAATCTTAGGGATTTAATGTGAGTATTGCTGTTATATGGTTTGAATACTGCTAGTTTAACATGGTTTGTATGGACATGCTAGTTCTGCATGGATTTCAGTCTGACAATGATATTGTCTGCATAGCTCTCAAATGTAGAGCTATCCGCATAATGGCCAGACGTTTGCCTGTTATGTTTGGTCTGTTCCCCAGACAGTTGTTGCCCTTGGCAAATCAGTAGCATAATCTGGGGATTGCAGTCAGTAAATGCCAACATCCACTTGTGTTTCTGACTTCATATCCCTTAGAAAAGATATGTTACAACAAGTCCTGTAACACCAGCAACTTTTTCAGAGTATAAAAGCAGTATTCCAAATATGCCCCTGTTTTTGGGCATTTGTCCCCCAATTATGTCAGGCTTTGTCCAGATGTCATGCAGTAAGAGTTTGATAATACCTATCATGGTCAATCATTATTTAGTTCTATCATTCCTGATATCATCCCAGTGATGTTGTGGAATCCCACACATGTTGTGGGGTAGGGGTCATAAACATGAGGGCAAAGGCTGGACAGTCAAGAAGTCGGTGTACAGGGAATGTTCTTAGATGCCATTATAACAACTTCTATGTAGGGGAGAGTAAGAAGTGTTTTAAAATTAGGTTGTTAGAACATGTGAGAGATATTACTAATAATAAAGAAGGCAGTTCTATAGCTGTGCATTTTAATAAATCTCACCATGTAAACAGTAGTGGGTTACAAGGTACTGTTTAGGAAAAAGTCAGTTTCTCAGTTTGATCGAACAGTTGTTATAACAATTGTTAAGTAATGAATCAAGTTATATTTTTTAATTTGGTACTTTATTCCTTAGGGGTTAAAGGGGGAGTGTAATTAGAGGCTGTGTATTTAAATATGTAATTAAGTGTTAATTGCTTCTTATATTTAAGGCAAGTCTTTATTGTAATGTTTTACTCCTTGAAGGCTTTGGCCGAGACACCAGAGTTTATTAAATTTGTGTGACTTTCCGGCTGGTTGTTTTTCTGTTTACTATTTTCAATCACTTTAGTTGTTTTGCTAAGAGGTCGGTGTATGTCTGGCCATTGTGTATGGCCTATCATGATTTTGTAGCAGCGTACTGTTTACTTATTAGTTGGAACATGTAGGGGGGCAGATGTTAATGGTATGGGTCATTTTGTATCCAACTGTTCATACTGCTCCAGTTATGGTTGGTCAATCAGCAGTGTATGTTTGTATGGGCATTTTGAGACATGCCCCATACCACCCCATAATTCTGGCTACACGGTGACCTGGCACAGTATATGTAGGGGTATTGTGAGGATATATCTGTCCATACAGCCGTTATACTGTAGTATTTGGTAGGCTTACCAGCATGTAGCTGTGATTGTGGTGCAATTGGTTGTGTGTATGCACTTTCACACCAATGTCTGTTTGTCACTACAGTTCCATCCCTGTACTGCATGCTGTAGTAGCTAATGCATATGTAATTTCCCAAAGCTGCTTTGGGGCAGTGATGTGTTGTCCTGATTGTATTTTGGATGGTAATTGGTTACATGCTTGTCAGCTCAGTGTAGTTTCCCTAATGTTACAAAGCTGCGCTCATTGGTCTCAACCGTCCAGGTGTTCATACGACGTACACTTGTCTGCCTCATATATTTGCTCTGGTCCCCATGACAGGTGTGTATTACTGACAATTCAGTGAGATGATGTCTGGAATGTACTCACAACATAATGACAGGCAATTGA
>NC_056744.1:1045454815-1045489815 GCF_019279795.1 Protopterus annectens | reverse complement strand
GGAAGGAATATGACACATGTGGGGGGTAAACACCTTGGACGGGGAGGGTGGTTGGGAATCTGATGCACATGAGCCCCCAAATGGTTACAGTGGGACTGAGGTCTCTACCCATGGGCAGTCACCACTGCACCTTCATGGCCTCAAAGGTGGCTGTGCTGGGGGCTGAACAGGAGGGGCAAGCTGACACTCAGGATGCACCAGGCAGTCCTCAAGCTGGTGCAGCTGATCACTGAACATGGATCGGAGTACACTGTGCACCAATCCCCAGACCTGACTACAGGTGAATGTCTGCTCACTGCGTCTGCTCCCAGGGGAGGGCTGAGCCCTGTCCCATGAGGCAGTTCCAGCCAGAGGTGGTACAGGACCAATGGAAGAGTAAGGCCTAGTTTGGGTCCCAGATGTGCTGGGGCCCAGTGCCATAGCCAGATGATGCGGGACAGGCAGATCTGCTGGGATCTGCCTTCCCAAACGTGCTATGGTGTTCAGGTTTTAAAAAATATGTTGGTTAGTCATGAACAACACATTTCAATATTAGTTATAACAGCATGCATGGGTGTTCCAATTGACCCCATAAAACAGTTTTGAAACAGTTGCATAGCAAACAGAACACATGCATATATGGAACCACAGTAGGCATTATAACGGCATGCAAATTACATTGACAGCAACAGGCCACCAGTTATACTATTTGAATGAGGTTCATTAATATTTCAGCAATTCAATATTTGTAGAAGAATAAAACACAAGTCCCAGCAGTAGGTCTGGAGAAAGACATACCCATTATTTATGTGTAAACGTTATTGATGCAGATAGTGGTGGTGGAGAGAGAGAGATGGCAATTAACAACTGTATAGGCTTCTATTATTCATAAGTATACTGATCAGTACTCTACTCATTACTCTCCAGGTCTGACCTCACTTTACATGTACTTATGGCCTGGGGTTGGACAGTGGAAGTGTTGTACACAGAGTGTATTAGTAATGCATTCTTATGGCTATTACAAACATTTCCTTACCTGGCCGACCTGTGGAGGAAATTTCTGTTAACACTACCCAACTTTTTCTACACATATTCACATATTCAGGGTTACATATGTGACACTGAATGGGGTTCCCTGCACTCATGCTGTGTGGGTGTGCTACTGACATACTCTGATGGGATTTCTGTCTGTCACCCTGATTATTGGCAGCAGTGACCACTAGCCGTGACAGCATAACAGTTGATGGGCATGTATTGGAAAAATACACTTGCTGTATGTACTTATCTTGCTGTCATTTGCAGCCTTGGGGTTGGACAGTGGAAGTGTTATAGACAGTATATTAGTAAAGCCTTCCTACAGATACTACAAACATTTCCTTACCTGGCAGACCTGTGGAGGAAATTTCTGTTAACAGTACCTGATAATTTCTACACATATTCACATATTCTTGTGTGACAACATGCATTCAGCTTATTACCACTGCTGAGATTTGAAACGTGTCTATTTGTGCTAAAAAGGTACACCACACTTGTGTTTTATCACAAAGAGCTATTGAGGAACTACTAATGCTTGTTTGACTTTTTACTCGCTACTACTTTTTGGTTTTCACAATCTGACCTTGTAGTTCTGATATTTATGCATGGCAGATAGTTCTTGTACTGTGTATTCATACTTTGACATATTACAATCTGAAAAGCAATAGTTAACTCAAAGCAGTGCTACAGAGATTAAAAGATTAGATTTTACAGCTTACTATTCAGGGTTCAGATCTTGGTGCATTGCACATTTCATATAGTTGTTCACCTTTTTACAGCTCCACAATCTTTGTAAGATGAGCCTCACTGCATTCTTAATTCAGAGCTATGGTTCATAGGTTGGTACTAGGCTATCGGCCCAAGGGCTATACAAGCCTAGCCATAGCAATTCCCTGGATATTTCTTCCCACATTATTTACTTCCCTGGACCCCTGTCTATCAGTGTGACTGACGTGATCCCCGGGGTGAATTTCCTATCTCCCGTCCAAATCATCAAGGTTCCTTTTGAAAAGCTCTGCTTGACATGTATGGGCAGTCTATTCCAGAGTATGAGGAGTCTCTGGGTCAGGAACCTATCCCTCCAGCATGTTTTGTTCATTGTGATGACAAGGTTTAGATCCCTGGAGTGTGTGGCTCTGAGGGATTGGGATTTCTTTAAGTGGAGCATGTCCAACAGCTCAGGGTTTGACATGGCCTTGTATATTAAGCAGAGATCACCTCTGAGTAGACGATATGCCACAGAGTATAGCTGGAGTTTTTTTAGACGGTCAGCATAGGGCATCTGCTTTAGGCCTGTGATTCTTTTAGTGAGGTATTTCTGTGGCCTTTCCAGCTGTTTCAGATGTCTTGTGAGGTACATACCAAATGGGGCATTGTACTCCATAATGGGTCTAATGAGGGATGAGTACAGTGGGACAATGACCTTTTTTTTCTGGATGAAAAGCCCTTAATGATGAGGTGTGCTACATAGAAGGATTTCCTGACTGTTGTGGTAATATGGTTATCGAATGTGAGACCACTGTCCACCTGTGTCCCTAAGTCTCTCATCACACTTTTGGTGTTTAGTGTACTGCCACCTATGTGATAATTCATGGGTACATGGTTTTTCTCAAGAGGATAACTATACATTTCTTGGCATTAAGCTTGAACCCATGGCTCTGGCACCAAGCATCTGTTTTTGTAAGGCCCTTTTGTAGAATATCCACATCATTTACTGTGCAGAACCTGTACACATTTATATTCCTACCACAACATAGCACAATAAGCACAACAGTCTTGGTTTTTACTTTTATTGAAAGTTACTGAGACCTTTATTGTTAAATATCCTGTACATCACTATTAATCTGCTAATGGTCATTAATTAATTACACACAGTACACACTTTACCTACTGGTAGTTGACATTATACTACTTTCTTTTTATTTGCACTGAATACTGCAAGCTAGATTTGTACTCACCAGCCTCCTGGCATAGCCTTAGCAGCCTGATTGCATGTGCATCCACATTCACTGCCCTCTCATCTGCAACTGTCCAGGAGATAAAGAAACATTTATGCATAACTATCAATCACATACTCAGGCTGGAATTTGGGGAACAATAAGTGATACTGATACTTACACATTTCTGGGACATTTTGTGCCCATGTGTCTTGGATCCACTGGTCCAAGAGCTCCTTCTTCTTATGCTTGAGGTCAACATAATGGTGCTGGAGCTGCTCACCAGTTCGAGGGATGCCAGTAGCACTGGTGAGATCACGTGTAAGATGGTCTCAGGCCTCTGCTTTGTATTGTGAGCCCTGGTACTGGTCTTGCAGCAGTCTCCCTTCATGGTCTTTCACAAGGAGTCCAACCATTTACCCTGGAATCCTGAATGCCCTAACACTGTGCCTGAAAGGGCGTACCCTCGCCAATGCCAGTCATAGTGCCTGCAGTGATCAGCTACAACTGGTTATGGCTGTATTCCTGCCTGTGCAGTTTAAATAGGGTTGAATTCCCACACTTTGCCACAATTGTATGATTCTGAATATGCTGAGTTAAGCTAACCAATGCGCAAACCCGCTCAGCTAAGGTCAGCATTGCTTAAATGGGTAGATGCTAAGTACTGCTTACCAGTGTGCAAATTCATTTAGCTGGGCTAACTATTCCGAAGCATTTACATTTAAGCAATGCTTACACAAGCTAAGCATAGCTGAGCACAACCTACCATTGTTCAGCTTTCATTTCATGGACTATAAGGATTGTGGGGTTGATTCCTCATTAATAACATATTATGATATGTATGTTTACATTCTATAACATCCCCCTATGTGCTTTTATTACATTATATTATTGTGTGACTATACTGTATGGGACACTCTTGTTTATATGGGGGTTTCACAACTTTATTCCACTGACACCTCACATTTGGACCTGCTACACTACTCCGGTTAACAAATATATATTATTTACTACCTAATTAAAAAATATATTTTAGTACTGCTTTCACATATAAAAGTGAACAGCCTTCATTGGCTTTAGATCATGAATGACTGCATGCAAAGTGGAAGCTCTAACCACTACACTATCTCACTTTTGGTATGTTAGCTGTATATTTCTATTTAGCTCCTTGGTATGTGTAAGCTAGGCTTAGTACAGCCGTGTGATGCACGCAGTCGCTCAGCTATGCATAAACTTTATTGGGGATGGAAAAAAAATTGTGTTTTATTTTTATTTACTTAAGGGTATGCACATTGCATTCAGCCTCTTAGGGCAAGACATCTGGACAACTACATCAAACATTAGGGGCCACAACTGAGGTCACTTTTTTATAGTTCCTCTCAGGAACATGCTTACTTATTTGGTATGCCAGTGTGTACACTGGCATACCAATCTGGACATTCTCTGTGCTGGCCTATTGTTTGGGGGTATGCCTGTTTGTTTTCTTTATATTATGTCCGCAGAGAGTGTTATTTTTTCGTAACAGTTTTTTGCTTTCAAAGTGCGTACGGCACATCTGGAGTGCAAGGGGCATGTTTCATGCGCGAGCACTGCTCAGACATGCCCCTGCAATCATTCATGGTTCGTGTCCATATAGCAAGTACAGCAGGGCACCTTCATGAACATTTAAGGTGCACTGCTGTGCTAAACAGACACGAACCACTCAGTGCAAGAAAAGTCTTATTCTTGCATGGAGTTTGTTGAATCTGGGGGAATATGTTACAACTATTGTATAACATTTTTGTCTTATAAATACTGTAAAAGAAAAAACTTTACAGTACAACTGAATGACTTGTGATCAGATTCATAACTAAAAATCTCAATTTTATGTATCTATGTATGTATCTATCCATCCATTAATTCATTTGTTAACCAGATAAATGGACTGGCCCAGGAAGCATTTTTAGCAAAAACTGGGCACACAATGGTGATAATATTTAAAAGTTATACAAAAACCTATTGCAGATATTACAAAGCTATACAGTAATGCATATAGTCAGAAATCAAATTAAAATTAAAGAGTAAATTATTTTGCAATGAATAAAAGGAGGGAAATATGTCATTTACAACTCAATGAATCGAGGCAAAAGAGGTAAAAATAAGATACGTTCACATTTCTACAATGTTTAACAATACAAACACATAAATCTATAATTTGGACAGGAGTATACATTGTAGATTCAGTACTGTATAACAACTGTAATTGCATTAATTAAACAGAGATACAATCTGAGTTTGAAATGATTTAGCTACTAGTTGCTGTTGAATTGTAATTACAAAAAGGAGAAACTTCTTCTGTTTCTTCAATATCCTTACAGTGATGTCACTGAATGAAGATCCAAGATTAGGAAAATAAAATCAGCTTACTGTTTGTTTTTCCTGTAAGATAAGGTCAGTGTAATTCCATTATACAGACACTTATTTAACATATGATGTATTTGTTCTTTCTTATCTCATACTGTTAGTAATTTGTAATGCAATATCTAAGCTTTGTGCAATCTATAATATCTTCCCATCATGTGGCAAGAACATGTTTGTAACACAGTGACCTTTCTCTGCATATGTGATGAAAGGAAAATAAGTGTGTGCAATTTGTACTTGAGATGCAAAATGAAACTGTTACCACTTCCTCAGTGATGAGCCTAAGTACTTGAATCTACTTAAGAGATAAAAGAGTTAAGAGTCAGTAAACCAAAGACCCATAAATACGCAATGACAATGCTCTTCTATGTTCATCTGAGACCATATCTGTGAAAAGAAGCAGTTATTATTATGCAAAAAGTTAAACAATGTATGGCAAATCTGGAATAATGATAGTATGCCAATTATTGTCTGGGAGAACTTCTTTTTTGTGGAAAAAAAATACCAACATAAATATTTGGAAATCAAACCAGTGTGTAATGTCAGTCATTCTTGCTTGGGAGATCTTGTTGACCATGAAAGTCTACATCTGCCTATTTAATATTTTAGTAACTTACAATAGTTAGGTATGCAATTTTTCAAATTAGAATATCTGAGGTATTTATCTAGCTTTGTTAAATTTCTTCTTAAATATTCAGTCTGTACAAATGATTATTTTTTTCTGTGCCTTGTGTATTATTTACCTCTGCATATTTAAACTGTACCAGCAATGATTTTTAATGTGTAAACATTTTATTTATTCAGTTTTATGGTCTTGTAGATATTATTTATTTATATATCTAATATTATTTATTTTCTGCTGAGAGGGCATTATTGAGTACTGTACATTGGTAATGCTGTGATAGCTGTCTTCAAAAACCCAAGTTGCTTAAAAGAACATGTTGCATACAGCCCTCTTCAAAGCTGATGTTTTTTTTATATGTCTACCCTCAAATTAATTAATATTGATTGTTTTATTTATTTTTTTTTTTTGCAAAATCTACTTTATATCATTTATGAATGTTTAATAAACATATTATAGGTTCATAGGTGTTTACTAGACTAATGACCACAAGGGCCTTTTTAAGCCTAGCCATGCATCCCAACTCTCTGAGAAGTTCTGATTGCCTTCATAAGTGTTAGCATGTGCCTGGGAGATAAACCATTTGCAGGTTACCTGTGCCCATTAGAGACATAGGTGCCAAACCAGGGATGAATTTCTGGTCTCTCATCCAGTTGTCCAAGTTGCACTTGAATTGGATTAGGGAGAAACTCTGCTTCATATGGATGGGGATCATGCTCCACAGACATGGTAGTCTCTGGGATACATACCTATCTCTCCAGCAGGTCCTATTTATATCACAGGCAAGGTTTAAGTTTTTAGAATGGGTAATTCTGGTGATGTTTGCTTTGTGGATATGCAGGAGGTCCATCAGAGTGGGGTCTAACAATGCCCTGTATGCCAGGCATAGATCTCCCCTCAAAAGCCTGTAGGAGACAGAATACAGGGATAGGGCCTTGAGGCAGTCTGCATAGGACATATGACTTACGCCCTGTATTCTTTTAGTGAGAAACCTCTGTGGACATTCCAGTTGTTGGATATGCCTGGTTAGGTACATACCAAAGGGGGCATTGTACTCAATGATAGGTCTGCTGAATGCCAAATACAGTAGAAAAATTACTTCATTGGACTTAGATGCCATACCTTTGTTTATAAGTTCCGCAACACAGAATGATTTCCTCACCACTGTTTGTAGTCTTCAGCGACATAAATATTTTTTGAAATAAAATGTCACAGTTTGAATGTCACTATGTAAAGAAAAGATACAAATCTTTGCATGTTAAACCAGTAGCTAGAAGTCAGACAGGAATCAAACCTGGAATTTTCTGATTAGTTTGTAAGTGTAACTTTTATTTGCCTAATACTTTAAAACTTAAAAATATTCTGCAATTTCTGACATTTTAGTAAGGTAACAACCTGTTTTGGTGTACCTGTTGAGAACTTGACCTTACCCAAAACTATCAATAAATACCACAATTTGCATTTGCTGTTTCAGTTACCAAATGTTTATCTGATATAAAATGCTTACATTTTACTTTTACTATCACATAATAGTAATGTCAAAATCACAGTATAGATGCATGCCATGAAGAACTTACTAGCCTAGAAGCAAATCTTATTAGAAGAAAGTAAACTATCACACAGATAAGGATACAAGTTAACTGGAAGCTTCCAAGCTTTAACTCCCCTGAGCCTTAAAATAGATGCACCATTGAGCAGTACCATTAACTAAAGCTTTTTGTCTGGTGACTAGCATTGGTTCCAGCACTCACATTTTCAGGCATTGCAACAAACTGTTACTGGGCTATGACTACAGACTTACACAATGTCTCAAATTAACTACCCCATTGTTTTTGTTCTATCTGTTTTTGCTTCACCGCATGGATTTATGACATTGTTGCAACTTAAAATTATTTAGACTTAGATATATTTTATATTACCAGAGGATGTATATATATATATATATATATATATATATATATATATATATATATATATATATATATATATATATATATATATATATATATATATATATAGATAGTTAATGCCAATGACTGTTGTAACCTAGTTTACAAAATTACTGTAACTAATGTCATTGCTCATGGCACTTGTCCATATATATGGGTCCCTATCGGTCAAGACCATATGATCCAGTTTTTTCAAAACAAGAATCTTTTCAATGGAGATCAAGGTACAGTGCGGATCAGGAAATTTACCATCTTCCTCACTGCAGTGTGATCTCAGAGTTGGTATATATAATTTGCAGTGGGGGTGTAGATTCATAAGTGTATATGTGTGTGTGTGTGTGTGTGTGTGTGTGTGTGTGTGTGTGTGTGTGTGTGTGTGTGTGTATATATATATATATATATATATATATATATATATATATATATATATATATTTATTTATATTTATACACACACACACACACACACACACACACACATATATATATATATATATATATATATATATATATATATATAGTTTATATACATACATACATACATACACATCCAGTCAGCAATTGTAGTACATGAATAATAATCTACTATATTTGCCATTGTTATCTTTGATGTTTAGAGGACATACAACAAATACTTTTTTAAAACATGTATGGTCTCCATGAATACCTGTGCAATTGGTATCCACAGACAACATGCCTCTTTTCTTTATTGCAGTTTCCAAAATAACAAAACAGGAAAAGTAAAATAATTTTTAGTACTATATAAATTCTATTTTACTGTACCGCAATTTACATATTGTATTAATTGTATATATTAACCAGATAAACCCACTGGACACAATCATTTCTTTATGGTGGTATTTTAAGATCACCATTTCATTATATAACTTGCTCACAGGTATACCAATGACAGAAATGGAAAAAGAATTAAGCCTTGGACTCTGTGAAAAAAAAATAGTAGTGTCCTACAAAATTAATATTTTATATTATCTACATGTAAAACTATTTTCCAATTATAGTGAAAAATCTAAAATGTAAAACGTTTTTTAGAAAAATATGCGCACATGTATATTCACATTAACATGTACTCATATGCTGTATCACATGTATAAAGTGTAGATATTTATTAAAACATTGTTACTATTTTACAATGATGCACTTCTGTACTTGCTGCGGTAGAAATGGTTCTATAACAGACTAACATTCCATATGTGGATGAAACACTTTGACAGAGCTCTAGATTATTAATTAAAAATTTGAGCATTGGTTAACAAGGCTTGCAATTGCTTTTCACCAAATGTTTTCTGTGGTATATAGTTATCTTCTTTATTTCCAAATGCAACTGAGTAATTATTGGTAATTTTTTGTCATTTCCTACATTTGTTTATGACAACTATGCATATCAAATTATTAACTTTGTATAATACTGTGTTACATTTTATTGCATACAAACATGGTAGGGGCCATTTCTCCTTTATAATCATTTATTGTATAAGGATTATTATAAAACATTACCTGCATTATTGTTGACTTACTTTCAGTATTCAAAGAAAATCTTCTCTTGAGAGATCGCACATAAAAAAAGGAAAGTCACAAAAAATATTATAGAGAATTACTGCTTTATCAAGAAATTCTTTCTAAGTTTGCACCACTGACTGTTAGCCAGTTTCTTTCTTAAGATAAGTCTATAAAGTTGTTTCTTGTCTGTCATGAATGTACTAATTATGCTTTGTATACCTGTGGAATAATTTTATTTTTATATTATTTTTTTTGTTTACTATTATACCTGTTTGTAATTCTTGAAAACAAGGTAAACTGCATAACATGATTTCCAAATAAAATATACCTGAAACATGAAGCCTGTTAAATAAGTTATCAAGTTTGCAAACATTTCACTCAGCCGTGTAATATTTGCTGGACAATAATGAATTTACCCATAAATAAAAGGGTACCCTCTTTAAATCAGAACTTGTTTAGTTCACTCTTGCCAAATACCACGTCATTAAACAAATGTAGGACTGGCATCAGACAGTAGCATAGCTAGGGTGGGAGGAAGGGGCAAAAGAAGCTACATCATTCATACCATCTGACAAATTGCCTATAAATGCTCTTAGGTCACCTCCTGCTGCCATTGGGTTCGTTCATTCTGCTCCCATTGTATAAATTTCCAAAAAAAATCCTAAACTGGGTCAGCACTCGGTTGTAAGCAATAATGCAGCCCTAAAACCAGTGCACAGAGCCAAACAGTGCACAAACTCAGTCAAAAAGAAGTTAAACTGTCTTACATGATTTCCAAATAAAATATACCTAAAAGCATTAATCTGTTGAATAAGCTTTCATGTTTGCAAACATGTCAGTCAGCTGTGCAATATTTGCTGGACAATAATGAATTTACCCATAAATAAGAGAGTAGCCTCTTTAAATCACAATTTGTTTAGTTTCCCCTTGCCAAATATCCTGTTGGTAACCAAATTCAGGACTGGCATCAGACACTAGCATAGCTAGGGTCAAAGGAAGGGGTAAACTGCTTTGGGTGCAAACTGTTGGGGTGTGTGATCGGCCAATCCTGATCACTCTTGAATGCATACCAGATTTTAAAAGCTGATATTGCATTTGCAGTCAAACCTGAGGTCTGTAGCACTCCCTGTGTGGTCCAAACTGTAGCAACTGCTTGCTATATTTCTATCAAACAATTTGCTACAGTTTCCCAAAAAAAAAAAAAAAAAAATATATATATATATATATATATATATATATAAAATCCACAAATAAATCCAGCACTCACAACATATAAAAATCCACAATCAGCAGAGTTTGAACTGTTTATTAGGCAAAACATCCCATAAATACACAGGACGGTGGCCGGTTTCGCTCGCAGCATCTTCAGTGTGCGAATGCTAGCTGGCAAGGACCCGGATTTTATACATAAACTGCCGTAGCAGTCACGTATTAAAGGAGACTGTGCACCTTAGTGAACAAATACCCTACATTTCAACTTAAACACAGTGACAAGAACACCAACAAGCCCTAATTAAATACTTATACTATTTAAAATATAAAAATAATGTGAAAGGCCCCTATGTTAACCTATGTTATTTCCTAAAGCTTATTAAATATTTAATATTTAATATTCAATATTTAATATTATACCAGGATGTTACAAGTTATAATAGAATCTATTTCTTAATGTATGATATCCGTATGGTTAATACTATAAATATGAAAAATTTCCTTATTAACCTGTTATATTACCTGAACAAACGTTAAATATATATGTGTCATAATTACACTACCAATGGTCATTTAAACCTGGCTTGAATAAAGCACCCAGATTAACTATCCATCTACGCTCCTTTTGTGTTAACATATCATGCTTTCTTTGTTCATTAGTAATGTATGTAGATACCACATCCAATCCTATAAAAATAAAATGAGCAGTTTCATGTGCCAATTTATGCTTATATAGGGCACTTCTGTTGCGCTGACACTTAATATTGCTAATATGTAAAGCAATTCTTTGCTTAAAAGTACATGAAGTTTGCCCCACATAAAAAGCACCACATTGACAAACCGCCATGTATACTAACCAGGTACTATTACAGGTTATAAGACTACGAATATCATAAACTTTTTTAGTGCTAACTGATGTGAAAGATTTAGTTTTGGCCATTATTTTGCAATATTTGCAAGCCCCACAAAAAGTACTCCCCACAGTGGCTGGAGTCGTAAAGTGTTACACCTCCTTTTTTGAAAGATGAAAAATGCTGTCCCAAGTTTTTGCCTCTTCTGTAACCAAAATGACATTGATTATCCACATATTGTGAAAAGAATTGATCAGACTTTAATATATGCCAATGTTCAGCCAGTACTCTTTTAATACAATATGTGTTGCTACCATATGTTGTTATGAATCTAATGAATTGATTGTCATCCCTATGTTGATGATCCTCCAATAACATAGTTCTATCAATTTCCTTTGCTTCATTGTAAGCCTGTTGAACCATATTTTTATTATATCCCCTATTATGGAATCTAAGCTTTAAATCCACTGCCTGTTTCTCAAAATTTGTCTCCAAAGAGCAAATCTTTTAATTCTCCGGAATTGAGATCTTGGTATATTTTGGATAGTGTGGGGATGGCAGCTGCCTGCATAAAGAAAACCATTACGAGAAAAGGCTTTCTGTGAAGGTCTGTATATAACAAGCCTTCATCTGTCTTACCAACTTTAACATCCAAAATTGGACTTCCCTTTTGTCTATTGTGCCAGAAAATGGATTCCAAATCTATTAGAATTAAGATATTCTACAAACTGCTCCCATTGTACAGAAGTACCCCCCACACTATCCAACAATCATCCAAATATCTACGCCACATCACTAATGGTTCTTTGAAACAAACTGGCATGGAGTAGACATAAAGCATTTCCAAATATCCCATAAAGCGATCAGCGTAAGTAGGGGCAAAAGTAGCCCCCATAGCTGTTCCCTTAGTTTGTATATACCAGGCCCCATCAAAAGTAAAGGTATTGTGTTCTAATACCAACTGCAACATTTGTATAAGAAATTCCTGTTCTAATCTAGAATATAAACATCTCAGGTAACATCTTTATATTATCAGCAGAGGAGTTGATTACAAGTGTAACATTTTAATAACAGCCCTAATATGGCTCAAGGAAACAAATTTTTGTGTTATATAAAAAACCTTATGGCTGATAAGGATGACAGTGCTTGTTTTACGGGGGAGAATGTGAACAAAATGGCAATAAATGAACCTAACAAACCAGTCGAAGTAGTGGAGAGCTTCAAAGAACTTACGGAAGCTTCCAAACGTGTCCGCTCCTGTGTTTGGCATTGCAAGTTACTAAAAGCTTATTTGTCTACTAAAATTATTCCAAGGGGATTGCGGGCTTGTGTAGAACCTGGTTTAGGTAATAATGATGCAGTTTTTATGCATAAATGGAGATCCATACAAGCTACCGCTTCTTATATGTTTATACAGTTATTGGTGGAACACTATGATAGTCAACTGCCAGATTTGTTGGTAAAACTTGAACAGTGTTTTGAGACCACACAGAAATATACGAACACCTTGGAATATAAGGATTTGTATGCAAAATACATAGGTGAGGTGGACAAGTACAATCAGGAGCTGGCCAAAAGAAAGATGCAGAAATATCAGCGGGATGTTGCAGATTTTCAACAAGCTAACATGTATAGCTGGAAAAAGCAGAAAAAGGGTGTTAGGTTTACGGAAGATAAACAGGTCCCTAGGCCCAAAAGAAAAAGGGTGAAATCCATACTTAGGAGAAGGGAAACTACTACAAGTGGTTCTGAATATTCTTCAAGCATGTCTAATACAGACACCAAACCTGAGATGGGAGAACTGCCTGATATACCATCACCAGTCAGCAAAAGATACAAGATCCCTTTAGACGGGCAGGGCGGAAACACCGTGGACGTGGATGCAGAAGTACAACGAATATTTCAAGATCAGTTCCAGCAGCAATAGATTTTGAGACATTAACAACTAGTGAAACTGATAATGATTTAAATAATTCGGTCATTAATCTTACAAAATATGAGTTCTCCTCCAGTGAATTCAGTGTGCTGAATAAAGGCCTTGGGTTTATACCCTCTTTTTTTGTCTCACATTTTGACATTGTGAATGATGTTAAAAGCTTTTGTAGACAGTTAAACTTAAAATATTTTTTTGCACAAAAACATGCATCAAGTAATGTATTAGGATCTGAAGGTTTTAAATTTAAAAAATCTCAGTTTATGCCACCTTATCATAGTACCATTAAAACGTTTGAGCAGATTGTTTTGAAGGATTTACATGTTAATCAATCAAACATTTTCAATATCTGTTCACATAATCTGAGTACAGATGAACGACAGGCTTTAATTAATTTGGTGAATAATCAAGATATAGTCATTGTCGGAGCTGATAAAGGTGGTGCAGTTGTTATTTGGGATAAGACACACTATTTGAGTGAAGCAGATAGGCAGTTAACAAACACTGAATATTATTTACGTTTAAATGCAGATCCTATTCAACAACACAAACAGTGGATTGATGCTTTTTTAGAACAGGCTTATTCAAGGCAGACTATTAGCCTACAATTGTTTAAACAGTTACAAGTACAATATCCTATGACACAATATTTTTACATGCTTCCAAAGATACATAAGAGTATTATTAATCCCCCCGGACGCCCTATTGTGGCAGGCAGGGGTTCCTTGACAGAACCTCTTTCTGAGTATCTTGAATACAAGTTAAAGAAATTGTTAAACTTTGTCAGTGCACGTATACGGGATACGCACAATTTCTGGCTTTGATTGATGAGATGCAAGTTACTAAAGAACAATTTCTGGGTACATTAGATGTACAATCGCTGTATACTTCTATACCTCATGATGGAGGCATGGAAGCAGTAAAATATTGGATGTCACAGTCAGGTTTATATTCTAGATTAGAACAGGAATTTCTTATACAAATGTTGCAGTTGGTATTAGAACACAATACCTTTACTTTTGATGGGGCCTGGTATATACAAACTAAGGGAACAGCTATGGGGGCTACTTTTGCCCCTACTTACGCTGATCGCTTTATGGGATATTTGGAAATGCTTTATGTCTACTCCATGCCAGTTTGTTTCAAAGAACCATTAGTGATGTGGCGTAGATATTTGGATGATTGTTGGATAGTGTGGGGGGGTACTTCTGTACAATGGGAGCAGTTTGTAGAATATCTTAATTCTAATAGATTTGGAATCCATTTTTCTGGCACAATAGACAAAAGGGAAGTCCAATTTTTGGATGTTAAAGTTGGTAAGACAGATGAAGGCTTGTTATATACAGACCTTCACAGAAAGCCTTTTTCTCGTAATGGTTTTCTTTATGCAGGCAGCTGCCATCCCCCCCACACTATCCAAAATATACCAAGATCTCAATTCCGGAGAATTAAAAAGATTTGCTCTTTGGAGACAAATTTTGAGAAACAGGCAGTGGATTTAAAGCTTAGATTCCATAATAGGGGATATAATAAAAATTTGGTTCAACAGGCTTACAATGAAGCAAAGGAAATTGATAGAACTATGTTATTGGAGGATCATCAACATAGGGATGACAATCAATTCATTAGATTCATAACAACATATGGTAGCAACACATATTGTATTAAAAGAGTACTGGCTGAACATTGGCATATATTAAAGTCTGATCAATTCTTTTCACAATATGTGGATAATCAATGTCATTTTGGTTACAGAAGAGGCAAAAACTTGGGACAGCATTTTTCATCTTTCAAAAAAGGAGGTGTAACACGTGTTACGCACCCAGCCACTGTGGGGAGTACTTTTTGTGGGGCTTGCAAATATTGCAAAATAATGGCCAAAACTAAATCTTTCACATCAGTTAACACTAAAAAAGTTTATGATATTCGTAGTCTTATAACCTGTAATAGTAGCTGGTTAGTATACATGGCGGTTTGTCAATGTGGTGCTTTTTATGTGGGGCAAACTTCATGTACTTTTAAGCAAAGAATTGCTTTACATATAAGCTATATTAAGTGTCAGCGCAACAGAAGTGCCCTATATAAGCATAAATTGGCACATGAAACTGCTCATTTTATTTTTATAGGATCGGATGTGGTATCTACATACATTACTAATGAACAAAGAAAGCATGATATGTTAACACAAAAGGAGCGTAGATGGATAGTTAATCTGGGTGCTTTATTCAAGCCAGGTTTAAATGACCATTGGTAGTGTAATTATGACACATATATATTTAACGTTTGTTCAGGTAATATAACAGGTTAATAAGGAAATTTTTCATATTTATAGTATTAACCATACGGATATCATACATTAAGAAATAGATTCTATTATAACGTGTAACATCCTGGTATAATATTAAATATTGAATATTAAATATTAAATATTTAATAAGCTTTAGGAAATAACATAGGTTAACATAGGGGCCTTTCACATTATTTTTATATTTTAAATAGTATAAGTATTTAATTAGGGCTTGTTGGTGTTCTTGTCACTGTGTTTAAGTTGAAATGTAGGGTATTTGTTCACTAAGGTGCACAGTCTCCTTTAATACGTGACTGCTACGGCAGTTTACGTATAAAATCCGGGTCCTTGCCAGCTAGCATTCGCACACTGAAGACGCTGCGAGCGAAACCGGCCACCGGTCTGTGTATTTATGGGCTGTTTTGCCTAATAAACAGTTCAAACTCTGCTGATTGTGGATTTTTATATGTTGTGAGTTTGTGAGTGCTGGATTTATTTGTGGATTACATGTTGAGGTCCGTGCACCTTATTTGGTTCCGCGCATCTACGTTGTTTGGGAATTTATATATATATATATATATATATATATATATATATATATATATATATATATATATATATATATATATATATATATATTTATATGGATTCACTTTATAATCCCGAAATACTGAAATATTGAATTTCAGTATTTTGAGACTATAAAACCGAAAAAACAAAAAACAAAACATTGCAACCCAAAACTGTGGCCATTAAAGCACACATACAAACACACGTACACCTACCTCTGTACAACAAAACAAACACACACACATCCTTACTATAAGCAGGGGGGCAAGCCCCCCCCGCACCCCCCTTGCGAGGGGCTGCGCCTCCCTCACCCCCCACTTATATATATTAATTCCGAGGTTGCACTAAACACCAACACACACAAAACCCACCAACATACTTTCCACACCCTCTCACACAAATACACATCACACAGATACAAACACCACCACTGTCAACACTGACACACTCACACTCTCACCTACTTAGCCTAACTCACACCTAGCACTCCCAGACACACTCATAAGCACACACACCTTCCCCAAAACCCTCAAAAACACCACACTTACCTAACATGCCGTCAGTAATGTTATTTCAACATTTCCGGATTTGATATTCTGCAGTTTCCCGCATCTGCAGATTCGACACTTTGGTCTTGAGATGCTGAAATTCGACATTTCAGTATTTCAAGATTCTAAAGTGTAAAGTGTTTATATATATATATATATATATATAGATATATATACATATATATTTTGCATTTTTCCTTTGACTTGCTGGATATTTTTGAAGTTGGTGTTTTTACACACACACACACACACACACACACACACACACACATATATATATATATATATATATATATATATATAGATAGATATATATATATATAGATATAGATATAGATATTAATATACACACACATATATTGGAAGGGGTGTGTATATGTCTGATCCCCTGGTTTGTTTATCAGTACAAGGAGTGGAGACAACTTTTTTTTTGCTTTTTGCTAAAGAGCTGGGGCAAGTGGGAAGGGGTATGCATTTGTCTGACTACCTGGTTAGGTTACCTTGCTCTTCACTTGAAGATCTGGGGAGGGGGTGTCACATTGGTCATGTAGTATACAGCAG
The DNA here is from genome assembly GCF_019279795.1 of Protopterus annectens. NCBI lineage: Eukaryota > Metazoa > Chordata > Ceratodontiformes > Protopteridae > Protopterus > Protopterus annectens. The sequence goes on along the minus strand of NC_056744.1, from coordinate 1,045,472,414 downwards.
GATGGCAATTGAATTTTTTTTTTTTTTGCTCTGCACTTGAAATTACGAGGGGGTGGTGTGTGAGTCCCTGGGACCAGCATGCAGTGCTAGATGAAGCCTCTAGGCCTCTAAAGATGACATCACTAGATCCCTGAACAATCATGTCCCACTCATGAGATTGTAAAGCAAGGGAAACCAAACAATGACTATAAAGAAAAAAATGAGACGGAGAAAAAATAAAAATTAAAAAAGTACTGAAAATATGTTCCATAATTTTATGTATCTCAGTTTTATTTATAAGCAAGCAGGAAAAGCAAAATCCAGAAAATACAGACACCTATGCAGAGGAATACACAAAAGCCCTACATGATAATATCAACATGTTATTTTAATTTATTTATTTATTGACATTTGTTTACTAGGACAGTCCACTGAGCTGAACAGAGCCCATTTTCAGGGGTGGCCCGGGGAAAAAAGCTCCAATACATGATAGCAATGAGGTAGTTACAATATTTACAAGAGTAAATACAATACAAAAATTGGCAAAATTAAGCAATACAAAGACTGACAAAAATAAGCAAATCCAACAATATAAAAGTGTGATTGCAGAGTATCAAGAAAATCAGGTTAAACTAAGCAAGGTCTGCCAGTTTGAATGTGGCGCAGCTATAGATTCTATGCCAGATGTTCTGCAGTTTCCCGCATCTGCAGATTTGGTCTTGAGATGCTGAAATTCGACATTTCAGTATTTCAAGATTCTAAAGTGTAAAGTGTTTATATATATATATATATATATATATATATATATATATATATATATATATATATATGTATTGCATTTTTCCTTTGACTTGCTGGATATTTTTGGAGTTGGTGTTTTTACACACACACACACACACACACACACACACACACACACACACACACACACACACACACTCACACACACACACACACACACACACACACACACATATATATATATATATATATATATATATATATATATACATACATATATATAGATATATATATAGTTATAGATATTAATATACACACACATATATTGGAAGGGGTGTGTATATGTCTGATCACCTGGTTTGTGTATCAGTACAAGGAGTGGAGATGACTTTTTTTTTGCTTTTTGCTAAAGAGCTGGGGCAAGTGGGAAGGGGTATGCATTTGTCTGACTACCTGGATAGGTTACCTTGCTCTTCACTTGAAGATCTGGGGAGGGGGTGTCACATTGGTCATGTAGTATACTGCAGGATGGCAAATGGATTTTTTTTTTTTTTTTTTGCTCTGCACTTGAAATTACGAGGGGGTGGTGTGTGGGTCCCTGGGACCAGCATGCAGTGCTAGATAAAGCCTCTAGGCCTCTAAAGATGACATCACTAGATCCCTATCCCACTCATGAGATTGTAAAGCAAGGGAAACCAAACAATGACTATAAAGAAAAAAATGAGACAGAGAAAAAATAAAAATTAAAAAAGTACTGAAAATATGTTCCATAATTTTATGTATCTCAGTTTTACTTATAAGCAAGCAGGAAAAGCACAATCCAGAAAATACAGACACCTATGTAGAGGAATACACAAAAGCCCTACATGATAATATCAACATGTTATTTTAATTTATTTATTTATTCACATTTGTTTACTAGGACAGTCCACTGAGCTGAACAGAGCCCATTTTCAGGGGTGGCCCGGGGAAAAAAGCTCCAATACATGATAGCAATGAGGTAGTTACAATATTTACAAGAGTAAATACAATACAAAAATTGGCAAAATTAAGCAATACAAAGACTGACAAAAATAAGCAAATCCAACAATATAAAAGAGTGATTGCAGAGTATCAAGAAAATCAGGTTAAACTAAGCAAGGTCCGCCAGTTTGAATGTGTTGCAGCTATAGATTCTATGCCAGATGTTAAGTATGAAGGGAATACAAGAATGCAGAGAAGATTTAAGTAGACAGTAGCTACATAAGGTTATAGTTAGTAAGTGGTATGATTAAGGAGGAGCATGAACAAGATAAAAAAAGTATGATATTACATCAAGGATAAATCATGTGGAGGAAAGGTGTTGTTAAGGTAGTTAGATAGTTAAGAAACGCAGTATTAGGTCTCAGTCTAGGGGAAGTAATAAGTAATAGCATCAGTCTGGGTAGAACAATTTGAATATCCGTTCAGAGAGAAGGTTCTTGTGTAGGGCAGTTTTGAAGTTAATGGGATGCTGTTTAGAACTGACAGAGAAAGGGATATTGTTCTATTATCTGCCAATGATCCAGGAGTATAAGAGTTTACCTGCAGGTAGGTTAGGTTTGTGAATTTGTAGTAGGTGTTGATTTTCTGATTGTAATGGCCTAGTGAGAGAGTAGGGGGAAAATAAGGAGCTGAGTGAATGGGCAGTCATGTGGTTTGTAGATAAGTTTATGAGTGGTAGTAAGCTGAAGCAAAAGTAGGTAATGTAAGAATTCAAACCACTGGAGATTTCTCAATGCTGTACAGTGATGGGTAGAATGATGACAGAAGCAAATTTGGTGATCTTGTTGTAGCAAGATTCTAGTTTTAGTTTCAGGGACAACTGCAGATTAATTAATAAGGGTGCACTGTAGGTCAAAGAGGAGAGTAGATAAGAGAGGGCTAAGGCTTGTTTAGTAGATAGGGAGAGAAGTTTATTATGCTTGTAAAGTAGCCCTAGTTTTTTATGGGTTTTTCAGATGTTGGATTGAATATGTAAATCAGATATTAGATTGTCGTCTATTATCACTCCTAAAAGTTTGGTATTAGCTACTAGTTCAATTTTTACTGAATTCAGTGAGAGAATGTTAATGTCTTGTTTATTGAAGGTGGTATTTTTTTAGGGGTAAACAGCATAAGTTTGTTTTTTGTTTTGGCATTTATGGAAAGATGATTTTTGTGGAGCCAGGATTCAACAGTAGAGAAAGATGTCTGAGTCATTTGTTGTAGGATATTAGGGTCAGGTGCAGAGCAGACTATGGTAGAGTTGTCTGCATACTGGACTAGGGAGGTGCATGGTATAGCTTGGTGTAGGTAGTTTATGAATACTGTAAATAGTAGGGGACTTAGGATTGAACCTTATGGGATGGCTGTAGGGTTATGGAGGTAGGAAGAGGTAGAGTGCTGCCATTTAATGGCATGTTGCCTATTTGAGTGATAGCTCTTAAACCAGTTAAGAAACTGAGAAGATAGGACTAAGGAACAAAGTTGAGAGAGAAGGACAGTGTGATATAGTGTCAAATGCTTTAGCTAGGTCTAGGAAGAGATCAGATTTGATCTAGGACACTCCCCCAGTCTCATCTCTCTACCGCATTCTACCCAATAAACCCTTTCAGCACTTGCTTTTAGTCCTTTTTAATTTAATTACATTTTTTCAAACTGTGTGTGGACTAATATTGCTACGTACTCAAGTGTGCCAGCTTACACTGCATGTGCATTGTTTTTACTACTGTTTTTGCTACTTTTCTGAAAAAAAAAATTATCTGCTTTTACTGTATTTGTCTTTCTTCCTACTTTATTTTGCTTTTGCGTCATCTTAAAAGTACTCAGTTGTATTTATTACTGCTTGGTGTATCTCATTCTAAGCCTTTTACTTTAAGCACTTGGGCTTCAGACCAGTTGTTTTACATTAAGAAGGTTTGTGGTCTGCACTGTGGTGGCAGAACAGGTAGCTTACATCCTTCTAAGTTGGGAACTGCTGATTGAGGGCTCAGTGTCTATTATTCTAAAAGTGCATTAATTCTGGTTTAAGCACTTGGGCTTCAGGCCAGTTATTTTACATTAGAAGGGTTTGTGGTCTGCACTCTTGTGGGAGGAGAGGCTGGACTCTACCATTCTGAGCTGGGAATTTCTGGTTAAAGGCTTATAGTGCCTGCATATTTGAACTGCTTCTTACTGAAATTGGTACACCTTGTTTGCTGTAGCATAGACTAGATCCAGGCCTGCTGAATCTAGCTTTGTTTCTATAACTTGAGCACTAATCCAGGCATTCTTTAAAGTATTCAATTGTATTTATTACTGCTTGGTAGAAACTTGATTAAAGTGTAGCTATCATTCTAAGTCTTTTGGATTACGCAATTGGGCTTCAGACCAGTTGTTTTACATTAGGAAGGTTTGAGGCCTGCACTGTGGTGGCAGGACAGGTAGCTTACATCCTTCTAAGTTGGGAACTGCTGATTGAGGACTCAGTGTCTGTTATTCTAAAAGTATATTAGTTCTGGTTTAAGCACTTGGGCTTCAGGCCAGTTATTTTACATTAAGAAGGTTCGTGGTCTGCACTCTTGTGGGAGGAGATGCTGGACTCTGCCCTTCTGAGCTGGGAATTTCTGGTTAAAGGCTTATAGTGCCTGCATATTTGAACTGTTTCATACTGAAATTGGTACACCTCGTTTGCTGTTGCATAGACTAGATCCAGGCCTGCTGAATCTAGCTTTGTTTGTATGCTTGTTGTTTGTTTGCTTGTTATTTCCCTGAAATGCTAATTCCACCTAAAACGTGGCTTTTCAGCACTTCTGTGGATCCCTAGTGATATCTGCATTGCTTACTGTACTTATTTCCTTGTTTCACTTGAAAGAAAGTTACTGTTTGTCATTTTTGCATTTAAGTTACCTGTAACACATTGCATTTAAGTTACCTGGGACTTGTCCACTAAAGCAATTATATAAGTCAGCACTAAAAAATTAAAAGCACTACACCCTCACAAACTCCCCTTGAGTACCTTGTTCCCCATTAGCCCTTTTTTTTCAATTATAAAGGAATTCCCAATACTATTCTAGCATGTCCAAAGGTCAGTTGTCAATCTCCTCTCTGGTCCAGCTGGTGAATCTGGGAATCTTGAGGCAATGTTACAACTGCCTCATGTACACAGACAACCCACTCCTCCTCCCAACAAATTCTAACACATGTGACAGATGCAACCATATAGCCATACTGGAGGCTAAGCTCTCTCAACTCAGTACTGGCGTAACCAGTCAGGAAGAGAAGGAAACCACACTCACTACAATTCCAGTCTCACATAGACCTACCACAACAGCAAACAAAACACATGAACACACAAAAACATACTCGGAGGCTCTAAATAAAAATCTGCCTAAGCAGCAGAGACCTCCAAAGCAGACACCCAAGCAACCGCTACCCCAAAACAAAACACGTACAACACATAGCTCACAAAGCCAGTGTGCCGAACAGTCACAGCCCTTAAGGCTAAACAACACTCCTGATACACTTGTAATAGGTGACTCTATCGTCAGGCACACTGACGTCCCGCTCACCAGGCTGAAAAAGGAGAAGGTCACGGTGAGCTGCCTGTCGGGTGCTAGGACCCGCCACATAACACAAGCACTCAGGTCACTCCAAGGCAAGTACAAATATGACTCAGTCATTGTCCATGCTGGTGTGAATGACCTGAGTCATACCTCCCTGGACTACATGAAAAGAGACATAGAGGAGCTCTCTGGGCATGTAGCCCAGGCCGGTATGACCCTGACCTTGAGTAGCATCTTACCCTCACCAAGAATGATGCCACAATATGAAGACAAGATGATCAATTTCAACAATTGGCTTAAGTATTGGTTTCATTCAAAGGGGATCCAATGCCTGTCAGCCTGGGATGACATGCTCGACAAGCCACAATGCTTCACTAGGGATGGCTTGCACCTGTCACCCCTGGGCTTTTGGATATTGGCAAATGCTCTTGCTACCCCCATAGTGCCTTTTTTAGGCAAGGCTCAAAAGACAAATCCACCTCCATAGGTATCACAAGGGATAAGAAACTAAGAGTAATGCTACTCAACGCCAGAAGTCTAAACCTTAAGATGCACGCACTTGAAACTCTCCTTAGCATGGAGAACATCGATATCTGTGCAGTAACAGAAACCTGGTCCAAGGCTCCCGAGAGCACCCGAGCACTACCAGGTTATACCTCATACCATGCTTTTCGGCCCCAAAACTTGGACCGAACCACAAAAGGAGGGGGGGAGTATCAATATTCGTCAAAGATACCCACACCTCCAGGTTGGTGACACAGCACGAAGCATCAGAGACTATCCATGTGCAACTAACAGTGGGTAAAACTGCCTTCCAGTTTATAGCCTGCTACAGACCACCCTCCCAAACCCAGGAACCTCACTCGGCCTTCCTGAGAACACTGGAAAATATGAAGGTCTCTCCAAACACCACTATATTGGGCAACTTCAGCTACCCAAACATAGACTGGGAGCATTACTCTAGCTCCAACACCCTAGCCCAAAGGTTCCTAGAATTTATAAACTCAAATGCTATGGAACAACTTGTTACCACTCCCACAAGAGGGGAAAACATACTGGACCTGATCATCACCAACATGGGGACTCTATGCTCCAGACCAGAAGTGTATCCCTCTTTGGTAAGATCAGACCATAAACTAATCTCACTGGATATTCACATCCCAACTCCATCCCCTGCCCTGAAAACCACAGTGAAAAACTTCTCTAATGCAAATTTCACACTCCTCAAAACTGAGGTGGAATCTTTCAAAGCCTTAGGGCCTGTGGAAAATACGGCCCAGACTGCAGAATCCTTTATAAACGCATTCTATGAACACCTTCAGGAATGCATGGATCATGCAATCCCAAATAAAACCAAGTCCCAATCCTCCAAAGGCAGATGTCCTGTCTGGTGGACCCCAGCCATAAACAAACTATACAATAGAAGGAGGAAGCTACTACATGATAGAGCAAAATCCCAAAAAGGGAAGGCATCTCTGATCAGTAGTAGCAAAAAACTACGGGCACTCATAAAATCATCTAAGGCCAGCTTCGAGAGAAAAATTGCACAGGACACTAAGGATAATCACAAGGCTTTCATTAATTATGTTAGGAACCTGGGTGGGAATTCCCAGATATGCTCAGAATTAGTCCAAAATGACAAAAAATACACTGAACCCACAGACATTGCCAACATCCTAGCTGACAGGTTCAGCGCAAACTCCCCCCCCCCTCACCAAAAGGGCAAATATCTATCCCAGAAGAGTGCTGCCCCCCTGACATCTCAGATGCTCAGGTAAGAGCTGCCCTCTCCAAAGCAAAACAACACAGCATAAATGGGACCAGACGGTGTCCCAGACTGCGTCCTACATGGACTCCAAGAAGAGCTAAACTCAAACATAAAACTACTGTTCAATCTCAGCCTTACTACAGGATATGTACCCAAAGAGTGGCGTACAGCAACAGTGGTCCCTCTCCACAAAGGTGGTGCCTCAACGGATCCTGGAAACTATAGCACCATAAGCCTGACTAGCTTGGTCTGCAAAGCTATGGAAAGGATCATCATGGACCTCATAAATAAAGATATTGGAGACCTACAGACACTGGATCCTACCCAGTTTGGCTTTGTTAAGGGCAGATTCTGCCTCTTAACCTGGTTGATTTCTTTGAAACAGTCACTAAGGCCATTGACGAGGGGAAGGTGGTTCACACAGCCTACCTGGACCTCGCAAAAGCCTTCGATACAATACCCCACTCGTGCATTATAGATTAGCTCACCAGCTTAAATATAAACCCCTTTGTCACTAGATGGGTTGCAAACTGGCTCAAGGACAGAACCCACATGGTTAGAATTGCTGGAGCCATGTCAGACTCCAAACCAGTTACAAGTGGCGTCCCACAAGGCTCAGTCCTGGGACCTCTCTTGTTCGGTATATATTTCTCGGAGGTACAGGCCAACACGGAAGGACTGTGGCTGACCAAGTTTGCAGATAACTGCAAACTGGGTGCCATAATTGACATTCTACCCGACACAAGCATCCTCCAAAAGGGCCTCATAGAAACAGACAACTGGTGCCAAAGCCATGGCCTCAAGCTAAACGCCAAAAAGTGCATAGTCATCCCCTTTGGCAAAAACAAAGTGCCCACAAATTACCACATAGGTGGTAATCCATTAAGTACAGAAGACGTAATTAGGGACCTGGGGACCCAAGTTGATAGCAATCTCTCATTTGACAACCACATGGCCAAAGTGGTTCGAAAAACATTTTATATAGCCCACCTAATCATGAAGGGATTCACATCTAGATCAGGGGAGGTCATCGTGCCTCTTTACTCATCCCTCATCAGGCCCATAATTGAGTACAATGCCTCTTTTGGGATGTACCTTACCAGACACCTGCAGCAACTGGAAAGACCCCAAAAGTACCTCACCAAGAGGATCAAAGGGCTCAAACAGATGCCATATGCTGCCCGGTTAAAGAAACTCCAGCTCTACTCAGTGGCATACCGCCTGCTCAGAGGCGATCTGTGCCTGACGTATAAAGCCATGTCCAACCCGGAATTAATGGACATGCTGCACCTCAGAAAATCCAAATCCCATCGAGCTACGCACTCGAGAGACTTGAACCTCAGCACTGAAATAAATAGGACATGCTGGAGGGACAGATTCATAGCCCAGAGGCTCCCTTCACTCTGGAATAAAATCCCAGTCCAGGTTAGGCAGTGTCCCTCATTGACTCTCTTCAAGAGGAATCTTGATGAATGGATGGGAGATCGTAGGTTTACCCTGGGTATCACTTCTGTGTCACTGTTAGACAGAGTCACAGCATACTAACCTCGAAAAAGGCCATAGCAAAATTATTTTAAAATGGGTGGCGAAAGCCAAACACACTCTGGCTAGGCTTATAAATGCCCTAGGGCAGATAGCCTAGTATGAACCTATGAACCTATTCCCAGAGTCACTGATTTTGTTAATAGTATCCAAGAAGGCGATTAGTGCAGTAGAAGTACTGTGCCCTGGATGGAATCCATGTTGGTTTGGGGATGTTGTTGTTTAGCAGGTAGTGAACTAGTTGTTTTTGGACACATTTTTCCAGAATTTTACATATAGGAGATATAATAACAATGGGTCTGAAGTTTGAGATATCAGAGGAAGGGTCACCTTTATGGAGGGGAAGGATAATGACTTTTTTCCAAAGAGAGGGAATATATGACTCTTGGATAGATCTATTGATTAGGGTGCTGATAGGATAGGCTACTCCATCATCAGCGATCTTAAGGAATTTGCCATGAATATTGTCAGCTGAATTGGAGCAGGGTTTTAAGTTTAGCAGGAGTTTTTTTTACAGAGGATGTGGGGATAGGGGAGAAGTTAAATTAAAGTTGGGGGGTTGCTGCAGTTTTGCATGAATGTGTTTGGTGTCAAGATATTGTGAGGTAGATGAGAAGAGGAGGGCTTAAGGTGGTGATTACTTTGTAGAGGGGAGGAAAAGGATGCTGTAAGGCTAACTAAATCATCAATGAAATATGAGTTAAATGTGGATGCAATAAGGTTGGGTAGCATATTAGGGTAAGAACAAGCATTAGTTTTTGTGCTGGGGTTTAGGAGATTATTAATGGAAGACCAGAAGAGTTTGAGTTTATTTTTCCTATTCGATTGTAAGTTCCAGAAGTACTGTTGTGTGTCTTTGTGAAAATGTTTTTTAGCAAGGTTACAGAACTGTTTGTAATGGATAAGGTTGGAGGGATTATCAAATTTGAGCCAATGCTTTCAGGCTTTGTCCCTATTTTTCATGATTTCTTTAGCAGATTTAGATAGCCAAGGGGCATGGTTGGATTTAATTCTAATGGATCTAGTAGGTGTCAAGCTATGGAAAATGCTTAGAAAGGAGTTATTGAAGTAAAGGAGGGCATCATCTAATGGCAGGGTTTTAAGACAGTTCCAGTTGTAGCCACTTAGGATAGTGTTAAATTTATGGGGACAGAATTTTGATAAGTTTTATGCAACCCTGATGTTATAGACTTTTGGGAGAGATGGACAGTTGCGAATTGTAGGCTGGGATGTGATCACTAAAGGAATTTGCTAATGTGCCAACAACTGGATATTTAGAGGGATCTGAGTCCAGGTTCCAGTCTAGAATTGAGCCTTTGTTAGTTTTATAGTTGAATCTAGTAGTAGAGTTAATTAATTGAGTAAAGTGGAATAGATTTATGCTAGTGGAAAATTGAATAGAGGAACAAGCAGCCCAATCAATATTCATGTCAGCTGGTATAATGGTTTCATTTTTTATTGTGAGGGAAATCCAGGAAAGAATGTCTTCTAATACTGGAATATAAATGACTATAATACAGAGTTTTTTGGAGTTGTTAATGTCGAGGAATGAAATTAGAATCTCAGCATTACGGAAGTGTGGAATAAAATTAGGAAATGAGGATATATTAAAGGTATTTGGGTAAATGAAGGTGACACCATCCCCTTTTTGTGTTGTCTGTCTGCCCTTATTACATTGAAATTAGGATGAAGGAATTCAGAGTTTTGGATGTACGGTTTTAGCCAAGTTTCTGTAGCAGCTAGGATATGTGTTCTATTTTGGGTTAGCCATCTTGTTACAGATGCTTTGAAAATTAATGGTGGTTAAGTGAAGGCTTTTGGAAGGGGAGGGACCTGGGTTAGCGTGGATATCACCGGAATGCATAAGGGAGGAGAAAAGAACAAACTTGTGGATAGAGTCTTTCAGCTTGGAGAGAAAAAAGAAACATCTGATTAGAAAAGGAAATACCAGTCTGAAATAAACCCAGGTCAACCTGCAAAAACAAGCCAACCTGGTGGACCACTGGTATTAATAGACTGTACAATGAAAGAAAGAAAATCCTGCCAAGAAGTAAGACAGAATGTGCACAACAGATCAAAACATCCCTCATTAGTCCAAACAAGTGAAGCAAGGAACTAGTCAAGTCTCTGAAAGCAGACTTTGAGGTAAAAAGTGCCTCCAAAGCTAAGGATAACCATAAGCCATTTTTCAGTTATGTCTGCATTTTTAAAGGGCAACACCCAATGATGAGTGGAATTAGTTGCAGATGGCATCAACTATACTCTGCCAGAAAATATGGAAAATCTTCTGGCCAACAAATCCAGCTCATATTTCACTTTTCCATCACCCAGTTCTCCCCCAAGAAATACCCTCCATCACTCCACCTTCAATTATTATCAAAGAACAGGCTTCAATGGGACCTGACAATATACCAGATTGCTTCTTGCACAGCATTTAACCAGGACTTATCAGATCCATTAGGATGTTTTTAACCACAGCCTCTGGAATGGCTTTGTTCTGATAGATTGGAGGACAGCAACAGTCATCCCTCAGCATAAAGGGGGACCGTTTACTGACCTGGGAAATTGCTAACCCATAAGTTTGACTAGTCTTATATGTAAGGCCACGAAAAGAGTAATCATGGACCTGATAAATAATGATGTAGGAAACCTCCAAACACTGGACTTGATCCAGTTTGACTTTGTCAATGACAGCTCATGCCTACTGAATCTGATGTATTAATTTAAGAAAGTCAGTAAGGCCATAGATGAGGGTAAAACAGTACATATAACCTACCTTGACCTGGCCAAGGCATTTGACACAATGCCCTACTCAGTTATTATAAATAACATATACATTGGGCATAAATCCCTACCTCACCAGATGGATAACCATTTGGCTCACAGACAGGATAAATGTAGTTAAAGTGGGTGAATTCAGATCTAGCAGGAGGCCAGTTACTAGTGGTGCACCATAGGGCTCAGTGCTGGAAGCACTCTTGTTCATAATATTCTTCTCTGAAGTCTAGGCTAATATGAAAGGTCTATGTATGACAAAGTTTGCCTATGACTGCAAGCTGCTGGTAATCACTGAATCCCCCAATGATTTAGATATCCTACTTGAGGGGCTAGAACAAATAAATAATTGTTGCCAGAACCATGGCCTAAAACTAAATGTTTAAAAATGCATTATCATTCCCTTTGGGAAGTCAAATACCCCTGCAAATTACATCATCACGCTTAGTAGACACAGAGGTGAGAGATCTAGCTACACAGATAGATAGTAGCCTGAACTTTGACCACTATGTGCCCACAGTAGTGAGGAAGTCCTTCTATAAGTAAAGGTATGGCATCCAGATCCAAGGAAATTATAGTCCCACTATACTCAGCACTCATTAGACCAATAATCAAATACAATTTACCATTTAGCATGTACTTGAGTAAACACTTACAGCAACTGGAGTGACCTAAGATGTTCCTTTCAAAGAAAATACAGAGTGTAAACATCATGTCCTATGAGGACAGACTAAAAGCCCTATCTCTTTACTGTGTCCCCTACCGACTATTAAGGAGTGACCTATGCCTGTCCTACAAGGCACTAATAAATCCAGCTCCGATCAAGCTGTCACAGATCCACAACTCAAACAACATGAGTGCCACCCAGTTGAGGGATCTAAACGTAGCTTGAGAGACAAATATTTGTCTTATTGATTGCTCCTTCTTTGGAGCAGGCTTCCTATTCATGTTTAGCAGAGCTCTTCCCTGGCCCTCTTCAAACGCGGTTTGGATCAGTGGATGGGGAACTGCAAATTCACACTTTGGTAGCACCTATGTCCATTATGGACATGGGCAATCTGTAACATACTCAAGGCACAGACATGAACCCATGCTATCCTCTTGCCCCAGAGGGCAATATATTGGTTAAAATCAGGTTACATAGGCTAGGCTTGTAGGGGCTGTCAGGCCGTTAGCCTAGTAATCTCCTATGAACATATGAACCTGTGTGAAGGAGAAAGTTTTCTTTTCCATCATTGTGTCACTTCTGATTTTAAAGTTTTAAACTTGTTTTTAAGTGGTGGAATCCCACAATCCCCATATAACATATCCTCAGTCCCATAACTCACTGAAGCTGTTTACTAGTAAATGGATCTGCCTCAAAATGACTTACACTGGAGTTTTAAAAACTCCTTCTGCTGAGAGAAAGCAAAGCTGGCCATCATAATAAAATACAAAAATAAAAAACAAAAAACAAAAAACAAAAAAAAAAAAAAACAAGGCCGTTGATCTGAAAAAATGTATAGGTTTCAAGAAAAACTGTAATGTCATAATAAGAAATGGTATGATAATAATGTAAAACTGCTAATATTTAGTGATTAGACACAACATTCCTCTCCAGCCACAAAGTATACTAACTAGAGATTAAATGTTTAAGAATCAAGGTTAAAACAACAAGCTCTCCAGCGTGGAAGTGATACTAGATCAGCCAAAAAAAAGATTACATGCATTTTATTAGCCCACATAATAAATTCTGTCCTACCCTCACTATTTTGAAATGAACAAGTAAAATATTTTCCACCCCTACAGTTACTTAACCCCTTTTGAAAAATATCTGTACTTGAACTGACTAAATTACTGAGAAATGGAGAAAAACTGACCTATCCCTTTAGTCTGTCTTTTTTTTTTTGCAAACTCCTTCACAGTTATATCCATTGCATCCGTGTCAGGAAAAAGTTATTCCCAAACTATCTGAAGCTCATGTTGTATCTCCAGGCAAAGAAAGCAACAAAGGCAAGCTATATAGCTTTAATTAAGTATCGCTTTTCAGCTAATTAGTTAGTCCTGGAGAAAGAGCAACACAAATAACTGTCTTCATACTTGAAATAATATTCTAGTTTTAGTCGGTATGAGTTCCTAAGCAAACATGGTGTGGATAAAACTCATTAAAATAACAAATACAATTAACTTACAGGATGCATAGTGATGGGTACGGCTCCTTATTGAAGTGTTGGCACTCAAAATGTCAACTGCTGAGACGCCAAAAGAAAAAGAAGACAAAAACTACAGAAAAGCAAAACTTGATTATCACTCTTCTCCTGTAAATTTTTTTCAGGAGGTTAAGCCCCCCATGCCCCTCAAAATTACATATACCAAATCCAAGACTGCCATTCCTCAGAAAAAAGGGAATATTCTGGAAAACGTCCATCTCAGACTGAGTATACATAGGTCCATTTTTTCATTCATTTAGTCTCTGTGTTCTGGGACTTGTTGTAGCAGGTCCCAACATTTCAAATGGTTACTGATGGATATTCACATAATCTTTAATAATTTTCACCAAAGGCTTTAATTCAGTAAACAACATCTTTATGCTTCGTATACTAAAGGATTTAGGCCTTATCTATGTTTTCAGTATAACTAGCTATCTAGAAAAATCACCCCATCAGAGTAAAATGAATGGACTCTCTCTCATCATTTCTTCTCACTTGACATAGGTATAATTGGATGTTCCAATGATTTTCGTATATGTATGAAAGATGTATGGCACAACCTTGGTAAAGTAGCAATTTGCACAACATGCAAATTATGTAATCTTTCTTTAATATCCACATTAGTTAAAAATCAGCAAACAAGCATTGTTGAATGGAAGCCTAATTATGAATGCTAAAATAACTGATGCTGAAATGATTGTAAGGTATTTAGAAATGTAAGAACACTAAGGGGAGTGGGGGTATTCCTAGTCCCAAGGTTTGTACTTGCATAACACATATTTGCACAGGGTGCAATTATGCCTGCATGCAAATACACAAAGCACAGGCTAATTGCAATGACTATGACAATGTGTAGGCCTGTGCAAATGAACGCCCACTTTTTACACTTACTTAACATGAGAAAAAATGGTTTAATTGTATGTTAATTAGTCTATTAATGTGTAAAGTCTGAATTAATTTTGATTATTTTTTGGAAGTTGTATATGAACATGCCACTTTGTAAGCCCACTTGAGCTACTGCCAGGTAATTAAAGCAAGTGGTGATTAACACAGCTATTCAGAATAAATCTTAGAAAAAAGGATTATGTATTGATTATAGGGGTGTCCTTATATAGCCATGCTAATTAGTTCTTTTGTAAAGTGTGAAAGGGGAAAGCTAGAAAAGGTTTACTTATTTTATGTTTTTATTGGCATTTGATTACCAGGAAAGTCCAACTGGGTAGGAGCCCCTTTTCAGTGGAGGCCCCATGAGAAAAGATTCAAAGTATTACAAAAATTTCAGTCAATAATTTTATAATCTTAAGAAATAATACAAGAAATCTAAAGTTTAAATAATTATACCAAATTAGACGTAATATGAAAACATTGGTTAAGAATATATGCAATGTATATTAGAATAATTTAATATTTAGTGAAACTTTAGGCAGTTTATAGAGAAAGTAAAGATAAGTTAGTATAATACAAACAGGCATTGCAATATGAAGTGAGAGAAAAGCAAGCTTATTTTATATTTAGAGAGAAAGCAAGGAGAGAGAAATTGATGGATGTAAGAAAGTGAGTAAAGAAGGGACAGTAAGGAGATATAAGGTATGAATAGGTACTTGTTCACATTTATGGTATAGTTTATCCTAGTTTTGAACAAGAACCGAGACAGCTTTTGTCTAGGAACTCTTTTGAAATGGTTTTGAAGGATGGGATTGAGGGCATTGACATCATGGATACAGGTAAGGAGTTCCAAGCATTAGCAGCATGGTATGAGTATAGACAATACCCGGCAGATTTGATAGGTTTGTGGACAGTTAGGAGTTTTTGGTCATTAGGCCATATTGACCAACTGGCAACATAGTTGTGTAGAATGTTATTTAGTGCTGGGCAAGCAGATGGATGCTGGAAAATTTTGTACATGCTAAAAAGCTGAATATATGTTAGTTGATGGGCTAGCTATAACCAATTTAGGCTTTTAAGTACTATACACTAGCAGAATCTGAAAGAGGTATTTGCAGAAAATTTACCCCGTTTCTTAAAGTATTATTCAAATTTTGATTTTTGTAATACCTAGAGGTTAATAAGGACGGGAGAACCACAAAGAAATGTGAGGAGGAGATAAGCAGTGACAAGTATAGTTTTTGTTGCATTGATGAGAGTTATTTGGCTCTGTAAAGCATCCCTAGTTTTTCATGTTTTTTTTCTTATGCAATTTGAATATGCTGGTTGAATTTAAGATTATCATCCACTATCATCCCTAATAATTTACTATGAAAAGAGACTTCAATGGTTGCATTATCAAGAGAGAATGACATAGGGAGACATAACATAAGGAATGCAGAGATGGAAGACATCGGGAGGGTTATGATGGATGAGGTGGGCCTGGTGGGAGAAGAGAGTTACTATATTTTTCTTGGGGATCAGACCCTCTTGTTTTTCAATTATTTATATGAGAGAGAATCTTGGAAATGTAGTTTGGAAGAGGAGATGAGAGGAGATGATTAGGGAAGTTGGGAGGTGAAGAGGAAATGGATTAATGCCTACACAGGTAGGAAAGACTTCAAATGTTTCCACTGCCTCATGGTTGTTCAGTGGAAGACCCTAATGGCTTGTGGGTGGAGGCCTTTGATTACTCAGTCAATGGTGGTAGCCAATTGGGGCAGCAAGTCTTGCACCTGATGAAGAAGGTCCTGCATGGGCTACAGGTGTGTCTCCAGTGCCCGCTCAACAACATCCCCAATAAGGTCCTGAAGGTCAAGCCTTTCACAGCTTTCCAGGCTGTGTCATGTCAGGGTGCCTATAGGACCTGAACACTGCCTCGACACTGTGAGGACATCCATGAGTAGACAGAGCGTGATCTCGGGCATTCCCATGACTTTGGAAGAATGTGATTAGGCTTCACCTATTATCTCTGTACCAGTGGAAAAGGGAAAGAAAGTGAAAACTCCAAAAAGATACATAAGAAATAAAAGAGGGCAGGAAAAAACACACGCAAAATGGAGACAAATTCACTTATAGTTAGGTGTTCCATCATACATACTTTATTGACAGTGCCTAATATGCATTTAATTAGCAGATAAAAAAATGAAATGGCACTACATTTTCAATTAGTAAATATGCTACAATAAGGTACTGGTTGGATTTTGTGCTAAAAAGGTTATTAGTATTACAGAAAGAAGACCAAAAGAGATGCTCAGTTGTTTACCTATCATGTACTTGTGTGAATTGCTGTGTAAGACAATCATCTATACTTTTAATCAGATATGATATTTTTAGAATACAGCAGAGTAAGCCTTCATAACCTAAATGCAAATTGTTAAAAAGATTACTAATTCTGTGCATTCACAGCCTTTTTTACTTCATATTACTAGTTCTGAACTTTGTATACAATAACCAAAAGTTGCAGGATGAAATTACTTCCTCTGTGGATAGATTTGTACTGGCTCCAGCTTAAATAGTTGGGAGTGGGGTACAGCTTACAACTATTACATTGTAAACATTTAACTGTAACTGTGTACTCTGCAAAATTTCTTGCACAGACTACCTGAGTTTTCCTGACTTAATATCAGCAAAAATATCTGTAAGTCATTTCTCTTTGCAAAATGAATTTGAACAGGTCAGCCCACAATAAGTTGTAAGTAGGTCATTCAGCTGCTAGCTTGCTCTCTCTCTCTCTCTCTCTCTCTCTCCCTCACTCAGGTAGGGTGTGGTGGATAATTCTGGTCACCCATCTTGTACATGCATCGGCTATTGTGGATATAATAACTGAGTTTCAAAATTAACAGTCAAAAAAACACACACACCACATTCAAATTCTGGCACATAGTGAACTCTTCATCTTTTAAAAGCTTCAGAGTTTCATAGAAATAATTTATCCTTAGCCATATCTGTTTGTAGTCATTCATCTATCCACATATACATACATACATACATACATACATACATACATAAATGCAGGCACTTCTTTCAGTAATAATTATTATACGTGTACATGTGTATAAGCATATCTGTGTGTGTGTGTGTGTGTGTGTGTGTGTGTGTGTGTGTGTGTGTGTGTGTGTGTGTGTGTGTGTGTG
>NC_056744.1:1045417315-1045449815 GCF_019279795.1 Protopterus annectens | reverse complement strand
CACGTTGCCCATGTCAGTATTTCGGCTGTCAGGATTTCACCGTGTCGATTATCTGTCTCGTCGTTCTTCTGGAGTCGGTCTTCTGAGCGCTGGTGTTTTGGCATGTCGATCAAGTAAAGGGGAACCATACATATATATATATATATATATATATATATATATATATATATATATATATATATATCCTCTCAACTGTACAGATTTTCGCTAAATGTCCAGATTTCTACCTCATATTTTTGATCCATTTTTAATAAATTACTGGCAAATCATTAAATATTGAGGTTAGCAAATAATGACAGACATTTGAGTTTTCAGACTTCATACCTTTTAGGAGATTTATGCTAATGCATGACTTGTTATTCTATCAAATTTCTAAGTGTGTAAGAGCAATATCTAAAAATTGTCCCTATAGGTGGGCCTTTGTCCCACTTTTATTTATGGCTTTCTCCAGTTTTCTTGCTCTAAGAGGTTGAGAGGTATGATATATATATATATATATATATATATATATATATATATATATATATATATATATATATATATACATATATATATATATATATATATATATATACATATATATATATATATATATATATATATATATGCATAAATATACATATATATATATATATATATATTATATATTATATATGTAGCTAGATAGATAGCCAACATAGATAGATTCAGCGCAAACTTCTGCATTCCAAAGGAGCAAATGCCTATCCCAACTGAATGTAACCTCCCTGACATCACAGATGCACAGGTGAAAGCTGCCCTCTACAAAGAAAAAAACACAGCATCTATGGGACCGGACGGTGTCCCAGGCTATGTCTTACACGAGCTCCAAGAAGCTCCCCTCACATTAAGTCACTGTTCAAACTTAGCCTTACTACAGGATATGTACCCAAAGAATGGCATACAGCTACAGTGGTCCCACTCCACAAAGGTGGTGCCACAACGGACCCCAGAAACTATCGCCCCATAAGTCTGACTAGTCTGGTCTGTAAAGCTATGGAGCATATTATCATGGAACTCATAAACAAAGACATTATGAGCCTCCAGACACTGGACCGCACCCAATTCGGCTTTGTTAAGGGCAGATCTTGTCTCTTAAATCTAGTTGATTTCTTTGAAACAGTTACCAAAGCCATAGATGAGGGCAAGATAGTCAACACAGCCTACCTGGACCTCGCAAAAGCCTTCGACACAATACCCCACTCTGGCATCATAAATAAGCTTACCAGCTTAAATATCAACCCCTATATCACAAGATGGGTTGCAAACTGGCTCAGGGATAGAACCCACATGGTCAGAATCGCAGGTGCCATGTCCGAATCCAAACCAGTTACAAGTGGCGTCCCACAGGGTTCAGTTCTGGGACCTCTCTTGTTCGGTATATACTTCTCTGAGGTTCAGGCTAACATGGGGGGATTATGGATGACAAAGTTCGCAGATGACTGCAAGCTGGGGGCCATAATCGAATCTCCAGCTGACACAAGCATCCTCCAAAAGGGTCTCACAGAGACGGATGCTTGGTGCCAGAGCCACGGCCTCAAGCTAAATGCTAAAATGTGCATAGTCATCCCCTTTGGGAAAAACAAGGTGCCCACAAATTACCACATAGGTGGTAATCCATTAAGTATGGAAGAAGTAATTAGAGATTTGGGGACCAACGTAGATAGTAATCTCTCCTTTGATAATCACGTTGCCAAAGTGGTTAGAAAGACCTTCTATATAGCCCACCTTATCACGAAAGGGTTTGCATCTAGATCAAGAGAGGTCATTGTGCCCCTCTACTCGTCACTCATCAGGCCCATAATTGAATATAATGCCCCTTTTGGGATGTACCTTACCCGACACCTGCAGCAACTGGAGATACCCAAAAGTACCTCACCAAGAGGATCATGGGCTACAAACAGATGTCCTATGCAGCTCGACTAAAGAAACTCCAGCTCTACTCAGTTGCTTACTGCCTACTCAGAGGCAATCTATGCCTGACGTACAAAGCCATGTCAAACCCAGAATTAATGGACATGCTCCACCTCAAAAAATCCAAGTCCCTTAGAGCTACACGCTCCAGGGACCTAAACCTCAGCACAAAAAGAAATAGGACATGCTGTGGGGACAGATTCATTTCCCAGAGGCTCCCCTCACACTGGAATAGAATCCCAATTCATGTTAGACATAGCCCCTCGCTGACCCTCTTCAAGCAAAATCTGGACGGGTGGATGGGAAATTGCAAATTCACCCCTGGGATCTCTCCTGTGTCCCTGCTAGACAGAGGCACAGTAAACTAATCTTAAAAGGGTACCTTCTGTGACCTACTTTACAGAGGCACAGTAGGCTAATCTAATAGGGAGGTGGAAGCCAAATACACTCTGGCTAGGCTTATAAATGCCCTAGGGCAGATAGCCTAGTATCTACCTATGAACCTATGAACCTATGATTCCACAACTGCCTGAAGTCATTTAAAGCCAATGAGACCAGATTCACCAGAGTGTAAGACTGTGATTCATGACAATCAGCTTGGTTCATAGGTTCATAGCTTCATAGGTTGGTACTAAGCTATCGGCCCTAGGGCCTATATAAACCTAGCCATAACAATTCCCTGGCTATTTCTTCCCACACTATTTACTTCCCTGGACCCCTGTCTAGCAGGGCAACTGACGTGATCCCTGGGGTGAATTTCCTTTCTCCCATCCAGTAATCAATGTTCCTTTTGAAGAGGGCCAAAGAGGTGCTCTGCTTGACATGTATGGGAACTCTATTCAAGAGTCTGTGGAGTCTCTGGGTCAGGAGCCTATCTCTCCAGCATGTTTTGTTTATTTTGATGACAAGGTTTAGATCCCTGGAGCGTGTGGCTCTGAAGGATTGGGATTTCTTTAAGTGTAGCATGTCCAAAGCTCATGGCCTTGTATGATAAGCAGAGATCGCCTTGGAGTAGACGATATGCGACAGAGTATAGCTGGAGTTTTTTAAGGCGGTCAGCATAGGGCATCTGCTTTAGGCCTGTGATTCTTTTAGTGAGGTATTTCTGCAGCCTTTCCAGTTGTTACAGATGTCTTGAGAGGTACATACCAAATGGGGCATTGTATTCTATAATGGGTCTAATGAGGGATGAGTACAGTGGGACAATGACCTCCTTTTTTCTGGATGAAAAGCCCTTAGTGATGAGGTGTGCCACATAGAAGGATTTCCTGACTGTTGTGGTGATGTGGTTATTGAAGGTGAGACCACTGTCCACCTGTGTCTCTAAGTCTCTTATCACACTTTCGGTGTTTAGTGTACTGCCACCTATGTGGTAATTCACAGGTACATGTTTTTTCCCAAAGGGGATAACTATACATTTCTTGGCATTGAGCTTGTGCCCATGGCTCTGGCACAAAGCATCAGTTTCTGTAAGGCCCTTTTGTAGAGTATCGACATTATTTGGGGATTTAATAATGGCTCAGAGTTTGCAGTCATCTGTGAACTTTGTTAGCCAGAGTCCCTTAGTGTTGGCCTGTACTTCAGAGAAGTAGATGCCAAACAAGAGAGGTCCCAGGACTGAACCCTGAGGTACTCCACTTGTCACTTGTCTGGAGCTGGATTTGGAGTCAGCTACTTTTACAGTGTGGGTTCTGTCAGTAAGCCAGTTGGTAACCCATCGAGTGATGTAGGGATTAATGCCCAGCTTAGTAAGTTTATCTATGATTCCAGAGTGGAGGATGGTGTCAATGGCCTTGGTGAGGTCCAGATAGGTTGTGTGGATGGCCTTACCCTTGTCCATGGTTCTGGAGACTGATTCAAAGAAGTCAATCAGGTTCAGGAGACAAGATCGGCCCTTCACGAACCAAACTGGGTGGGGTCCAGTGTTTTAAGTTTGCCAATGTCTTTGTTTATAAGTTCCATGATAATACGTTCCATGGCCTTGCAGATCAGGCTTGTCAGACTGATGGGGTGGTAGTTCCCGGGATTCAAGGTGGATCCCCCCTTGTGGAGTGGGATAACTGTAGCTGTGCGCCATTCAGTGGGCATGAAGCCTGAGGTGAGGGTATGATTAAACATGACACTTAGGTGAGGTGCCAGTTCATTTTGCAGTTCATGTAGTACACAGCCCGGGATGTCATCTGGTCCCATGGATGCTGTATTCTTAACTTTGGAGAGTGCGTTTTTTACCTGTGTGGCCATTATTACCGGAATTTGGCAATCTTCCGGTATTGAGATGGGCCATTTAGTGGGTGAGAGGGGGGTGAAGTTGGCACTGAATCGATCTGCCAGGATATTGGCAATATCCTTGGGATCAGTATATTTAATGCCATTCTGTTGTAGCTCAGAGCAGATCTGAGCATTGCCATTTAGATTCTTGAAATAGTTATAGAATGCCTTGTGGTTGTCTTTGGAATCTTTGGCAATTTTATTTTCGTAACTAGCTTTGGAGGATTTTATGAGGGATCTCAGCTTCTTACTGAGGCTGGTAAGGGAGTTTTTTGCATCCTGGGATTTTCCTCTTTTCTGCAACAGTTTCTTCATTTTGTTGTAAAGTTTGTTTATGGCAGGGGACCACCAGATTGGCTTCCTTTTTTTGGAGGAGTGCATCTTGGTTTACTTGGGATGGCATGATTCATGCATGAGTGGATGTGCTCGTACAGTGCCTTAGTGTAGGACTCAGCAGTCAAACTTTCAGTTCCTGTCTGCATGGGTGCCATGAAGTTTGTAACTTCTGACTTGAGTAACATGAAGTTGTCTTTGGAGAAGTTTTTTATGAAGGTTTCCTTACTGGGGGGTGGGGTTGGGATGTGGATGTTAAGGGTGATTAGCTTATGGTCTGACCTGATCAATGAGGGGGTGACCATAGGTGTGGAGCATCTATTTCCCATGTTGGTAATGACCAGATATAGGATATTGGAGCCCCTGGTGGGACTATGGATTAGTTGATCCAGGGCATTGGAGTTTATGAATTCCAAGAACCGTTGGGCAAAGGTGTTGGTACATGAGTAGTTTTCACAGTTAATGGCAGGGTAGTTGAAATCACCCAGTATTAGGGTGTTTGGTTGTATATTAATATTTTCCAGTATGTTTAGAAAGGTGTAGTGAGAATCTTAGAGCATGCTGGGGGATCTGTAGCAAGCTACAGTTTGGATTGCAGTCTTACCTAGTGTTAGTTGCACCTGGAGAATTTCAGACGCATTGTGTTGGGCAACTAATCTGATGGTGTGAATATCCTTGGTGAATATGGACACTCCTCCACCTTTAGTGTTTTGATCCTGGTTTGGTGGCCGAAAAGTGTGGTAGGAGTTGTAGCCTGGTATTGCAGGGGTGCTCTCTGGAGCCTTGAACCAGGTCTCAGCTACTGCACAGATATCAATGTTCTCCATTTTTAGGAGTGCCTCAAGAGAGTGCATTTTGAGGTTTCGACTTCTAGCATTGAGTAGCATTACCTTCAGATTTTGCATGTTTGTACCTGTTACGGTGGTGGTTTTGTCCTTTGAACTTTACCTAAAAAAGGCACTATAGGGGTGGCAAGAGCCTTTGCCAGTAACCTGAATCCCAGAGCTGACCTTCATTTGGCAGGTTTGTGAATCATCAGCAGATCTCACCAATAGTTATACAGCTACCGTACATAACTCTGCTCAGCCAAGCTCATTAGTAATTGATTTGGGAAAGTGCAAAATTGTTAAAGCCAGCTAACAAATACTTTAAATGTGGGAATTACTGGAAAACTATCGAGATTCATTTCAGTGGACAATTTGACTATATCCAAAATCATTGGTTTTATGGTAAAGTGAAGCTAGTGTCCAATTGTTGTGTGATGATTTCAATGAAAGGAGTGGTAATGACAGGAATTGTAAATGTGAAGTCTCATTTATTAGTTGTGCACACGTGGGTGTGCAATGTGATTGTAAATGTGAAGTCTCATTTATTAGTTGTGCACACATGGGTGTGCAATGTGATTGTAAACATGAAGTCTCATTTATTAGTTGTGCACACATGGGTGTGCAATGTGATTGTAAATGTGAAGTCTCATTTATTAGTTGTGCACACATGGGTGTGTAATGTGTACTGAGAACTAAAGAGGGAGAGCACTGAACATTTTATTCTGTGCCGATCGGGTTATGACAAATATATACTGATACTGGAAGTGATAGGTACTTATACTGGGCTTTCACTTACTGATGATGCTGTGCAGGGTACTGGTAGAAAAGTTTGGCATCGCATTGAATAGATGTGTGTACAGAAGTCTGCATTACTTTATTAATATGAATAGTACCTGCTGTCAGGGATACTAAAATGAAATTAGTGCAATTGTTGTATTCATTCCTTATTCCTGCGGTGGTGGTGCTGCGGTAGCGTTGTCACCTCACAGTAAGACGTTGTCCTGTTTGATTCTCAGCTAAAGCATCTTCTGTGTGGAGACATGCGTGAATGGGCGTATCTTCGTTGAAGGTTGTGCATCAGAGCTGGCAACTCGGCACGTAAAAATCTACTACCAATCATTAGCGGACCGGAGTTCTGCTGTGGCGACCCCTAACCGGGAAAAGCCAAAAGACACAACAAGGTAAGTAAGAAAGTGATTTATTTGTTTTCATTAGGTTGGGAGGGTGGCCTAATGGTTAAGGTGCTTGCCTTAAAAATACAAGGTGCAGGGTTTGGGACTCACAAGGGATAACAGGCTAGGCTTAAAATGGCTCGCAAGGGTAGTTAGTTTAGTACTAATCTATGAACCTATGGTAATGCTGGTGTACTTTTGCTTTGAACTTAGGTTTCAGGGTTCTTTTTTTATGTTGCTGCAAACATGGTTTGACAACAGACTTAGCTGTTATGATTGCACATGCGTAGTACTACATTTACTGTAGAGGATGTCTTCAGTGCTGTCACTCGTTCGTCTCTATTACAAATAATAAGAAGGCTTGGTGTTTCATTCAAATGCTTTAATATATACAAACACATCAGGATGGATAGCAGTATATTTAAATACGAATGGACAAACTAAAAAACAGAGCTTACATACATGCATGTTCACATCTCAACAGTTAACTACAAAATGTCATTCAGGCTCTTACGTGCTCATTATTTATACTGTACTGCAAGTCCTTGGGTAGCTTCTTAAAGGTATATACACATGCATATTGATCTACATCCTCCCTCTTAAAGATTGCTCTTCATACAAAAGAATGTCAGAAACAAGGATGCATTACCATGTACATTAGAAACAAAATACAATGTTCATGTCCAAGTTGCTTCATATCTGCTACAGGGTTTAGATACATGACCATATCTTGCAACATGAAAGTCGGGACTAGATTTAGCAACAGGGACAGTCTGCAGTGCACAACTCATATCAGAACTTCTGGATTTGTCATAGCAACAGGAATGTCCTCTTGAACTTCCTCTAGAATTGGAACACCGGACAACTCACTCTCAGATAAAGAGTCACTCTCACAGGCTATTTGCTGTGGTATAGGTTTGGACACCAGTCTTAAATGTTTACAATTCCACCTAAAAGTTGCTCCTTTTGATTCTACAATGTACAATCTTGGCTCTGGACAAATATTCATCATGACACCATTCCGATCATAACCTTTAGACATCTGCAGCCTTACCACTTCTCTCTCTCGTAATGGATTGAGCAGTCTACTGGTCTTATCGTAGCAGGACTTCTGGGATAGGCACTTCCTCAACAGATTGTTTCTCACTGATCTGTTGTTCTTGAAACACAGAGAAACAATTGACTATTGATTGGTAATGTAGTTCTGGTTTGTCTTGACAGAAGTCAATGAGCAGGTCAACCAAGACGTTTATAACAAGGGACATTACTGAGATTTAAGAGATTCAAGAAAACATCAGTATTATCTCGTTTTGACTTCTCAAGTAACTGTTTTGCACTTTGCACTGTGTGTTCTTCCAAACCATTTGACTTCGGGTACTCAGGGCTACATGTGACATGAGTAAAGTCCCATTCTTCTGCAAATCTCTTGAACTGTTGGCTTGTAAACTGTTCCCTTGTCAGAAATAATTTTGTGTGGACTACCATGTACAGCAAAATGACATTTCATCTTAATAATGACAGTACTAGATGCAAGGTTTGGAAGTAGGTCAATTTCAAAACAAGTGGAGTAAAAGTCTACTAAAGCCAAATAATGTTGCCCATTCCACTCGAAGATAGCAGTGACTACTGTCTACTAAGTTAGTTCCAGAATCTGGTTAAGCTGAAGTGGTTCTTTCTGTTTATGAGGCTTTGTACTATTACATACTGAACAAGAAGAAAGTGCTCTCTCAAAGCCTTGCGACATAGAAGGCCGAAATACTCTCTCTCTCGCCCTTCTTTTGGTCGATTCTGTTCCTGGGTGACCATGATGCAAGATACTAATGTAATCAGGTTGCAAGGATTTTGGAACAATAACTTTTGGACATTTCATAATGATACCTTTGTCAGACAAAATTTCATCTCTGTATCAAAAATAAGGTGGCACTTCTTGAGGTAAACTAGATTGCTTTGGCAGCCATCCTTGACTGATAAAGTGGTTGAGCCTTCGCAAAACTGGATCTGTGGCTGTGTTTTCCCTCAGCCCATCAAGATGCGTGGAAGAAAAATTTCTCACTTCCATGACTTCAAATTCATGAAACAATTGAGAACCTTGGTTGTCATTCTGTTCAGTGGTATTTCTGGGTGATCTGGATAATGTATCAGCAAGATAAAGAAGTTTGCCTTTCTTGTAGACAAGATTGAAATTGTACTTTTTCAGTCTCGGTGTCATACGTTGCAATGTGGCTGGAGTTGAATGCATTGGCTTTCTCAAGATAGTGACTAATGGTTTGTGGTCTTTTTTGATCTGTATAGGTCTGCCATAAACATAATCATGTAACTTTGAACATGCAAACACAGTTGCCAAAAGCTATTTCTCAATTTGGGCATACTGCTGTTTAGATTGGATAAGAGTTCTTGATGCATGGGCAACAGGTTGATCCTCTTGTAGAATGACTGCACCAAGTCCAAATTTAGAAGCATCACAGGAAAGTGTAACTGGCTTATAAACATCAAAATATCTGAGTGTCACCGGACTAGCAATTCTCTGTTTCAGGACTCCAAATGCTTTCTGGTGTTGCTCTAACCAAGACCAGGATACATCTTTATATGTCAGATCTCTCAGTGGTGCTGATATTTGGCTCACTTCTGAAATGAACTTGCCTAAGTAGTTGACCATGCCAAAAAAACATTGCAGGGCTTGAACATTGTCTGGAGCTGGCATCTCGAGAATGGCTGTTTGTTTTGAAGGACCTGGTTGTTGGCCTGTACTTGTAAATAAATGGCCAACATAAGGAACTTTGTGTAGCCTGACCTCACATTTCTGTGCATTGAGCTTAAAATTAACTTGATGCACCCTTTCTAGAACTTTTCTGATTTTTCTACATTGTTCGGCTTCCTCATGACCTCCTACCAGTAAGTTGTTTACTATAATAGCACAAGGATATCCAGAAAAAAAATGCTCCATTGTAGGCTGAAAGACTTCACTTGCAGAATATATCTGAAATAGCATTCTCAAAAATCTGTACCTGCCAAATGGAGTACTGAAAATAGTGAGCATTGAAGATTTTTTGTCAGGATGAATTTGCCAAAACAAACTCTTTGCATCTTAGACAGAAAAAATAGTGTCATTTGTCATTAAGGCTGTGACTCCTTTGACTGTGCACATTGGGTGAAGTGGGCTTTTTTAGCACTTTGTTCAAATCTCATGGATCAATACATATTTTGATGTCACCTGAGCTTTTCTTATGAGCTACCACCATGGAAGATACCCATTCAGTTGGAGTTTCCACTGGACAAATCACACCTTGTCACACCATTTTATCTAACTTGGCTTTGACCCTGTCCTGCATGGCTATTGGAACTTTTTGTGCTGGCCTGATAACTAGACTGCACTCTGGGTCTGACTTCATGGAGTACATTACTGGAAGTTTGCCTAATTTGTCTTGGAAACGATCTGCATAAGTAGAAAAAATGTGTGGGGCAAAATTAGAGTAGTGATCTTTTAAGCTAACATGATGGACTTCCTTATTAAATGAAAATAGTCTCATTTTCAAAGAGTCTTTGAGCTCTGATAATGACTGAGCATGCCTCTTGACCACATAAAATAATAAGTCATAGCATTACCCAGCAGAGTAACATGAAAGCACTAGTGTGTTTTCGGTTTGAATTTCTTCACCTCCATTAGCAACAAGTTCCGCACACCTTGCTAAATCAAGCCTTTCACTTTTATATACTCTGGCAAATGTTTCTGCAGAAATAACATTGCACTTAGAACCTGTGCCAACTTTGAGCTCTGTTGGTTTGCCATTTATCTGAACAGTAAAACAATACTTCATTCTTTGCCCTTAAATCAATTGCATTAACCATTTCTTTAAGCACTGACACACCATCAACTTAAAGAGTATCGTGCAAGTCTATCCCATAGCTTTCTAATTGATCAACTTGTTTCTTAAAATGTTCCCTTTTAATAAAAGAGTGCCCACATTCTATTGACTTACGAAATCTTTTGAAGTGATTCGGTTTATTACATTTGAGGCATTGTTGACCAAATAATAAATATTTTTCTCTTTTAGATTCATGACTTCCACCACAATTATGACAGTTGACAATGAAACTAGGTTGGGGCTCATGCTTTGAGTGTGCTGACTCACTCTTGCACTTCACTGAGGCTGTGCAGAGTTTGGAATGTGCTAGAAAGTTCTTGGGTTTACCAGTAGTTGCAGCAGGGGACCTGCCATGCCCACAAAATATATACAAACACACTGAAAATATGGCCATTGTAATTATGAATGAACAAACGGTGCCTTAAATCATTTTCACCAAGCCATTTTAAACTTCATGCCCCTTTGTTATGCAGTTTCTGACTTCAGGCCCTTTTAGATATGCCACTTCTGGTACCATTTCCTTTTAGACATGCCACTTCTGTCATCATGTCGATGAGTCATCTCTATTACAAATA
Organism: Protopterus annectens; assembly: GCF_019279795.1. Taxonomy (NCBI): domain Eukaryota; kingdom Metazoa; phylum Chordata; order Ceratodontiformes; family Protopteridae; genus Protopterus; species Protopterus annectens. The sequence continues at coordinate 1,045,438,845 of NC_056744.1, read as the reverse complement.
ATAAGAAGGCTTGGGGTCTCATTCAGATGCTTTAGTATATACAAACACATCAGGATGGATAGCAGCATTTTAAATATGAACGGACTATTTAACAAACAGACCTAACATACATATATGTTCACATCTCAACAGCTAACAACAACATGGGAGTCAGGCTCACATGTACTCAGTATTTATACTCTAGTGCAAGCCCTTGGATAGCTACTTAAAGGTATATACACATGCATATTGATCTACAAGTGCTTTGATGCAGGGGTGATGAGCAGGTTTCATTTACATAAATCACATTTCACAAGGGGTACTCCTGTATGTTGTTTCAGGTGAATGCATGATTCAGCAGCAGGGATCCAGACAGAGGAAAGACAACTTCAGGTCTGAGGAGAACTGCATCCTCATGGGGGCTTTCAGGAGATATGGCAAGCACTTTTTGTCAAAAGGGTCCACAACAATCTTAGAGAGCTAAGGTGTGGAATCAAGTGGTTTTGGATATAAATGCATTTGGGGAGGGACAGTGCATTGATGTAACACAGAAAAAGGGCCAATGAATGGTGGGATAAGCCAGAGCAAAGGCTAGGCAGAATGCAATTGCCCATAGCAGTTATCATTGGGAGACATTCAGCACTTATCCCATAACATAACTTCATTCCACACAGGGAGATGATTATGACACTGATGAGGATGTCACAGGTATAATCAGAGGTGATGTGGACATTTGCAATTACCCACCTCAGCAGCAATGACAGCCACTCAGTCTGGAATGTTTGTGTATCCCCCACAGCAAAGTCAGATACTGAAAATTTCTGCAGAGGTTTACTGGTTATGCAGCATATAACTTCAGATTAATTAATTCTGCCATAGACACCAACTCCTCCATTTCTGCCCATCAGGAAAGTGGTCTGAATGTGCATTTAAGTGTCATCCACATGTCATTGCACAACATACATTACTACGCTGCAAGGTCTTAGTAACAACGTAATCCATTACTTCTCACAAGGTCAACAGAAATGTGCAGCTCCACTCTGCTAACACAGCAGGCAGATGTTGACAGCAGAATGACAATTGAGATGGTAACATAACAGTCATATCTATTGCACAGTCTGAGGATAGTAACACATAGTCACCAAGTGCACTGTAGGTATCACACACCATACAGCAGGTACATAACTCTCAATAAGTGATACAGATTCACACAGTGAAGCAGATAAGGACATTACTTTACAGGTATTACAAGAAAAGAAACCATGTACCTTAACAACAGTATTTCCTTAAGCACAACAACACCTTCAGGAAGACAGTTATAATCTGAGAGATAGCGGTGTCAACTCTAACACCTGTGCAAATTGGTGCCAGCTGCAGGTACATGTCACAGCTACAACCAGACACATGAAAAGTATTGGCTGCCTAGCAGCTGATATGTAAGGACATTGTTCAGGCTCACTGCACTTCAACAAAGATTCAGCTAGAGATGGTTAGATTACTGCAGGGTGTACATAAGGATTTCTATCAGTACGTGGAAATGGCAGGCATCAGAGATCATGCCAGGGTCCTAGTCGTGCAGTATGGTGATACACACAGCAGGGATCTCAACCTCTATGAGCACATTAGTCAGGAGCTTTTAGGGTCTAGAAGGAAACAGTGGTGGGTGGGGGTGAGGACAGGGTACTGTCCAGATATGTGGGAGCATAGCAGGTCACACACCACATGATTGTCAGGAAAGTACTGGAAAAGAAGTGGGGATGTGACACAAAGAAGTCAGGTAGGCCTCATTAGCATTCATCTACACATAGCAGACCCTTTCATTTGAGGTCTGGGTCATGCAGCACTGTGAGATCACTATCTGTAGGATCACCTGCATTCAGTAGGTCATGTGATTGCAGCAAGTCACCACCAAGCTCGCATGCTAGCAATTCCTCATGATTATGGGTACCATCACCCACACTATCCTTAAGAGACGTTATGTTTGATACAGTTGACCTACTGTAAGTTAAGGTGCACAATAAAACTACTTAATATCACATGAGACAATTTATCAGTATGTGTTTCACTAGAGTAATATCACCAGATAAAATAAAATGCAAAAAAAAAAAGGGGGGGGGTGAACTGAAGACTGTGAAGTAGACCAGTATTAAGGGCCTTTTTAGTAGCATGTGTTTGACTTGAATAACACTAATGTTTATAACAAGAAAAAAAAAATAACAGAAAAAAATAAATAAAAAAAGGGGGAAGGGGAAATCTGTAGGATGCAAAGCAGAACAGTATTAAGGGCCTATTTAGCAGCAAGTTTATAAAAGGAAAGAGGGGTAGCAGACTGCAATACAGAACAATATTAAGGACCTAACACAAATGAGGGGGGGGTGATTACAGGAGTAATTCTGCAAGCAACACTCGCACTGTTGCCACTTCACCCCCAGCACTGAACAAATGACCATTGTAATTACTTCAGACACAAGGGTTGGTGTCTATGACAGAATTAATTAATCTGATGTTCAGTACCTTAATAAAAAAGACATATTTCTTATTTATCAGAAAAGAAGTGCAGAAGTATTAGAGCATACCACCAGAAATGTTATACAATTTTCCTTTTTAGTGGAAGTGAGTACCTTATGTACACTGTAATGTGGAATATATCAGTAATACATGAAGGAAGACACACATTTCTTCAAGATACCCAGTCAAGTAGTGCAACAGTAATTATCAGTTAATTAATATTTCAACAGAAGCAGTACCTGCATGTTTCACTCCAATCCTTAAATAGAAGATATGCAGCAATATGGTACAAAATGACATATTCCTTAAATGCTGCCAATGTCATTTGCTTCACAGATTTCAATGAACATTGAGATATGACTCAGACTATATGGTGGTAATAAATATATATATATATATATATATATATATATATATATATATATATAAGTATACTTTAAAATAATTTAAAAAACAATTCTAAAATGAGGGACTGTCTAATGTACAGTGACAGTAGGCTTTGCACCAATCTGCATAGCCCACACATACCACTGCATGCACCACTTATAGTTTGTGCTTTTTACAATGAAGGTAAACTAACCTAAATGTCGTGATCCATAGCTATGGACTAGACACCACCTTTTTTGTCCGTACCACCATGTACAGTGTAAGAGCTACCAACAATATCTTCAGTCATGGAAGGACCTTTACTGGGAGCTGCAGTGCCATCAATTGGCAATTCACCACAAGACCAGTGCACAATCATGTTGTGCAGAATACAACATTTGGTAAACATCCTGAATGCTTAGCAAGGTCATATTGGAGGGCACTTGCAGACACATCCAGCCAAAGGAAATAGTCTTTCTGCACGTCAGACACTCACTCAGTGACAATCTGTGTCTGGGATAGCAGTGTTATACCTTTCTTTGGTAGCTCCCATAGAGTTGCATATAGATGGGTAACCTGCATCACCTGGAAAACACAAGAATGGAAAAGGTGGAAGGGACACAACAATGGAAGGATAGTTTAGTACTAAGCAATACACTTACCAAGGTATTACTACATAATCATTATAAAAAGTTCCTTTAGCAGCAAGATGACCATGGGGCATCCTGCCATGCAGGACAATGCTGTAGGGTGAGCTTGGGTACCAAATATAATAATCATGGGGACTGCCGGGATGCTTGGCTGACACCCCCATGCATAACAAACTAACTGGTTGTGGATGGAATTGTAGCCTGTTGTGTTTTGCTCCAGCTCCCCATGTGGTGCTGGTGTGACCCTAATGGCAAAATGAATGTTATCTATTGAACCAAGCACCTCAGGAAATCATGCCATCCCATAGAAGGCATGTATCGTCTTAGCTTCATACTGTGGTGACACTGTCAGATAAATATACTGATAAACACATGTCAAGAGTATGTTGCAGAACTGCTGAAGTAACCTTGAGGAAGAAGCATGAGCTATACCCAGAGTGTCCCCAATCTGCCTCTGAAATGCACCTGTGGCAAATATAGTGAAGGCTAATACATACCTTAGTATCCATAGGTATAGGAAGGCCACACATCCTTCCAGATCCTGTCTGTGGATCATACAAACTCACCAACACCCTTAAAATATCACTGACTACTCTTAATCCGTTATCAAAGTTATAATAGGTTGTTCTTTGTCTATATCTTTGCCTTTTTGGCCTATGAGTGTTGCTGGGTACAAGCAGTCTTGGCTCAGCACCTCACAGAAGAAATATCTAGTCTGGCACCAACAACAAGCATCTTCTCCAAATGCAGAGTGGATACAGAATGCACAATTTTGCTTTTATAACTCCTCTGCATACTGCACAGAAATCTATAAAAAACTATGATGAATCTCAGGCAGGAAGGGGTTTATTAGTATTGTAAGTACTAAACCATTTCTCATTTAAGTCTCTCTAGCTGTTCATTTCCATACATTCATTGAAAGCTATCATGCATAAGCACATTCGGCTTCTATGAATTGCACTGAAGATGCGCTTTGCCATAACTTGTACAGACTACCTTTATGCATAAGTGCAATTGCTATGACTACCACCCTAATTCTTTCAGTCAAATTTTCTGGGTATTTGACGCCATCAGACAAGAGAATATATAACATATTAAAAACATTTTATCAAATGAAAAGCAGGTCTCTATATATGTCATCAATCCCATCATCATCAGGGCAATTGTTCTCCTTCTGGAATTTGGTAAATTAATGCCACTCTGCACTAAGTTTACCTTCATAATCTAAATGTAGCATATCTAAATGTGTAACACTTGCATGTAGCTGAGTTACTGTGATAAAATAACATACCTTGAACTTACTACCACCCACGCAGTACATCTTAGTCATGAATGTAGATGCATATCCAGATTTATCACTCCTTTGTCTTCTTACTGGCGTTGTATATCCACTATAAATTTAGCAGTGGAAATACCTATAGATGCAGTTACACAGGCAACAGCCTTTAATGCTGTCATCCATAATATGCTAAACAAATAATCCCTATATGTGATGTAGTTAACAACATATTGCACCTTCATACAGGAACAAAAAAGTTTCTTACTTAATGTCTGCGCACTTGTGTTAGAAATATAATATTATTCAGAGCAATACTTATACCTAAAATAAATAAAGGTGTTTTTAAGTGCTGAATTCACACTGATGCCTGCAAATATGAATATGTGGAAATATGGTGTGGCTTGAAATAATTGCATCCTTTTCATTTTTAACTTGCAGTTAAAGTAGTGACATGTTGGAGGATATGCAAGTGTATAAAAGGGTGACTGTTGGAGTACTGGGCCTAAGAAATGCATTACTACCTGAAGCAAACCCAGTCAAGTACAGTTTTAGCTAGGTGCAGTTGGTGTACAAGTTAAAGACATGAACTGATAACACTCAAAATGCATACATAGACACACAAACACACACACACACACACACACACACACACACACACACACACACACACACACACACACACACACACACACACACACACACACACACACACACACACACACAGTCACACAGACACATGCACGCACTCACATACATGCACGCATATAGAGTATGTCCTTTTATGTGGCCAGGACAGTGCTTAGGCTTGGAAAATGATGCTCTTAAGCATTTGATGTATATATTACTAAATTATAAATGGCTCCTAACCATTCCTATTCCTCTGACATGTACAATGACTGCTGTGAATTAATTCACGCATTGTTGTCTATATTGATTAAATTCATATTGAGAAGAGTAGTTTGATACCTAGATGACCAGATGTTTTTCATTTTATTGCGAACGAAATTAGTCACAGAAGATAAGACATCTAAAATGATTAAACATGTAATGTTTTCTTCTAGTGAAAGGTTTGTAGGGGATAAGAAATCTGAAATCCTTTCTTTATGTACACTTAAAATGGTCTCTCTGCCCTATTAACAGAATGTTTGCCTGTTAAGTAGAATGTTTGCTGGAACTGGACATACTATTAATGCTGAACTCAATAGACCAATATATATATGAGGCCTATGTATGATATCTTTAATCTGACCTCAGAGATAAGACAGAAAAGGGTTGTAAAACAAGTCACAAGATGTGTTAGAGTCAGGTCAGCTCATGTTTAATTTGTTGATTAACAAACTATAGAATTCTATTACTTACAGTCTCATATAAGCATCACATTTTGTGTTACAATATCTTTGGACCTATGCATGTATAAAATCTGTCTATTTGTCTTAGGGTATTTTTGCAAATAATTGGAGTAACAAGACAATTACAATATTTTACCAGGCATTTACAGATTCAAAGGGTTCTAGTGGCAAAAGAGGACATCTAAGTTACTAAGATCACAGCCTCCATTGTACATGACAGTTATTTGTATCTTATTTCTTTATACTGATTATACCTGCCACTTTTTGATGTGAGAAGCACATATCTGAATGCTGCTTTAATAATAATTCATTTCGCATACAAGATCAGTTTAATGGCAGTTTTCTAAAAGATGTAAATATTCACACAGCAGCAGCACTGATACAAATCTGTGTAAGCTTTTATTTTAGTTGTAAAACTACAAAACATTGGATTGTGTACAATCACAGAAATGTGATTTCAGAGATATACTTGTAGTATAGACTTTTGTACAGTGTGCTCTGCGTCCCGTTATCTTTTGTTTAAAAGTTTGTTTTAATATTGTAAAGGTTGTCTGAAAATCCATATAACAATATGAAAATATTGCTTTACCATCAGGATAAATGTCAAAGAAGTAAAACAAAACAGAGATCTACTGACAATAAGAAAATACAAGTACTAAAACACCTGCTTGAGTCATCAGAAACAAGAGAAGAGGAACACCCAAGATATCCTTACAGACAGTATGATGATATGGACTCATTTTACTGGTAAAGTTCTAAATAGTCAGGTATTGCTTTTTTAGCTATATATATATATATATATATATATATATATATATATATATATATATATATATATATATATATATATATATTGTCAGAAAAATATGTATTAATATATGTATTAGTAATGTGCTTAGTGCATTTAGAGCTTGAAAAGGGTTAACACATTTATTCTATTTTATACTGCATAAATCTGTACAAATTGCAGAAGCTTTCTGACCTTGTATTGTCATGAAATATGCGCAGCTAAAATCTTTGCTTACGCCTTGGAAATTTACTGAGAAGCAGATGATTTCTGCTTGTGTCAGGAAAATAATGAATAGAATACCACTTGTATAGGTTCATAGATTCATACTAGGCTATCTGCCCTAGGGCATTTATAAGCCCAGCCAGAGTGTGTTTGGCTTTCACCACCCATTTTAAATTAATTTTGCTATGCCCTTTTTCGAGGTTAGTATACTGTGCCTCTGTCTAACAGTGACACAGAAGTGATACCCGGGATAAACCTACGATCTCCCATCCACTCATCAAGATTCCTCTTGAAGAGAGTCAATGAGGGACTCTGCCTAACCTGGACTGGGATTTTATTCCAGAGTGAATGGAGCCTCTGGGTTATGAATCTGTCCCTCCAGCATGTCCTATTTATTTCAGTGCTGAGGTTCAAGTCTCTCGAGCGCGTAGCTCAATGGGATTTGGATTTTCTGAGCTGCAGCATGTCCATGAATTCTGGGTTGGACATGGCTTTATACGTCAGGCACAGATCGCCTTTGAGCAGGCAGTATGCCACTGAGTAGAGCTGGAGTTTCTTTAACCGGGCAGCATATGGCATCTGTTTGAGCCCTTTGATCCTCTTGGTGAGGTACTTTTGGGGTCTTTCCAGTTGCTGCAGGTGTCTGGTAAGGTACATCCCAAAAGGGACATTGTACTCAATTATGGGCCTGATGAGGGATGAGTAAAGAGGCACAATGACCTCCCCTGATCTAGATGTGAATCCCTTCATGATTAGGTGGGCTATATAAAATGTTTTTCTAACCACTTTGGCCACGTGGTTGTCAAATGAGAGATTGCTATCAACTTGGGTCCCCAGGTCCCTAATTACTTCTTCTGTACTTAATGGATTACCACCTATGTTGTAATTTGTGGGCACTTTGTTTTTGCCAAAGGGGATGACTATACACTTTTTGGCGTTTAGCTTGAGAACATGGCACTGGCACCAGTTGTCTGTTTCTATGAGGCCCTTTTGGAGGATGCTTGTGTCAGCTGGAGAGTCGATTATGGCGCCCAGTTTGCAGTCATCTGTGAACTTGGTCAGCCACAGTCCTTCCGTGTTGGCCTGTACCTCTGAGAAATATATACTGAACAAGAGAGTTCCCAGGACTGATCCTTGTGGGACGCCACTTGTAACTGGTTTGGAGTCTGACATGGCTCCAGCAATTCTAACCATGTGGGTTCTGTCCTTGAGCCAGTTTTCAACCCATCTTGTGACATAGGGGTTTATATTTAAGCTGGTGACCTGATCTATAATGCCCGAGTGGGGTATTGTATCGAAGGCTTTTGCGAGGTCCAGGTAGGCTGTGTGGACCATCTTCCCCTCGTTAATGGCCTTGGTGACTGTTTCAAAGAAATTGACCAGGTTTAAGATTCAGGATCTGCCCTTAACAAAGCCAAACTGGGTAGGATCCAGTGTCTGTAGGTCCCCAATATCTTTATTTATGAGGTCCATGATGATCCTTTTCATAGCTTTGCAGACCAAGCTAGTCAGGCTTATGGGGTGATAGTTTCCAGGATCTGTTGAGGCACCACCTTTGTGGAGAGGGACCACTGTTGCTGTACGCCACTCTTTGGGTACATATCCTGTAGTAAGGCTGAGACTGAACAGTAGTTTTATCTTTGGGTTTAGCTCTTCTTGGAGTTCATGTAGGACGCAGCCCGGGGCATCATATAAATGTTATGAAACTTAGACAAGGAGTTCCGCTTGTGCTGTGAGAAAATACACAGCTGCAGAAGCTATAGATATTTAGAACAAAGACTGCTTGAAAATATGAACTGCAATCAGCATTTGCTTGTGTCTGAGCTAAAAAAGTACCTTGAAATGTAACACATGCATTAGAACTATACAATAGAAGCTTGTAATGGGCTAGTGCCCACCAAGGCCAGGTTGTTTTTCTCAAAAGTTTCTCACAAATCTAGTCATGTCAGCAGAAAATCTGAGTAACATCTGCTGTAGAACAATACTGAAAGTTGTGTTTGATTACGTCAGCTATAGATAGCCATGTCTTGTAAAACAGTATAAGAGTAGCATACTTCCTGTTAGTAGTTAGGCAACATCCTGTATTTGGATGTTTTTGTCTCCTTGCTGCAAGTTATTAAATGTGCCTTAACTGAACCTTTCGTGTATTGGTCTTTGAAGTTTTTTCCTTTGACAGATTGGTCCTTCGGACCGGAAACCCTTACTTCACCTCGGATCAGACAGGCCAGTTGGCTTGAAACCATACGGGGAAGAAACCACATTGGTTCTTCTTATTTGAAAAGCCCTCCGACTGAATTTTCGTACAAAAGAGGCCAGCCACTTTCTGATCTGCAACTGAAGGACGGGTTTACATGAACCAGGTGATCAATCATAAAGGCTCAGGTAAGGTGAATATACCTTTTTTTCTGTTTTAGATCAGGAACTAGATTTGCATTGTTTTTGTCAGGACTATATTTTTATAAGTCAGGGACAAAAAAGATGGCTATCTTGTCATAGATCAGGGAAACAGAGCAGGTAGGCAGTCATTCTGAAGAGACTATAACAAAATCTGTGGTACCATGTTAAAAATAAGGAGTTACGTAACGATTAAAAGGGTAGAACAAAATGGGTAATAATTGCACAAAAAGATCCCAAAATCCACCGTTAACCGAAGACGCGAAATACATGCAGTCACAGCGTGCTGATAATATTAAATACTATTCAAAATGGGTTAATAAGTATGAATTTGATGGTAAATTAGAAAAATCCTTGCTTATCAAACTTGTCAAACAGCTTAAAACTGATTCTAAAGGTCTGGTAAAAAAGCAACGTCAATTAGGAATTCCTCAGGCACACAGGTGGATTGAGGAAGTAAACCGTAGGGAACAAAAGAATAATAATTCAAAAGCAATGTTTTTAGATAAGGAGGACAATAACTTAGTAATAGCATCAGCCTGTCTGCCTCCCTTACCAGAATATGAAGCAAGTGAACAAGTTAGTCCACCTGCGATATCCTGCTGTCACTGTAAATAAAGATACTACAAAAGCGAAACCATTTATTAGAGATCCCGTCGAGACCAGGTCACGAACACAGGTAGGTAATTCAAAAGGGGACATTGAGCTATATCAAATGGGTAGGAATTCACGATCTATGAGTGAAGAAGAAATATGCCCACTTATAGAAGTGCCTAATCCTCAGGCAGGGCAAGAAGGTCAGGACCCAACTATTCTAGTGTATAGACCTTGGACTCCAGAAGACATCTGGAAAGCCACTGAGGGAATTCCCCATCCAAAAGTTAATTTTAGAAAGTTCTTAGAAGATTTGCAAGGAATGAAGCTAAGTTATAATTTAAACGGAGAAGAGGTAGAAAAAGTAGTCAGACAAATTGTGGGACCAGATTGGCACATGATTAGTGGCAACTGGAATCCCCATGATGCTGCGCTCAGGCCCCTCCCACATAGCAGCGCGGAGCTAGACAACAGAGTGAAAGGTTTTACAGACCGCATCTCTGAGAAATGGAAGCCTAGGGCAGACTGGGCTTGCATTAATCAATGCATCCAACAAGAAGATGAAACTGTTGACAGATATTATGCAAGACTGTTAGAATGTTTTAATAACCATTGTGGAATGCAGGTTCTTGAAGATCAGACACAAGATTCCCCATATGAGCAGCAGTTAAAGAATGCATTTTTGAAAGGCAGTATTGCACCCATAAGCAGTTTTATTACAAAGCACATGGTAGATCATCGTACAAGCAGATTACAGTCATTACTTGAATATGCTAGGCATGCCGAAAGGCATTTTAATAGCAAAAAGAAAACGAAAGCCCAAGTATTTTCTGTAGAAGATGGAGCAGAAGTTTATGTAGTACAGTCCGGGAAAAAGGGCAAGAGAAATGCCCAAGGAAACAAACAATCTGATCAGCAATCGGAGGACTTTGAAGGGTGAAAGAAAAGGGATGAATGTTTTAAATGTGGTAAAAAGGGACTCTTGGCAAGGGATTGCAAGAAAAACAAGAAGGCAACCACGGAAGACAAGAAGGGTGAGGACTGACTATATGATGGTCAGGAATCACTAGAAGGGGATAGCAGAGATATGACAAATGAAAATGTGATAGAGGGAGTAGAGAATGTGACAGAAGGAATAGAGAAAGTGCAGGAAGTTATGGATAGTGAAGAAAATGAAATATTGGATTTAGCTTTATTGAGCTTAGAGCTCTATTTAGCAGACACGAAACCAGAAGTTACACTCCTGGTAGAAGGGAGGGAAGTCAGATTCTTGTGTGACTCAGGGGCATCACGGACCCTGATACATCCCTCCAAACTGCCAGAGAATTCAGAGTCACCTGATTACATATTAGTGAAAGTAGCTAATGGACAGCTGTATCGGGAGCCTCTTTCCCATAATATTGCAATAACTGATCCTGTTTCAGGATTGACCCAGAAAAGTAAAATTGTTGTTTCTGCAAAATTCCCAGTAAATCTCTTGGGCAGAGACCTTATGCAGCTATTTAGCATAGCAGTAGTTCCGACTATGCAGGGTATGGAAGCACAGTGACAAATTGATACCTTTGCAGTGCAATCGGAGGGTGAAATGTTTCATTGGTACAGCCAGTACTTGGTTATGACTGGTCCAGGGGCAGTGACCGAAGAGTTGATAAACATAGTCATCAGCAAGTTCCCCTCCCTTGACATTGATAAACAACATTTGTTGCACTGTACTCTGTATTATTGTAACACACCAGGACCTGATATGGAATATGAACAAGAATTGTTTAGAAATCGTGCAAACAGATTGATATTACATAATCTGTACTGGGACACAGAAGGGAACAGTGTAGCCAGCTGTTCATTGCCACAGGAGTTCTTTGCACTTTATAAATCTAATTGATTACCACATGTTAGCTTAACTAAAGACAAGAATGTAGAATGGGTAGACTTAGGAGAAAAGGTCACGAGATGGGAGAAGCAGACAGAGTTAGAACTGTCAGAACAAGGAATACAAAGGCAGAAGTTGAATTGGATAACTCAGATCCATCAAGTTGTACACTTGCAGTCTAGCAAGGACAGCTGATTAGCACTCCTATTAAAGGAGGAAGAGAATGCCTTACAGAATATACCAGAAACCCTTTGGTCAACAGGAAAGTCAGATGTAGGACTTATTCGTACAGTGGGGCCAGTTACTATTACGCCAAAGTCAGCATTTAGACCACAAAAAAGACAGTATCCCTTAAGAAAAGATGCAGAGGTAGGAATCAAACCTATTATAGCAGCTTTACTTAAGGAAGGGGTGCTGGTGGAATCTCCTGATTCACCATGTAACACACCCTTATTTCCTGTTAAGAAAGCAAATGGAGAATGGTTTATAGTCCAAGATTTACAAGCCATAAATAATGCAGTAATACCAAGGGCACCTACGGTGCCAGACCCACACACCCTGCTGAATGATTTAAAACCTCAACAGAAATATTTTTCTGTGGTAGATATTAGCAACGCGTTCTTTTCGATACTGATACACTCTGACAGCCAGTATTGGTTTGCATTCACATTTCAGGGGAAAAGGTATACATATACGTGACTACCACAGGGATATTGTGAAAGTCCGACAATATTCTCACAAGAAATGGCAAGCAACTTGGCGGGATTTACCCCACTGAGAGGTAGTCAGATTTTACTTTATGTTGATGATATCCTGCTGACGGCCCCCACCCAGCAAGATTGCAAAGAAGATACCATAATGCTATTACAATTTTTAGCCACTGAAGGACATAAAGTAAACAAAAATAAACTGCAGCTTTGGAAAAAAACAAGTTAAATACCTAGGATATGTAATATCCAAGGAGGGTAGGACATTAGATGAGGACAGAAAATAGTGATTTTACAAGCACCAAAACCCACTACCAAGAAGGAAATGATGTCCTTCCTGGGTACTACTAATTTTTGTCGGAGCTGAATTCCAAACTATGCCTTGGAATCTGCACTGCTGACTAGCCTGATTTATAGGAAGCCTATGGCAGCACAGGATTTGTTACAATGGACACCAGAAGCAGAATCTGCTTTCTGCAAACTGAAACAGTTAATAGCGTCCTCATAAGTTTTGGGATTACCAAACTATCGTAAAAGTTTTATCCAAACTGTAAATTGTAAGCAAGGTTATATGACATCAGTGTTAACACAGCAGCATGGGGACAAGCAACACCCTATTGCTTATTATTCAACACAACTAGACCCAGTGGCACGGTCTTTACCTCACCGTGTACAAGCAGTAGTTGCAGCTGTAATGGCAGTACAGGCTTCAGCCTCAGTAGTTTTGTTCCACCCTCTCACACTGAGAGTGCCTCATGCAGTCGCGATTATTTTACTGCCAGAGAAGGTAGCATATCTTTCCCCTGCTAGGCATCTTTCCTGTATGACTATATTCTTGAGCCAACCTCATATGACAATTGAATGATGTACGACTTTGAACCCTTCTACTTTGCTCCCAAATCCTGCAGATGGCACACCACACAGCTGCCTGCAGGTGATTGAGCAAAAGACACTGCCTAGAAAAGATCTCATGGATGTCCCTTTGGATGATGCCGAGGTGACATACTACGTGGATGGCTCGTGAAAAAGGGGTCATGCAGGACAGAACCTAGTAGGATATGCAGTAGTTTCTGATACTGACATTATAGAAGCAAAATCTTTACCACACAATTTATCTGCACAGGCAGCAGAATTGATTGCCTTGACACGGGCATGTACCTTAGCAAAGGGTAAATGTGTAAACATTTTTACTGACCCTTTGCACTTTCTCTACTGTACATGTCTTTGCACAACAGTGGAAAAATCGAGGAATGATAACATCTACTGGCAAACCAATCAATCATGCACAGTTTATTTTAGATCTTTTAGAATCTATTCAGTTACCTCAGAAAGTAGCTATTTGTAAATGCACAGCTCATACCAAGCAACAGGATAGGATTTCAAAAGGTAATGCAAGAGCTGATACAGCTGCAAAGCAGGCAGCTTCAGAAGTATTTCTTTTGAATGAGGAATTACAATCCTCTGAAATTTTAGACTTAGAAATGTTAAAGACAATGCAGACACTTACTACGCAAGCTGAAAAACAAAGATGGGTAAAACGAGGAGCAATTCTCAAAAAGGGGCTGTACATCTCTAAAAGAAGGGAAACTGATATTGTCATCTAATTTGTTTAGATATGCAGCTTTGTTGAGCCATGGGCAGTGCCATGTCTCAACAGGGGGGATGGTACAGCTGGTGAACCAAGTGTTCATGACATACGGATTCTTAAACTACTCTAAAAAATTTTGTTCGATGTGCCACGTTTGTAATAAACATCATGCACAAGGGGCGTTAAAGCCCAAGCAAGGGAGTTTCCCTACACCACCGTATCCATTTCATAATATCTGTATGGATTTTATAGAATTAAACAAATGTGAAAATAAGAAGTATTGTCTTGTCATTGTAGATATGTTTTCCAGATGGGTGGAAGCCTTTCTGACTAAAAATCCAGATGCGGCAACCATGGCAAAAATTCTCATTAAAGAAATCATTCCTAGATTCGACATTCCGGAAAGGATCTACAGTGACAACGGCACACACTTTGTAAACCAGACCATACAACAGTTAAGTAAACATTTTGGTATTTCTTTAAAAAATCATTGTGCATACCACCCACAATCTGCAGGGCTAGTAGAGAGGCATAATGGGATTTTAAAGAGTAAGCTGAGGAAGTTAATAGTAGAAACACAGAGGAATTGGATGTACTGTCTGCCCCTGGCACTGTTGAGCATGAGAACTGTTCCGAAAGCAAAAGGATTGACTCCTTTTGAAAAACTATTTGGAAGGGCTTATTCTATACCTCAGTGGAAACCTCTCATGCCCGCAGACCAGGAAGCTGACTGTACACTCGCAGAGTACATGAGAAATCTGTTAAATTCTAAACATTTGTTGCAGTCAAATTCTGTTTCAGATAAAGAACAAACCAGACCATCAGAAGTGGCAGTGGTACCAGGTACCTGGATCTGGGTGAAGACAATAAAGAAAAAGAATTGGGCATCACCAAAGTGGGAAGGTCCATATCAAGTGCTTCTGTCGACACCCACTGCAGTCAAGATAGCAGAGCACGCCTCCTGGATCCACCTGACACACTGCAAACTAGTTAAAAACTTTGAACTGGACAAAAATCTTGTCACATGCCAAGAGTAAAAATGATAGAGTCCAGAAGAAACAGGAATGCAGAACAACCCTTTCCTCAGAAGTATTGCATAATCATCCTGTTAACTGTACTAGTGACAATAATCTTTTTGCTGTGGCCTTTCCTTTTCCCAGCCACACAAACTGAACTGAATAAATGTGAAGTGTTACTCATAGACTGGCATCCAGACTTTAACACTTACCAGGCAATTAAATATGTGTATGCTGAGACTTTCAATGTTTCAAATTGCTGGATTTTCACAGCTTTGCCGACAGCATACAGGGGTTATTAATGACTGCGGTCCCCCTAGGGGTCAATGAGACCTGGGAAAACTTGATTTATGATACCTCAACCATTACATCACAAGATAAAATAGCATTACACTTGTCTGTTTCACAAAAGGGAACTGTGTGTTTTTATAAAAATGATACTGTTCAGGTGGTTTGGAGCAATTGCAATGTGACTGTTCCTTATAAATGTTACACTAAAGGTAACAATGCAGATTTTTATTGTAATACAAGCTATGATTCATTTCTTGGATTGATGCACAAAACAATTGATGAAGTAAAACATAATTGTGTTCTTTATAAACAACTGTCTATAATTGACAGAAAAATGTTTCATGCAGGGCAAGTGTATATTCATAGCAAGGTTACAACTAAAGTAGAGGACTGTTATTTTGTGTGTGGCAGAAAGGCATACAAATGGTTACCTGAGAATTGGTCCGGCAGTTGTTTTTTGGGTTACCTGGTTCTGGCCATATGACACACTGCAGTTTTGCCTCGAGGAAAAATTCAAAATGTCCGAGAGGTTGTCAAGAAACCTGTAAATCCAGTGGGACAAATCGATGCGCGTTGGAAAAAACATCATTCTATAGGCAATGGACTGACACATATGGACTTGAGTGATAGTGTTATATTGTGGGCAGGCATATTACCAGCATATGGAGCAGTGAAATTGATCTGGGAGCTGAGAAAACTGTCTAAACTTCTCGAAGTTATGAGCAACGCAACTTTTTTCACTCTCGAATTGGTGACTGATAAACTGAATGCCATGAGAACTGTAGTGCTTCAAAACTGCATGGCTCTTGACTTCACCCTAGCGGCGAGAGGTGGTACTTGTGCTTTAATCCAGGAAGAGTGCTGTTCATATATTCCTGACCATAAACATGAGCTAGACAATCATCTTGAGGTAATTCAGCAAGTGTCGGCCATGACCAAACCAGGCCCAAACCCACTGACGGACTTTTTCCAGAAATGGTTTGGGGGGTGGGGTACCATCCTAATGAACATCCTGATTGCCATTTGTGTAGGAATGCTCCTACTGGGAGTATGTGATTGTTGTGGCATCCCTGCATGAAAATACTGATTAAAGACTTTATAGACCTGTCACCTTCTGAAACCTTATATCAAAGTACTGAATTTGAAGAACTGTTAAAAGATTGAAAATGCTTTCATAAGTTTAAACTGAATTACTCTCTTAACTGCAAATCCTGAGTAGGAAGAGGTTAGGAGAAAAACAAACTGTTTATGTTTATTTTGAAAGTAGAATAAAAGTATTAAAAGGGGGGGGATGTCATAAAAATATGTATTAATATATATGTATTAGTAATGTGCTTAGTGCATTTAGAGCTTGAAAAGGATTAACACATTTATTCTATTTTACACTGCATAAATCTGTACAAATTGCAGAAGCTTTCTGACCTTGTATTGTCATGAAATATGCACAGCTAAAATCTTTGCTTATGCCTTGGAAATTTACTGAGAAGCAGATGATTTCTGCTTGTGTCAGGAAAATAATGAATAGAACAATACCACTTGTATAAATGTTATGAAACTTAGACAAGGAGTTCCGCTTGTGCTGTGAGAAAATACACAGCTGCAGAAGCTATAGATAATTAGAACAAAGACTGCTTGAAAATATGAACTGCAATCAGCATTTGCTTGTGTCTGAGCTAGAAAAGTACATTGAAATGTAACACATGCATTAGAACTATACAATAGAAGCTTGTAACTGGCTAGTGCCCACCAAGGCCAGGTTGTTTTTCTCAAAAGTTTCTCACAAATCTAGTCATGTCAGCAGAAAATCTGATTAACATCTGCTGTAGAAGAATACTGAAAGTTGTGTTTGATTACGTTAGCTATAGAAGGCCATGTCTTGTAAAACAGTATAAGAATAGCATACTTCCTGTTAGTAGTTAGGCAAAATCCTGTGTTTGATTGTTTTTGTCTCCTTGCTGCAAGTTATTAAATGTGCCTTAACTGAACCTTACATGTATTGATCTTTGAAGTTTTTTCCTTTGACATATATATATATATATATATATATATATATATATATATATATATATTATGATGTTTCAGGCTTCTGAATGGGAACCATATATATATATATATATATATATATGTATGTATATAATGTAATTTTCCGAAGCCTATTCTGTCAGGCATCATATGTTGAATCACTCATGCTATGTATTACATTGATACCCTTTGACTGACCCTGCGTGCCTCACTTGTTTTATATTTATATTTATGCTGCAGTTTATTTTAGTGACTGTGGTAGAGCTGTATTTCTTCTGATACATTTTTTATCATTTTTTTCTGCTCTAGAGTTTTGAAAGAAAAGAAATTTGGTATAAAGAGTGAAGGTCTAGTGAGAGAGTACTATGATGTGTGAATAGCTGCTCAGAGAGGCTTGAGCATTTCATCATTAGCCCTGCAACTCTTTCATGTTATTGTGAATGCTGTATGTCAGGAAAATAATAAGGCTGTTACCACTGTTCTGCAGACTATTCAGTCTGCAGAGTCTGCAGAACAGTTCTTACCTAGATTAATACAGGAGGTCCTTCACAACATGAAGCAGTTGAGGGAAAATCAGTGATAGCAATGATCCACATATAACTAATCAGTAACTAACTGGAGACCAAACAACAACCAAAGCTCATGGCACTCAGTTATGTTCAGACTTATCTAGGCTGCACAAGGTGTCAATGATATGGCATTGAACGGTTTCAAAAGTGGACATTATGGATAATCATTCTCACTCATCCACCATTTAGCTAGTCAAGCTCTCCACAAGGGAGAGAGGGACAAAACCCAGTGAGTGCAGCTTGTACCACTAGAACTTTTGTTGCTGGTCCAGTGATAATCCCCAATTGCAGAATGTGCACACAATGTAAATGGCACAAAAGGGATCAGCAGTCATTCCCCAATATTTCGTCATTAAATTATTAAGTTACTAGGACAGGGAAGCCATTCACTCTCATGTAAGAGCATTATGGATTCAATGCATGGTGTTAGAGTTGTTGGTCTGCATTGCACTGGACTTCAGTGACTTCTTAATTTAAAGAATTTTTTGTGTCAGCACTGAAATGTTTCAGAGACGTGGCATTTAAATTTCAGCTGTATTTCTCTGCTTCGCCAAGTGTGTGTGTGTGTGTGGGGGGGGACTAAACTGGAATTTAACTTGTCAGGGAAAGCTGAAGACTATTTGGACAAATTATCAGGCACCCCAGTGAATGTTACAGGCTATTCAGGTGGATTGGTGCTGAGGAACCAAAAGCTGAAGCAAGGCTTAATCTATAATGCTGCCAATGACCCAACGTTTGGTGGGTGGCAATACAGTCAAGAATGTAATAACAGAGAATAAATCTATGATTTAGGAATTGAGTAAGTGGAATGTGAGTAAGCACTTAAGCTTTATCCTTCCTACTGAAAACTGGTTCCTGCTTTTCTCAGACAATGGAGGCTTTAAGACAAGTCATAAATGGAATATCTAAATATGCAGGAACTGAAGACCTTAGAATAGGAAGTGGAAATATGCATAGTGTGAACTGCAGGGGAGTTGTGCGGATAGACTGAGTAGTCCCCTGACTGATTATTCATTAGTGGACATCAGTCAAAGCTGTACATATGAGAAGGACTAATTACAATGGACTGGGTCAGCACAGATCCTAAATTACTGCTGAAGACTGTTTTCAATGCTTTTTAGCTGGGTGAAGGCTATGGTTATAGATTCAATGGTATCCTAAGTCAAAAAACATTTTGTAATGAGTTAGCTAAAGTGTTGCATAGAACTGGTGCATATTTTGACTAAAGCTTAAGGTTTTATTGATATTGAGTGCCAAAATTAATACTGCGGAACTAGATAAATAATGATTCTTGTTTTATATTATACTAAAAGTATCTTCCTGGTTTGAATGTATATGAGTGTTGGTGGGGGGAGGGGTTACAGGGTTGAAACTTTCACATGATGTTGCTTAGTGCACACCCTGATAAGTCACTGGGGATCAAGTTGCTTACTTGGTATGTGTGTTTAACACTTCTTGTTGATTAGTGCTGTATCTTCTTATTTTTAGATATACTAGGCAGAATTAGCTCACCACTTTGGGTGGTGGGTGTTATGAAGGATGAGAAAACTATGATGGCAGCTTCAAACACTCTCACAGTGCAAAGAAATAAATGCTTTAAATATGCCAATATAGATCCCAAAGCAACCTCACTGCATTGCTTTTATTAGAATTTATGGAAAGATAATACTGCAATTAAAAGGCAGCTGATTTGTGGCAAATTAACTGCAATAAAAAATATTGTACAACTACAAGAAACTAAAATTATGAGGGACGTTGTTCAAGGTTTTTTATGATCTAGAGAGGCTGGGGGCAATATAATGTGCAGACTCTGCAGATATGCATTCTCATTAAAAATGTGATGAGCTGGAAGCAGGTTTCAGAGAAAAATGAAAAGGAGGAATGCTGGTGTAGTGTTTTCGGAGATCATCCTAAGAATATCTGATTATAGATAACTTCCATGTTCCCAGTGAACAAGAGCCAGTGGTATTTCTGAGATGGGGAGAGTTACCATGACATTATTATTTAATGAGCTTTCAAAGAAGTTATTTCTAATTCACTGGCTGCACTACTCTGGGACAGAGTTCTGCATACAGCACAGTAGGCAATCAGTGCTCTTCAGCACTCATTGTTTGCATAGCAGGTATGGGTTTTGCAGGGTTGGGTTGCTAGCTCGAGGTCCAACCCTCCTCAGAGGGTGCACCAACCACTCACAACTAGGACCAGTTTAGAGTGTCCAATCCACCTACTGCATGTCCTTGGAATGTGGGAGGAAACTGGAGCACCCAGAGGAAACCCACACAAATGCACGGAGGACAAGCAGACTCCACACAGAAGGCACCCTGGCTGAGAATCAAACCAGAGAACCTCTTGCTGTGAGGCAACAGCACTAACTGATACAGCACTGAACCATCCAGGAGAGAACTCAGCTCTCTAAATAAAAAAAATAAAAAGTCAGGTAGTTTGGACAGCTAATGAGTTTTAGCTGGTATATCCTTGATAAGCTATGAACCCAAGAAGGAAAGGCTTTGCATAATATGCCCCTAACACTGGCAGTGCTATCCACATTGACTATTTTTAGCCAGCTCAGATCTGGTTTCCTTCTTAGATGACTGACATATTTCTAACATAACATTAGTGCATGGTTTGGTCTCAACATCTTTGGTAGTGTGACAGTTTGACCCATTTCTGTAACATACAACACAGGATAGCGGACTGTTCCAATAGCTTTTAGAGTGAGAGTATCCATTCCTAACAATGTGACACATTCAAATGGGGCATCAAAGAGATGCCTATTGAATTAACAAGAGTTCAGAAAGTGTCACAACATCTGCAGTTAGTATCAACATAAGATAGTTTGGCTGATTTTGATTATAGATATACTCAAGTGGATGTAAGGATGTAATGTTGCACATCTTATGAAGACCACCAAGCAATTACTAAAACTGCTGAGGGAATCTGCTGTGGAAGAGAACTGGGAGAGTTTGAGAACTTGCTCCTGAAAAATATTTGCATTCTCAGAGATTATTCAGCACACAGCTCAGGGAGAGATGTAAGAAGCAGGCCATCATGGTAGTAAAAACTACTTTGGAATGGTTAATAATTCCCCAGAAGACATGACCAAACTTAAAGAGTCTTTTATGTTAAATTATACTCATAGACCCACCCCTGAGTAGAACATTTTGAAGGCTTTTACTGGGTGTCAGTAGTCTCACACAAGAGAATTTAACTCTACATGATGGTGAATCAGTCTAGGTGAGATTATATGGGGCATTGGTGGTACTCAAGGGAATAAAGCTCATGGGCATGATGAGTTACTTATTAATGTTTATAATGCATATCCATGAGTGCAAGGTA
>NC_056744.1:1045392315-1045412315 GCF_019279795.1 Protopterus annectens | reverse complement strand
GCTGGATTTACCATGGTTAAAGCCAACCGTGGTAATCCAGCATTACCCACATCCAGAAGTGGATTATATGACATTATTTAAGAAAAAATAATTACTTTTCTTAAATAATGGCATTGTATAAATCCTTGCTGCCCTTCCACGGCTGTCTGGTATTCATCAGAAAGCAACGGAGAAAGAAAGATCTCCATTGCTTTTACTGTTTCATGTTAAATGGGTATAACATAGCGAGACAGCTTTACAAAAAGCAACAGAGAATCTCCGTTGCTTATTTTAAAGCTGTCTTGCTATGTTAAACCCATTTAACATACAACGGAGAAAGCAAGATAAATAAGCAGCGGAGATCTCCATTGCTTATTTTAAAGCTGTCTTGTTATGTTAAATCCATTTAACATAAAAAAGCAAAGGAGAAAGCAAGATCTCTGTTGCTTTTTAGTTTAACATAGCGAGACAGCTTTAAAAAGCAACAGAGATCTCTGTGTCGCTATGTTAAACTCCTTTAACATAGCAAAATTTCCATTAGTATAAGTCGATGATAAATGTGCACGCCCGAATATTAATGGGGGTCATTAATTAATTAATGACTGATATGTAACTATCTGGGTCTCAGAGTATGAAAATGAGCTATATATTGCTGGCCCCTTTTTCCTATGGCATATAATAAAGTGATTACCTGAATGTATTTGGTTTCTTTGTTTTTCTTCCATGGCATGCAAAAAAGCATTCACCCGAATTTCTTCAGTTTCATGATGAAACTTATTGCTATAGTAAAACATGTGGATATCTGCCACCAGGCTGGATAATGATTTCAGAAAGTCAATCAACTCTTGAGCCTTCAACTTTGTCATATTAGATAAAATTGTATAAAATGAGCAATATGTGAGGTAAAACTGTCAATTCTGACTACAAATCATTTACTTTGTACTCAGTGGACACTACTGCACCTTGGCACATTTTCTGACTAGAATGTTATGTTCACTTTTATTTTCTGAAGAACTGGTTTTGACACCATGTCACAACGAGTGCCTAAGGATAACCAGTCATGTTAACAGACAGTGTCAGTAAGAACAAGGTACATTTGCTGTAAAACAACTTTAATATACAAAATGACAGTACACAAAGAATAAGGTAAACAGCTTCTTCATTCATCAAAATTGCACTAGCTACTGACTAACCAGACCCAATGCTTTGTGGGATAAATATTTCTTAAAACAGCAATGCTATACATTATCTTGAATTGGCAGTAGTATTATACATATTCATATTTCCTACAGGCACAGGGTAGCTATACATTTCTCATCAACACATTTTGTTATCTTCTCTTTCTCGTCCCCCAGTGTTTGTCTCCATCTTTTTTACACAGTTATCAAAGGGGAACAATGAACTCCAAAAAGGAGAGTAACTTATTGATATAGTTTTGGGGAGTATGATGAATTCCAAATCCATTATCAAGAGCAGGTTGCAGCCAGAATTTCTGGACTTGCATAGGATGTTGGACACTGCAGTACAATACAGTCCAGAATGTCCTCCATACCAAAGTATAGTACCACTCAAATTCACCCCAAATAGTACATATTTCTGGAAAGCAAACATTTTCAGCATTGCTGATTCTGAGAAATAATAGCTCACCCTGCAGATTCAAAAACTAATTATTGTGCTGAAACTAGAAAGGAATCATGACTGAGTGTTGTCAGAATCACAAAAATAAATAAGTAAAGCTTAAAAGTATTTGCCATGGTAGAGTTGGAGTATGTTAGAGTACACCCTTGAGCAGGACCCATAGTTGCTCAAGCTTCATGTGTCATCAGAGAGCAAAAGAAAAATGAATTACACTTGCAGAAAAGAGAGAGATTGTTGTTTAAAATGTTAACATATTTTAAGCTCTCTATATTAAACATGACAAAGAAAAATGTTAAAATCAAGAAAATGGGAAATTAGAACTTAAAGCAACACCTCTTTCACTACTCTGCCCACAGAAACCATTCTCTTACATCTACAGCTTCCAATATACATTTAATAATACTAAAACAGAGTACTATATCACCCCTCAGTACCTCATCAAATGTTTTGCCAGTGAACCTATACTGGGGCTATCAATCTTTATTAGCATTTTTTTTCATTGTTGCTTTAGAGGAAGTGCAGCATAAGTTCATAGGTAAGTACTAGGCTAACTGCCCTTGTGAGCCACTTTAAGCCTAGCCAGTTATCTCCTGTGAGATTCAAACCCTGTACCTTGTGTTTGCAAGGCAAACACCTTAACCATTAGGCCACCCTCCCAACTCAATTTTCCCCAGTTTTCAAGGATTTCCCTAATTTTTAGATTATAACTTTTATCTTTCCCTTCCAAATTTTGTGATTCTTTGAGAAAAAAGGTTAAGTTTAGTTACAGAACTTTTTAATTCAGAAAAAGTAAGCTAATTAAAGTTCTCTTACTTTGTCAACTTTCTATATTAGTGACACTGATATTTAAAAAATGTCCCTGTCCTGTACTCTAAGTATTTAGAACTTAATTTTGCAACTCTTCTCTGTTTTTCATTTCAGATGAATATGATAAAATTGGTGCAAGAGATCAGTAACTATGTCTAAGGTATTAGTGGAAATGAGTACAGATGGAAAAATAAGGTACGGCTATTTCGTTTTGCTGTCTGCTGTGATACTGAAGGCTGGCCAAAATTTTCTTATGGCTTTGGTAATTTCCTCATATCTGTCTTTTTTAGAGTATCCTGCCAGGCCCCAGGTGCAATAGCAGGCTTCTCAATGGTCCCATCCAGTAAATAGAAAACAAAACAAAACAAAATGGAATTAAGAGTAAAATCATGAGTCATCTGATGCCACAGTCTAATTATAATTTAAAAAAAGGTCAGTGCCACCAAGTAACTAGTAGCAATCTGGGTATGTATCAATGATGACCATTGTCAGATTTATTAAAACTTTAGAAAAAGAATGAAGAATAAAGTGGTAGACTAGCTGCTTCACTTGCTAGAAGCACCAAATACAAAGCCTAGTAACTCTGTTATTTACCAACTCCCTCTGCCTAGCCACACAGTCAGAAGCTATTGCGGTGGTACCAGAGGCTCATCGCTTATGAAAATGGAGGGATGAGCAGACTCCATATAAGATGATGTAAAAAGCGAGTGGTGAGTAACTAAGACAGTATGGCAGATAATACAACAATTTTATCATTATAAAGCTAAAAAATACAATAAAATTATTTTTCATTTGTTTTGTGTGAATTGCACCCTTGTAAGCAGGTGTCAGGGCAGCTGTCCCTTTTACCCTACCCTTGCTATGTAAAAGCTGCTTCTGGTCATTTTAATCAGCAAGCAATTTATAACAGTTATAGGAACTTTTTATCTCCCCCCAAAAAAACAAAAAAGTACTCCTTTATTTTTATCGGGTTGATTATTCCTATGCTAAGAAGCTGGGATTTGACAGCTAATTTGAGCTGGACAAACTGGAGTCATTTTCCTTCGTGTATATCATTAAATCTTATACCTACTTCTCATGCCAAATATCGCCATCCTCCATCATCTCCATCCTTTTAGTACAAAAGATCTCTAACATTCAATATACCTCATGCAGTTCTCCAATTTAATATTTGTTCTCCTGACAGTATATTGGGATTAAACCACAGTGTTGCCTCTTATACCCCAGAAAAGTTGATGCCATGCCCTACTCTCAGTTTAAAATATTTCACCAACATTCTCTGATCTTCAAGTCTATCCTCAGCCATGTGACAAATCTTCCTTGTCACGTTCCTCTATGCTGTTCTTCACATCTGATGTTTGTGCTGCTACTAAGTACATAAGAATGTCTGTCAAACCTCATCCCACCCATCTTCTTCCAAGCCTTAATCATATTTTCACTGTCTTAACACCCTTATTCTGTCATATAACTCAGATGTTTAAAATCTCTGTATCCATTTGTCCACCAGATCTGGAGGCAGATGCCTAAACAAATACAACACCCTTGGGAGGATCATCATCTGATGAATCTGTCTACTAATATATTTGCTTTACTATTCTAAATACTCAACAAAGCTTCAGTCTGCTTTAGAAGCTTCTCATGATTTTTTGCATCATAAAAATGAATTGTGCATCAGACTGTAATCCCTAGATACGTAATATTTTCTTTCCTAGACTCACTATTTTCCCTGACCCTACTCTCCACCTTTCTTACCTACATTTACGCCATCTTTTGCCAATTACTTTCAAGGTCTGATACTTTTTCAGTTTCTAAAATATGTCCCATGCCCCTTCCACCATAACTCTACTCTCTCTGCAGCTAGTATTCAGTTATTTACAAACATAAAAATAAGATCCACTCACACAAGATAGTTTCCAAGAACTGACCAATACACTGAGCCAGAGCTTCTATAACTATTGCAAATAGATTAAGGGGAAGAAGGCATTCTTAGCTAGTACATATTTCAAGTTCTATATTCTTGGTTAGCTCTCCGTTGACCAGCAGTGTTGCTATGGGGACATTGTATAAAGTCCTAATCCAGGTCTATGCTTTCAGAACAAGTTATGTGTTCTCCAAAGTCTGAAAGAAAAGCAGTATTCAGCTGTATAAAATTTCTTCTTGATGTCAAAAGTATTAATTCCACTTAATCCCACATACTGTTTTTTTCAGCTTGAGTTATCAATTCTCTAACCTGTTTCAAACTTCTACTGTCCTATTATGCATAAAGCTTCTTTATACATCCTCTATCAGTGCTGATAGAATTTTTTCTAGACACTTTTCTACAACCCCTTCTGAATTTTAGCATTGACATTTATTAAAGATGTTCCTTTGACCATTTATATACTATCCCCCTTTAGGCAGTAATGCTATCCAAGGTCTTGTAAAGGATGCTGACAGTATCCCCATACTTCTCCTTCCATTATGTATTATGCACTGGGGTTCTAAAAGTTCTTCAGACTTTTGTTTACAGAATTCACTCTTAAAGCCATCATCCCGAGAGGCCTTGTTTTTCATGAAAGTCTAACAAAAACTTCTCACCTCCTCTATACTTATATCCCTGTCTACTTCAAAACTGAAGTCCTCCTGTATCCTAGATCCTTGCCATTTCTTTTCCATCTTGTTCTACACAGACACTATAAGAACATCTCCTACTTAGAGTTTTGTAAATTTGCGAATAAACATTTCAAGCTTCATGTGTCATCAGAGAGCAAAAGAAAAATGAATTACACTTGCAAAAAAGAGAGAGGTTGTTGTTTAAAATGTTAACGTATCTTAAGCTCTCTATATTAAACATGACAAAGAAAAATGTTAAAATCAAGAAAATGGGAAGTTAGAACTTAAAGCAACATCTCTTTCGCTTCCCTGCACACAGAAGCCATTCTCTTAAATCTACAGCTTCCAATATACATTTAATAATACATCATCCCTCAGTACTTCATCAAATGCTTTGCCAGTGAACCTATACTGGGGCTATCAATCTTTATTAGCATTTTTTTCATTGTTGCTTTAGAGGAAGTGCAGGAATAAGTCTCAATTTTCCCCAGTTTTCAAGGATTTCCCTAATTTTTAGATTATAACTTTTATCTTTCCCTTCTAAAATTAGTGATTATTTGAGAAAAAAGGTTACATTTAGTTACAGAACTTTTTAATTCAGAAAATGTAAGCTAATTAAGGTTCTCTTACTTTGTCAGCTTTCTATATTAGTGACACTAATATTTAAAACATGTCCCCTGTCCTGTACTCTTAAGTATTTAGAACTTAGTTTTGCAACTCTTTTCTCTGTTTTTCATTTCAGATGAATATGATAAAAATGGTGCAGGAGATCAGTAACTATGTCTAAGGTATTAGTGAAAATGAGTACAGATGGAAAAATAAGGTACGGCTATTCCGTTTTGCTCTCTGCTGTGATACTGAAGGCTGGCCAGAATTTTCTTATGGCTTTGGTAATTTCCTCATATCTGTCTTTTTTAGAGTATCCTGCCAGGCCCCAGGTACAATAGCAGGCTTCTCAATGGTCCCATCCAGTAAATAGAAAACAAAACAAAACAAAATGGAATTAAGAGTAAAATCATGAGTCATCTGATGCCACAGTCTAATTATAATTTAAAAAAAGGTCAGTGCCACCAAGTATCTAGTAGCAATCCAGGTATGTATCAATGATGACCATTGTCAGATTTATTAAAACTTTAGAAAAAGAATGAAGAATAAACTGGTAGACTAGCTGATTCACTCGCTACAAGCACCAAATACAAAGCCTAGTAACTCTGTTATTTACCAACTCCCTCTGCCTAGCCACACAGTCAGAAGCTATTGTGGTGGTACCAGAGGCTCATCGCTTATGAAAATGGAGGGATGAGCAGACTCCTTATAAGATGATGTAAAAAGCGAGTGGTGAGTAACTAAGACAGTATGCCAAATAACACAACAATTTTATCATTATAAAGCTAAAAAATACAATAAAATTATTTTTCATTTGTTTTGTGCGAATTGCACCCTTGTAAGCAGGTGTCAGGGAAGCTGCCCCTTTCACCCTACCCTTGCTATGTAAAAGCTGCTTCTGGTCATTTTAATCAGCAAGCAATTTATAACAGTTATAGGAACTTTTTATCTCCCCCCAAAAAAACAAAAAAGTACTCCTTTATTTTTATCGGGTTGATTATTCCTATGCTAAGAAGCTGGGATTTGACAGCTAATTTGAGCTGGACAAACTGGAGTCTTTTTCCTTCATGTATATCATTAAATTTTATACCTACTTCTCATGCCAAATATCGCCATCCTCCATCATCTCCATCCTTTTAGTACAAAAGATCTCTAACATTCAATATAGCTCATGCAGTTCTCCAATTTAATATTTGTTCTCCTGACAGTATATTGGGATTAAACCACAGTGTTGCCTGTTATACCCCAGAAAAGTTGATGCCATGCCCTACTCCCAGTTTAAAATATTTCACCAACATTCTCTGATCTTCAAGTCTATCCTCAGTCATGTGACAAATCTTCCTTGTCACGTTCCTCTATGCTGTTCTTCACATCTGATATTTGTGCTGCTACTAAGTACATAAGAATGTCTGTCAAACCTCATTCCACCCATCTTCTTCCAAGCCTTAATCATATTTTCACTGTCTTAACACCCTTATTCTGTCATATAACTCAGATGTTTAAAACCTCTGTATCCATTTGTCCACCAGATCTGGAGGCAGATGCCTAAACAAATACAACACCCTTGGGAGGATCATCATCTGATGAATCTGTCTACTAATATATTTTCTTTACTATTATAAATACTCAACAAAGCTTCAGTCTGCTTTAGAAGCTTCTCGTGATTTTTTTGCATCATAAAAATGAATTGTGCATCAGACTGTAATCCCTAGATACATAATATTTTCTTTCTTAGACTCACTATTTTCCCTGACCCTACTCTCCACCTTTCTTACCTACATTTACGCCATCTTCTGCCAACTACTTTCAAGGTCTGATACTTTTTCAGTTTCTAAAATATGTCCCATGCCCCTTCCACCATAACTCTACTCTCTCTGCAGCTAGTATTCAGTTATTTACAAACATAAAAATAAGATCCACTCACACAAGATAGTTTCCAAGAACTGACCAATACACTGAGCCAGAGCTTCTATAACTATTGCAAATAGATTAAGGGGAAGAAGGCATTCTTAGCTAGTACATATTTCAAGTTCTATATTCTTGGTTAGCTCTCCGTTTACCAGCTGTGTTGCTATGGGGACATTGCATAAAGTCCTAATCCAGGTCTATGCTTTCAGAACAAGTTATGTGTTCTCCAAAGTCTGAAAGAAAAGCAGTATTCAGCTGTATAAAATTTCTTCTTGATGTCAAAAGTATTAATTCCACTTTATCCCACGTACTGTTTTTTCAGCTTGAGTTATCAATTCTCTAACCTGTTTCAAACTTCTACTGTCCTATTATGCATAAAGCTTCTTTATACATCCTCTATCAGTGCTGATAGAATTTTTTCTAGACACTTTTGTACAGCCCCCTCTGAATTTTAGCATTGACATTTATTAAAGATGTTCCTTTGACCATTTATATACTATCCCCCTTTAGGCAGTAATGCTATCCAAGGTCTTGTAAAGGATGCTGACAGTATCCCCTTACTTCTCCTTCCATTATGTATTATGCACTGGGGTTCTAAAAGTTCTTCAGACTTTTGTTTACAGAATTCACTCTTAAAGCCATCATCCCGAGAGGCCTTGTTTTTCATGAAAGTTTTATACAAACTTCTCACCTCCTCTATACTTATATCCCTGTCTACTTCTAAACTGAAGTCCTCCTGTATCCTAGATCATTGCCATTTCTTTTCCATCTTGTTCTACACAGACACTATAAGAACATCTCCTACTTAGAGTTTTGTAAATCTGAGAATAAACATTTCACATTACTTCCTTAGTTCCTCCTGTATCATGTCATAATGCCCCATTTTCCTCCAGTTGTTGTCTACTTATCAATTGCTCAGTTCATCTGGCTTATAGTTTATATGCCAGAAATGTGCCTGCCCTTTCCCCTTGCAGCCACAATAAGTCTTTCTCCTCTGTTATTGCTATCATCTATACATTCTGTCCCCTGCTTGCAATTCTTGATTTAATAACTTCAATTGTTCCAACTGTACATGCTTTAATCTCATTCTCATTTGTGGCATCTAATTTCATTTGAGGTACTTATAGCTAGTTTTCCAAATTTGTTACTCCATCCTCTTTCCTGTGACATTAAACCTTCTTGCACACAATATGCCTTTTCCATGTACAACTCATAGCTTCCTACCATTCTCTATAATGTCCAATCCCTCTCCTATTCATATCGATCAACTCCTTTAAAAGTCTTGACTACGTCCTTCCTTGTGTTTCCACATACCATAACCACCATTTTCACCTCGGCCATTTCTCTTGTATTTTATATTTACATCCTTTATATGCAATATAATATGTGCATGATCTGAGAGATATCTTTCTCTGATCTCTACATTTCTAACTTCTAATGCTATTGTCAGTTTCAACAGGAATCCATGTATCCTACTATCCTGATCACCTGCTTTCCTTGTAAATTTATATTGTTTTTCAAATGGATGCACTTTTATCCATATCCCTACACAAGCATCTTCTTTTTCTTGCCATTTTTTTTAATATTTTCATTCAATTCCTATTACTCACTTTCTTCAAAATTCCTGCCCATACTGGAATGAGGAAGTGCATTAAAGTCTCCCTATTTAATCTCCTATTCTTCTCAAGGAGTTCCAACCTGCTAGATTTCATAACATTCAACAGCCAGTAATCTGCCTTAAGAATCTTACTTCCTCTGATCAAACCCTGTACGTACATTCTTTCACACTAACATTATTAGCCCCCTTTTCTTCTCACCTTTGACTGTACTGTGCTTATGATGTGCTCACACCTCCATGTAATTTCATTAGCTCCCTCGTTGGAATCTTGGTCTCTTGTAGTAGAATAACATCTTCTCTATCCCCACAAAACATTCTTAAAATATTCCAATGCTTCCTCAGATGACTTACCCCTCCCATATTTCAGGTAAGTACTGAAATAGTGTCAGTAACCACACTCTCAATATCTTCTGATTATAGTCGCTTAGTTAGCTGCCAGGCTTGCAGTTTAGGGGACCATTGAGGAATCTAGCTAAATTTTCCAGTTGTTCTAAATGCCCAAAGCAATGCTTGGTTGACTTGCTGAAGATCACACAGTAGATTAATGAAGACTAGAAGAATCAAATTCCTAATCACACATGAATCAGGTCATTAGCAGCTCATAGCCTTAATCCTGTGAAGTAACTGCAAGATAATTTCTTTCTTTACATTCATACTCACCTGAATGTAAAGTTATCTATACCTGGGCTCCTCCCTCTGTCCTAAATTCTGAGGTTGAAATGGACCCTTTGACCTCCTCCAGGTCTATACCCAGGTTCTCAGTTCCAGAAAGTCCTTGGGCACTTACTATCAGCATCTACTGTGGAGTATTCCCTCCACTCCCCTCTCCATTATTCCTTCTATCTCTGTTTCTCTTTTTAGAGCAAAATCTACTTATTAACAACATACCCCCGACTGTGATAGGACTAAAACATTATTACTATTATTGTACCAAAAAGCACATGGAGCAGTAAGAAATAAATATTATATTCTATAATTTAGGCAAGCTTCTTCTGCCCCCCTTTCCTTTTGAACACAATAGACAAAGATTACAAGCAAATATGCAAGTTGAACTGACAGTATAAAATAATACATGATAGTAGTTTACCTTATTATAACTCTTTTGGCTTTACCACATCTGGCCTACTTATACAGTTACTTGAACTTTTATCAAAATATGCAAGAAGACTAGAGCAAAACTTGCTGCATAGCAAATAACAATGTAATACTACAACATTCACTGTAAAGTACAAATGTATTTCTAGCATTCAGCTCATTCAAAATAATCTGTCTTGCACTTCTTGAGATATCCTGCATAGCAGTCTATAGAATTAATTAATTCCAAAACTCCTTATTTTGGATGTCATATACAAATCAACACTCTAAATAAGATTGAGCAGAAATATAAATACAGTTGGTTCTATTGAAATAAGATGTTACTCTTGGGTATTTATACTGTAAGTATTAAGGCAGATTTGTTGGAAAATATGGTAGCATATGTATGAAGAAGTATATATGAAAATGTCTATAGATATGTGAAATGGTACTGTTGAAATAAAAATGCTGAATTTGTGTCCAAAACTCACTGTAGGATTGCATATGCTGTATTCTTGCATTAACATTATCAGTTGTCTGCTGGGTAATAGATTTGACCATAAATAGCTTTGTAATTTACCAAAGCGCATATCTTACACCTATCTGGCATTCACTTTGAGCTTTTAGTTTTGTAATTTTGGTTAATCAGACCCAAACTGACACTAAGCTTCAGTTTACCTTTACATGTGTGTAATGCACATGTGTGAAATACAAAAGACCGAAAGGACTTTTTCAAGTTTTCGGAAGGCCGAAAACAGCATGCATTGAATGTGCAATGAGTGAATGCACAGTAACATTCGATCATTACAAATTCGGCATTTTTGGTGTGAGGTGTACTATTTGTGGGGATTGGGAAGTGGACCCTTTCCCTACTGTAGTGCAACATCGGAGTTAGAATAATAAAGTAGGGGTGTGTGGGGGTGCAGGGGGATGCAGCCCCCCTGCATTATGCTTTGTCTTTGAATTGAAGTTCAAAAATCAGCAAATCTGGTTTTCGATTTGCTGATTTTCGAACTTCGGTGCAGATCGGACTGACGATTTTTGTCATTCCAGTTCACACAAAGGGCCATTCGGTAGGTTGATTTTCAACCTTTCAAAGGTAAACCTAAGCTTCTATGGCTCCTTGAGGAAAACTGCTGCTGAACAAAATCACTGTCCACCTGCCTTTCATTCCTAGGTTTCTGGATTGCTGTAGGATAGATATCCAGGGATGTTCCTTCTTCATTGGTGCCCAAATATCACTTGTCTGCTCAGTGTCTTGGTGAAATTTCTGTTCTTCTTAAATTTTGCTATCTTAGTGAATTAATCTCTGCATACTGCTTATATTCCTTATGCCAGCTCAGAGGCATTGACTCACTAGCCTTGTTCTCAATTACAAATTCCAATCTGTCAGGCAGAGAGAAAGGCAGCCCTTGGGGCTTTTTTGGCATATTATCCTCTCTACACATCTTTTGGTATAAAGATCACTTGACCTTTGCACACCTCCTCCATGTTGCTGATGGTTATTAACTCAGTATACCATATCCATATCAAATGTTGAAGTTATTCAGGTTTCAGATCAACGTCCACCTCTTGAAGCCATGCTATGGGGTTGTTCTAGTAGAGGACCTCTTGGCGTTCAACTTTTCCATCACTGACAATGCTTCTGATGGGGACTCAACTGAATTCTTAGACCCATTATGTTAACCATGAGTGCTACCAGGTAGACTGCTTGAGTCTAACACCGTATTTCTCAACTCAATTCAGACTTCATCATATGCAATCCACTGCTTAAACAAAGCCTGTGAATAGTCATGAAACACACATTCTGTTTGAATCAATTTTAATAACATACAATGAGCAAGAATTGTTCATTAAACCATCCATTGCCTTTATAAGAGTGTATGTTGCAGGTAACCTGCCTTGGATTACTATTATATGGTGTTGGTATCCCCACAGGATGAGTATGTGCAGCTTCCAATCAAAATCTATCAATGCCTTAATAGCAAGTTGAAATTTCCCATAAAAATAATTAAGTAGTTAATTTTCCTTAATAGTTTTAGGGATATCAGACTGTTTAATGATGTCATGTGTCTGCATATTCTCCAGGTTAGATTCTCTAAGGTGCAAATTGTTCAGTTCTTTGTTTATATATTCCATCTGTTGTGTTTGCCATTGTACAGTTTGACTTTAAACTTGTTATTTTTCCCAATTGTGAGCATCCTCCAACCCTAGCAAACTGAGTATTTCCTGCTGGTTGTTAGGCTGAGATGCAGACCCAGAGTTTCCATTGAAGTATTTTCCAAAATGTTGAGCATTTTCTCCATCGTATGTCTCTCTGATGGAAGGGTGGGGTTAACTAAGACCCTTCAGACTTCATATCTATTGTCAACTTTTGCTGTTGATCGATCACCTGTAATCACACTGCATAAAGCACTTTATCAATAAAGGGGTCAGGAAATTGTGAGATTCACTGCTAATTCTTCATCCGCTAGCCATTCCCACCAATTTCCAGAAAGACTTGAGACCCAGAAGGAATGATTAGGACACTGGTCCAGATATGCAAAAAACACCTTTTCCTCCAATGGGTGTAATAAGGGATTCTGTACAGAAATCAAGACAGTGATGTGGATGAAATGGAATAAGAATAGGATAATATTTTGGTGTGATCAGGGACAGTTGTCTTATAGCACCACTCTTCTCATTGAGGAAATAAGATACAGAAACAAAAAAGACACCTATAAGCAGAACATGATAATTAATTGCTAAGTTCTTTCGTTCACTAGTCACAGAACTTCATCAGAACTGTTCTGATGAATTTCTTTGACTAGTGAATGAAAACACCTAACAATACATTACTGTGCCTTCTTTATAGGTATCTTTTTAGTCATTAGTCTTGGTATTGACACCTTTAATTTTTAAGTTTTGAGATAAGATATTGGGTGTCAGACAAACCATGGTTATGGTAATCCCCACACTAAGAACTACAAATAGTAGGCACTTTCTACAACTGGTGACAAAAAACAAGAGTCAAAACAACAAGAAAGATAATTTCAGGTAGCTGTAATTCCCAAAGTACACTTTATTGTTAAAAAGTACACTCAGTTAAGCGCTATCATATTACTAAACTTCTTCAGAACCTTGGTATTAGTTACTCAAACTGTGGTTTAAAAAGCTAAATGAAACAGCTGATAGTAAACACACCCATACACTGCCTCCAGTCACAAACTACAAGTTAAACATCATTTAAAGAATCAGCATTGTTCCTCCTATCTATGCTAAACCAATGAACAATGTGAATTGTATTAAAATGAATAATAAAGGATAAAAATGAAGAGGTGCAAGCAACAGCATTTTCAGGGGATTGGCAACATAAACTGCTGCATCAAGAGATGTTTTGGCAGCTCAAATTAAATTCAGCCAACTCCCCTGATTTAAATGTTGGTACTTAAATTTTCAGAGAACTAAAAAGGAAGGGCAGCGTGCCACTAAACTTGCATTTTTATTTTTATCCTTAGTGGGAGTGTATGGGTGTGTTCACCATCAGCTGTTTCATTCAGCTTTTTAAACCATAGTCTCAGTAACTAACACCAAGGTTCTAAAGAGGTCTAGTTATATGAAGAAAGTGCTTAACCGAGGTATACTTTTTAACAATAAAGTGTACTTTATTTGTAGTTCTTTGTGTGGAGTTTATGAGTGTTTTCTGGGTATGCCAGCCGTGAATTCCCAAGAGCTTTTTTTGGATTCTCACTATAGTCTAACACTTGAGCCTGGTAATTTGACATTATTGATCCAGCACTTAACCCAGGCTTTAATGTAGTACAATGGTGGAGTTTCATAAAATGAGGTAAGAAACAATGGTGACATTAGACACGAGACTTCAACTATGACAAACAATGGCCACAAAAACCATAAGCACCCTTCTGTTTCAGTAATTGTAGAGGGTAATGACTTCACATCTACTGTTAATGTTTTAAGTGGCTGGATAGACTTGAGTGTGCTGCATTTACAGAATACATTCAAACACCAGTGAGTCGTTACCTAAATTTACAGGAACAAGTTAGAAAAGTCTGTATAAATCCAAGTCTTTACAATGGGGTTAATTATTTTTTAATTTAAGGTGTCAAGAGAGCTTAGGTCCCAAAAGGCATACGTTTGTGAAAATATCCACATGGTGTTGAACCAAACTCCCCATTCCACCTGGAATTGATTGACTTGTTTGATTGGACAGGTTTAGAACTCACGCATTTATTGGTAAAGGAGAATGAAAGATGCATGACACATTTCAAACAGGACATTTCAAAACTTGTGGATTATATTATATATGATTTGGATTGCTACAAATGCAGAGTCAATTACAATAAAGTTTTTCAATCAATTGACTGAAAATTAATTTCTCTTAGGAAGAGGAAAGGGAAAAAAACTAGTGAGGGATGAAACAGACTATAGGAACAAGACAAACCACCCTACACTATCAGGATTATCAAAAAACAGTTCCCTGACTGATTCTACTGCTGACAATCGGGAGGACGAGGATAAAGATGTGACTCCATGTTCTGAAGTCCCTTAGAGGCAGCCCCTTTACATAGATCAGAAAGCCTGGTGAACAGGGCTTCAACCGATTAGCAAAAGTTGAACAGCACACACCCCCAAACAACATTGAGGGGGAAACAGTGGAAGAGACAGAATGGACATTCTAACCAATTTTGGAGATGGTAAGTGAAGAAGTAAAAAACCTAGAAATCAGTGAAAAGTCTATCAACAATACTGTTAACATCACTTCATTTGTAGGATTCAATATTTACAAATTTACAGACATAGAGATTGGCCCAGACCATCGCAAACTTTTTTGAAAGAGTTCAGTTTCATCCCTTCTAGTAGGTCCAGTACAGAGCAAACACAGTTAGATCGAAAACCTTTTACCTGCAAATTAAATTTTGATATTTTGTTTGATAGTTTTGAATATTCTGATTCTGGGGTCCATAGTTTTAAAAGGAAAAGTGCGGCCAACCCTCCCTTACACCCAGTGATTAATGTTTACAAGAAAACTTGTGAAAGGGAGATTCAGGCATTATTAAGCTCAAGTACAGGTATTTCAACATGACTAAATAAGAGAAGCTTGTGTTTAAAGATATCACTAACAACAAATACATAAGATGTATGAAACCCAGCAAGGGAGGGGATCTTGTTATGATAGACTGGGTGGACTATACAAGACATCTCTTGAAGCTGTTGAATGACGAAAAAGTGCATAGTAGGATTTCTTTAAAGGAAATGAATATTGCTCATATGGTCATCAAGGTCATCAGTGATAAACTGTTATTATTTGATAATATTTCTCAAGGATCGTATATGTTTTTGTGACTGGAACATCCCATAATACCAAAAATATTCTGGACTCCCCAAATCCCCTCTAACATGTTGGATCCACCTTTATGTCCAGTATTTGCTGCTCAGGGATCAATAACTGAACCACTGGCCAAATTTATTGATCTTAAACTTAAAAAGAATTGTTCCAACAGTTCCCACATGCTGTTCAAGATTCATGGGATTTGCTTAATAAACTCAGAAACATCCAGGTGGAACAGAAACATATTCTTGTAACTTCAGTTCCCACATGTTGTTCAAGATTCATGGGATTTGCTTAATAAACTCAGAAACATCCAGGTGGAACAGAAACATATTCTTGTAACTTCAGTTCCCACATGTTGTTCAAGATTCATTAATAAACTCAGAAACATCCAGGTGGAACAGAAACATATTCTTGTTCAAGATTCATGGGATTTGCTTAATAAACTCAGAAACATCCAGGTGGAACAGGAACATATTCTTGTAACTTCAGTTCCCAAATGTTGTTGAAGATTCATGGGATTTGCTTAATAAACTCAGAAACGTCCAGGTGGAACAGAAACATATTCTTGTAACTTGTGACATACAAAACCTCTTCACTGTTATTCCACATGAAGAGGGAGTCGGATGGTTCAGGAATATTGTGTTCAAGTTTAGAGCACTATCTGAAACAGAAAACAACTTAGTAGTGGGATTCATGGAGATGGCTTTCCACAACAACTTCCTGACATTTGATGGTGAATACTTCAAACAACAGTCGGGAGTAGCAATGGGGGCAGCCTGTATCCCATTGTTTGCTAATGTGGTTTTGTTAAGATCAGAGTTAGAAGAAGTTTTTAAACTCCCACAATTCAAGTAGTTTATTGGATATTTCAGATACCCAGATGTCCTATTGGTCATCTGGGATGGCATCAAGGATGAGTTTGGGAATTTTATGTCAAGTTTGCAAAACAGCACCATTTTCCTAAAATGTACATCTAGTGTGAATGGTGACTATGCCAACTTCCTGGACATTAAACTTACTAAGCAACCACAGGGGCTATGGGCCACACAGATATATAGAAAATCTGCCTTCTGTAACATCTTTTTATCTTTCAAAAGTTGTCACACCTTCCACCAGAAGAATGGGATCTCAAGAAGTCAATTTATAAGAATTTCAAGACTCACATCTGATGATGCAGTTTGCTGTCAACAATTCGCGGAGTTTAAGAAAATATTATTGGATTGTGAGTACCCTGCCAGCCATAATAATGTTCAAGATGAATTTTGGACAGGGAGAAGAGACAAATTTGTACCTATAATAAAGAATGGTCTCAACAAGGTGACAAAGTTAGACAATTCTGGTTCTTTCAGTTAAAGTAATATGGCGCTGCATTATTTACTGGCTGCCAGTGATATTTAAGATGTGCTGAGGGAAAACTGGTTTCTTCTCCAGTGTGAAGAGGACATTAAGAGATAGTTTCTGGAAGGACGAGATTTTACATTTAAAAATAAATTTAGCATCAAACATTTGTTGGAGGCACCAGATCATAAAAATTTTGGGACATCAGCCACTATGAAGTGTGAGCATTGTAAGCATCACCCTTACATTAACACTGTGTTAGACAAATCAGTGGCAACCAAGATAAGTTGGGCTAACTAGGGGAAAATTTTACTTTCACTCTGCTGCAGTTTATTTGGTGACCTGCAAAACATGTGAAGCATACTATGTTGGTAAAACTAAGAATACTTTGAATAAAAGGATGTACCAACATTTGTTCAGTATACAAAGAAAAGACTCAAGGAGTGCCTTGGCTAAACACTCTGTTGATTGTATTTGTTACAGAAATTCACACTTGTTCTCCTTGAACAGGTGCAAGCAACAGCTTTTTTGGGG
Source organism: Protopterus annectens (assembly GCF_019279795.1). Lineage (NCBI taxonomy): Eukaryota > Metazoa > Chordata > Ceratodontiformes > Protopteridae > Protopterus > Protopterus annectens. The sequence goes on along the minus strand of NC_056744.1, from coordinate 1,045,394,889 downwards.
GATTGCCAAAATAAACTGCTACATCAAAAGATGTTTTGGCAGCTCAAATTAAATGCAGCCACCTCCCCTGGTTTAAATGATGGTATTTCAATTTTCAGCGAACTAAAAAGAAGGGAGAAATGCCTTTGAACTTGCATTTTTATTGCTATCTTTGGTGGAAGTGTATGGGTGTATTTACTATCAGTGTTTCATTCAGCTTTTTAAACCACAGTCTGAATAACTATTTATTTATTTATTTGTTTATTTATTTATTTATATTTGTTTACTGGGAAAGTCCAACTGGGCACATACCCATTTTCAGTAAAGTCCCGAGGAGAAAAGCTCCACATACAGTAAAGTGATAATACAAAAATTGAAGTAAATAGAGTTACATCATATGACGTAGAGGCAGAGTATATGGTTACATCTATAGATAACAAGTTTATACAGTAGATGTATAATAGTATGTTTAGCAGTAGAGGCAGGAAGGGATGAACACATGATAAGAAATAAGGGAGGGTAATGTGTTATTCTGGTAATAGTTTAGTGGGTTAAAGGATAGCTGTAGTAATCAACAATTTCTAGTTTCTAATTAGAAGTTCCTATAGGTATTAATAGTGTTAAAATACACTTGTGCAATGTAGACTGGAGTGGGAGGTAGTGTTACCCTGGCCCATTAGATGAGCAGAACCAGGTGACTGTCTAGTGATTTTTGAGTAATTTTTTAAAGCTGGATGTGTTTTCTATTGATGAGATAGAGTTTGGTAGATCATTACACATTTTTGCTATGTGGCTGGAGTAAAGTGAATCTCCTGCAGTGTTTTTAGTTTTGGTAACTTTTACTAAGATTTTATTGGTAGAGCAAAGTGAGCAGTTATTGGTATAAGATGTTATTATGTTTTGAATGGCTAGTGTCTTATGAGGATGGTGAAGTATTTTGTGAGCCATTGTTGTCAGTTGATTATGAGCAAGTGTGTGGGGAAGTTCCAACCAGGAGAGTTTTTTTAGTCAGAGACAGGGATGAGTACTATATTTAGAGTCAGTTACGAATTTTGCTATCTTGTTATAACATATTTCAACCTTGCCATGATCTGTTTTCCTAAGGTTACTGAGTATGGGGGAGGCATAGAGGAGGGTGGAGAGGAGATGGGTTCTAGCAATGGCTATTGTAGTACTGTTAGTTAGGAATTGTTTATTTCTATAAAGGGTACCAAGTTTTTTTGTGTACCTTTTTGAAAGTTTATACTGTGTGTTGATCAAATCTCATATTGTTATCAATTACTATTCCTAGCAGTTTGGATTGTGCATTTGGTGTAATTATAGTGTTATTGGAAGCAGTAATGAAGAAAGTGGGACTGTGATCAGAGGCTTTGGTAGGTTGGATGATCATAAGTTTGATTTTACTAGGATTAAAAATGAGTTGAACATCAGTGAGCCAGGTTTTGATAGTGGTAAAGGATCTTTGTGTAATATCTTGGAGCTCTTATATGTTGGGGGCAGCACATATAAGTGTTGAATCATCTGTGTATAGGATCAAAGCGGCTGAAGAAGGGGCAGTGCTAAGGTTATTGGTAAATAGACTGAATAAAGGGGGGCCTAATATGGATCCTTGTGGTACTCCTAATGTGACTGGGAGAAGGAGGGAAAGCTCTTGCAACCATTTCACAGCTTGTTGACGGGGTTCCTATCATGAAATCAAAGAGGCTGAACTTCAAATGGCTTTAATGTCAGAAATGCTGTTCATCTATGTGTTTTTGTGAGATCATGGTACAGTGAAGATCAAAAAATTTGCCCTTTCCTCACTGTAGTGCGATCTCGGAGTTGGTATATATAGTTAGCAGGGGGTGGTGGAGCACAGCCCCACAAGATCAACTTTAAGGTATGGCATTTTTGACCTTTAAGGTGTTCAATCTCTGGTCTTTTCGATTTTCTAATATAGACGCTATTGTTTGCCTGTTTGATAGCTCTGGAACCAGTTGATGGCAGATGGACTAAGGTTTAGGTCAATGAGGGTGGATGATAACTTGGAATGAGATACTGTATTGAATGCGTTAGACATATCTAGGAAGATTGTTTTGACTGTTTCCTTTGATTCTATGATGATTAATGGTATCAATGAAATGTAAGAGGGCTGTCGTGGTGCTATGATTGGGTCTAAATCCATGTTGAGATATAGCTAATAGGTTATTAGTTGTAAGATAGTGGAAACTTTGTATGTGAAAACATTTTTCAAGAATTTTAGATAGTGTGGATAGGATGGCCTGTATAGTGGTTTATAATTTGACAGTTCAGTTGAGGTTCCACCTTTGTGTACAGGGATTACATGTGATACTTTCCAAATCTGTGGAACATATTGTTCAGAGATAGAATGATGGAAGAAAATGGAAACAAGGTAGGTGATTGCTTCTGCAGGTATTTTGAAGAAGTTAGATGGTAGTTTGTCAGCTGCTATTGTTGAGGGCTTTAGTTTTTAAGTAGTTTTTAGATAGAAGAAATAGGAATGGGTTGGAACGAGTAGGTAGTATTGTTGTTGATTATGGTGGGTATAAATGATTGACTGGGAGTGTTGTCTTTTGTGAGTTTTAGAATACTTTC
>NC_056744.1:1045342315-1045387315 GCF_019279795.1 Protopterus annectens | reverse complement strand
ATAAAGCATCAAAAACATACTTTAAAAGACACTGTTGGACTCCTCACTCATACTTAAAATGGCAGTGTTAATGATCTCTCCCTGTAGCCATCTCTGCCAACTTGAGTAGCAGCGATCACCCACTTAAAATACACTGAAACCAGTCCAGTAAGAAAGGGGAAATAGACAGGTCTCCCTTAGGACCCTTCTAAAAGCCCACCCCTCCTAACCTATCCGATCATCTAGATTTACAAACTGCCATAAATCACTGCTTAGGAAAAAGAGAAGGGTTGGTGGGTATGCTCTTGAACCTACACCAAAAAGACCGGGCACCTTCCCTACTCAGCTATATATAACCCCTTCCCTCTTCCTAATTATAACCTAACCCTACATGCATCACTTCCTCCTAAACTCATACATGACCCATTAACCTGTAACTAATTCTCTAACAGTGTATCTAGACCTGTAAGTGTATCTGTAGAAATAAGTCTTAATTGCAAACTTCATTTGTGCATATATCCCTGCCCAATGCAAAAACAAGACCAAGAACGCCAGTGCGACCAGTTTATTTAACAAATAAAACAAACGCTAATATATTGCATCAAACTTCATGTAAAACAATAAGACATCCATAACACGCCAGACACCATAAGGGCAGCATTAGACTGCTCACCCTTATTTAAAACATTAGCATTAACAACCACTCACTGTAGCAGTCTGTGCTAACCAGGGAAGCATGCCACCACCCACTCTAAATACACTTAAATCATTCCAGAAAAAATGGGGAATAGAGGGGCCTCCTTTAAGACCCAGCAAAATCCCACCAGCTTGTCTTCAGAATCTGTTCCCCCTTTGAACCTCCAAACCAGCCACATCTAAAGGAAATAGAATCTCTTTAACCAGCATAGATATGTTCACATTAAACTAATCAAGTCCAGTCTCACTCAAATGAACTCCATCAGCTCTAAACTAAGATGGGTTCTAGTCGGTAAAATCCCAATGTGACAAAGTTCTAATATCCAAAGACTAAGCAACTCTTGACACCGTATGATTAATACAATGTCGAGCTGCTTCAATACCCTTAGAACAATGAGCCTGTTTTCAAATCAATGTGGGTACGATCTCAAACCAAACAATTGTAACCCTAGGAATCCTCTGCCTCAACCAATCCATATCTCTTAAAATGTAAGCCAATAACCTTCTTTTCAGCACTCCACACAAGTCATTTCCCCCTCAAATGAATACCTGTCCATTTTATGCTACCTCCATGTAAGTGTACTGCCTTAAGCTTACTAAGTAACTCATGCTACCATGTTCTTCTAAAAGCATTCCAGATTAATTTCCTTTCCAATGAATCCAAACGCAAACTGCTGTCACAATATCATGTTAATGTCTTTACTTCTGTACCTAGTAAATAAGAAAATGTTCAAACATTATATTCTTGCTGTGCTCTGAAAAGCAATCAAATAAAAACTAAGCAAAACAATCACTATCATCTAACATAATTAAAAAAAATCATAAACCCACCTTTCTGCTCTTTTAACAGCTTCATTAATTCAATTAGCAAGATAACTATACATCAAACCTTAATTGTCATGAGCAAAAAAAAATGGACATAAACGTAGACCTCTTGTAGAAAAATTACCAAGGGAAAATATTAATTTCAAGAATACTGCCAAACGCTTAGAAATAAAATGGGATTTTGCTTACACTGGCTTTCCATTTTATATGTGTCTTTCCAAACAGATTCTACATTACTTAGTTATAAGAAAAAAACACATTGACTAGTCTCAAAAAGTTGAATATGTCATGTGGTTATAGCACTCAGGTCTTTTATTGAAGATTTTGCTAGTAAGATAAAAAAAGAAAAACATAATAATTTGTGAGATATTAAAGTAGGAAATCTACTACAGGTACTCTTTCATAATTATTGAGAATGTGGTTAACTCAGGTCTTTTATTGAAGATTTTCCTAGTAAGATAAAACAAGGAAAAAAAATAATTTGTGAGATATTAAGGTAGGAAATCTACTACAGCCACACTTTCATAATTACTGAGAATACATTTGTAGTACAGAATGATGTAGAAATTTGCATACATTTTACTGTGTGTATGTGTGTGTCTGTGTGTATGCATGTGTATGCGCGTGCATGTGTGTGTGTGTGTGTGTGTGTGTGTGTGTGTGTGTGTGTGTGTGTGGTTGGAAATCGCACACATTTTTCAAAATTACTCCGCCAAGTAAATATGGTGCTGGGGATAATCATTACATTTGGCTTTATAGTCCTGGTAATTATATAGATTGTCAGCTATGATTATTAATAACTTTTCAGATTACTCTGTAGTACAATTTCAATAACAAGCAGGGGCAAAAAAACTTGCTATTTTAAACAAGCCTAACCATGATGGACCTCTTAACTCATCCCTACAAAATAGCAGTTTGTATGCCATTTAATGAAGATGCTTGCAATTAGCTGGATGAAGTTGCATATACCATAGGGTCTATATTAAATCAGCGAACACTTAAAAAAGCAAACGCTGATTTATCGACCCCATATAAGTAAAAGCTTGCAATCCCAAACACTTAGAACAGTGATTTTTGCCCCCTACACCCTCCCTACTAAAATATATCAACTCTGAGATTGCACTACAGTGAAGAAAACAGCAAAGTAATGGAGAATCGCTTATATGCCGTTTTACTCTTTCGCTGTTTCGTGCTTTCAAGTTCGATCAAGATGCATTTGAAGGATTGCATCTTCAATTATATAACAGGAACCCTATCATAGCCCATATGAACATATAGCAAGCATAGTTATTGATTAAACCGAGCAGTCCGTGAAGTAGACAAGCCCACACATTGTGGACACCATGATCTGAAATCAAGCCATCTTAACTAAACCATACATCACATTTCTTCTAGGGAATCTACTCTTTATGAGATGCAGAACTCTGGTTTCTTCTTGTTTTGAAGACTGGCGGATTCCTAATTTATCTCGAGACAATTGTCTCACAAAGTATGGCATATCATACACATCAATCATTAAGATAGAAAGGTACATATTTAATAACCCCCACTGCATTTATAAATGAACACATGTACCTATCTTACCTTCTTAAAAACAGAAAGCATAAATAAATAAATAAATAAATAAATAACAAAATGTACTTGCTAGCAAGAGTTCCATTACCCTGCATTACCTTACAGAGTGAGCATGAGCACACACACACACACACACACACACACACACACACACACACACACACACACACACACACACACACACACATACACACACACACACACACGCATATTTATGTCAAACAATCCTATCTGGCACTACTCCACTACATTCTAAGTGAGCACTGCAGCGCCAATCACATCACAAGTTCTTGGAAGCCAGTGTAAGCAACATCCCATTGATTGCAGGACTAGAACTTTCCTAGGAAGAAAAGTCTGTTTTTGCTCTGATTTTATGAGCTACAAGCCAAGTCTGAATTATATAACTCATAGCTGCTTGACTAGTCTCAAAAGCTGAACTTTCACAATTCATCACACTGACAATCGTGTTTACCACACCGAGAAAAATGGCAGCTCATCAAACTAAGTGGCACCTGAGTTATATAAAGTGAGCAAAAGAAACTCAACCAACTAGATCACCTCCACACATGGCAGAAAATGACCTGCAATGGAACAGATCTCTTTAGTCAACTTCCACATAATACAAAAAAAAAAAAAAAAGCAGGAAATATATTTATAAAATTGCTAAAGAGACAGAGAGACTCCAGAGGGAAAACCGTTACCAGGGAACCTGTAAACAGAATGACTCCAATAGAAAGATGGATAAAATATTTAAATACATCACACACTTTAAAAATATTATTTTAAACAAATGCATATTATTCTGCCAAAACATAAATTTCATAACATTTCAAAACATAACTTTCAATATAACATCTCTGGACTACGAGCATCTGAAGAATGCCATTGAACAACTTCAACTGAGGTCACCAAACTAAAAAACAAAAAACAAAAAAAAAAAAAAAAAGATTTTCAAAAATCAGTTGCAAAACAGTTTTTTTTAAAAAGAAACTTTGAATGACCACAATTTTTAGATAGGAAGATGTATAAAATGACACTAATGAAAATCTCATGCCAGAATTCCATAGAGTTATAAAGTTGTAGTCTTGTACAACAGCCAGTTAGTTAAAATAGGTAACATACCTTTTTAAACATTATTTTAAACAAATGACTAGAGCTCTGCCAAAACATAATTTGAACTCAAATTTCAACATACCATTGTTTGACCACCGTTAATATCTGAACTATGATAATGAATTAACACAACTTAGATCCAAGATGAGATTTGTAAAACATTACTGCAAAATGACATTTACAAATTAATTCAGACAGTGGCACTCAGCAGTCAGAAAAATCCTGGAAATGACTAATCTGAACACGTCATACCAAAACATAATGTAATTATGAAGTTCTGATGATTTACACCAATCATTTAGTCAAAATGGGCAATGTACTTTTTTAAAACACTATTTTCAACAAATACCCATACTCTCTCAAAACAAAATTTTCTGCTCAACTTTTCAGCATTTCTATCTATGGATCAGTGTCAACTGAATTATCACACTGAAAGTGTACAACTCGAGCCAGGAATGTGATTTTCAAAACTGAGTATCAGATGAAATTTGAAAATGAAATTGCAGAATGTCAGACAGCAGATGGAGATGTAAAGCAAAGCATAGCTCGACTGCCTTGGAAGCTAATCTTGCTGACTGCATAGGTAAACTAAAATTTACAGCAGGGTTAATAGCCATGCTTGATTTGGAAGCAGAGCACTATTACGTGACTGAAAAGAGTGACAAGATGTTAAAGGTGTCTACTTAAAGGGGCACATGCCCAAACATTTAAAAAATTCTGCCTAGTATTGTTTTATATTCCTATATTCTTGTGTCATGTGTAGGAAGAATCAAAACAAATAAACTTGAAAGTTTCATAGAGCAATTCTTCAAGTTAAAAAGCTAAATTCTTGCACAACCGTCATTTGCTATTGGGAGGGTGAGTTATTTTGCATTATAATGCACTACGAAACATACCATTGTCACTTATAATCTACTAAACAAAAAACACAAAAGTGCAAGAAAATAAAAATTCCAGTTTATGGGTGCAGAAATTCACTTGAACATATGTAACATACATATATTTATTTATGCCCAGGGAAAATAAACAATCAGTCTTTAGCCTCATGTCTCACAATACCCCTCAGCATGTGATGACATCCACGTCATGTGCCACACCCCTCTCATTCTTTATTGCGTAAAGGATTAGAAGCTGTGATGTCTAATGAAAAGGCTAATCCACCGGAGCATGAACACAGAGATACATGAGCAATTAGATGATGGTAAGAATCTCTGCAGGTAACCTGAGGTGAGGATCATCTAACAAATGTGAACATTCAGACTTTCTTTATAGACAGGTAGTAAGGAGACTGGACCTGGATAGATCAAAACCTACCAGCATAGTTTGGTTCAGAATGATGAGAATTCTTGCCAACTGAATCTACATGTTTTGGAAATATCAAGGTATAACTGTATTACAACATCACTAAAGGTCTGTTTTTTTCTTTTAATATATACCCTATAAGATGTAGTGTGTATCTTGCAAACAATGTAGGGAGAAGACTACCAAGATACATGGAAAGAAATTCAAAGGGAGTGTTATACTCTCTGGTAAGTCAATTCCAATTTTTGATGTCACATAGCCCCTGAACTCAGCCAAAAGGTGAAGCACTTTGGCACTGTTGTGTTGCAATTCCAAAGGGGTATGTAAAGCTCCTTCAGCCTCTAGTGGCTTTCTGGACAGCTGTTTTTAATGCATGGTAGAGAGCATGTTATGAAATTGGCGTACAGCATATGAACAGTATTTTATACAGCTGGGAAACACTGGTTTTCCATCAAAAATATGTAATGCAGGTGGTTGATGCAAGCTGGCAACCATGGAGAAATCAAACAGTATAAACTACTTGGGTGACTGTCATATTCTCACAAGCATACTGTGTAAAACTCTGTTTTTTGGCTCCGTGAATACCATAGCTCCATGGTGATAAAGTTATATCTAGTCTGCAGGGTCACTTATGAGATGTTTTTGCACGCAAGCTTATAATGACTCATCTCTTAGCCCTGCATTGATACGTAATGCCATGACAGTGAAGGCAACATTGGATAGATTTTACAAAACCTTACATATCATTATACAGTTTATCTCCATTTTTGTTCTACATTGTTATTTATTAAAATGAAGCTACTGTCAGCTGTTAGACTATTTCACCATGATTTTAGCTATTGATTGTATTCACCCTGTCCTTTTCTGTCATAGCAAGTTGGAGGACAGTTGGGCCTTGAAGTTTTTTCTACTTCCTGAGAACATGATATTACTCATCTAGAAAAGAGCAGCTGATAGTATGTATATTAATGAAATAATGTAAAATAATTACCCAAGTAACTCATTCCCACTTCATCAGGTGTGAATATATACTGAGTGACAATTGTTGAAAGCAGGATGAAGAATATGCCAGGCAATCTATCATAATATGATCAAAGCCAGTGGAAAATTGTCATCCACCATTTTATACAACTTTTTTGTCATGCTCTCCACATAAAATCTTCAGCTATAAATGCCTGTCGAGGTTATATCTTTTAGCTAAAGCTATCATTTGCATATTTCAGTAACTATAAACAAAATGGCAAGACTTTAACAAAATGTTACAGCATGTGGTAAACAAAACTGTTGTAAATTATTGTCAAGTGGTTTTATTCTGGTTCCATTATTGTTGGCTATGTTAAAAGCTCCTGAGAAAATGAACCCGGAGTTAAAACAGTCAGGAAACCATTCAACAAGATACATAATTATAGTAAGTGGGAGAAATGGTGAAAATGTTACTGGTCACCTTGATGAGGCAGTGATTAAAATGTTTTGTTATGTATGGTTGAGAGAATTTCCCACTATATATTCTTCACTCTAAATTTGAATTTAACTTTATCAAAAGTTTAAACGATGAGGGAGCTTAAAATATTGGATATGTTCAAAGGAGATGAATTTGGTAACTAGATTGAAATTTAAGTGATATCAATAATGATATTATTGACAATTTCAATGAAGATTGTACCCTTATCACAGTATTTCACTTTTTTTGCATGCAAATGGTTTTGGAATTAAATTTTACTGTTAAATACATTGAGTAGGGGCAGCAATTAATGGATTGACTTATAAATTCAATTTTCAGCAAAATAGGCCTGATAACATTTATGTTTTGACTATAATACGCTCAAGCTAGAGCACCTGAAATAATGCCTACTATACATGTGCATCCACTATTTAAAATGTGTAGATGTGTTGAACATATATGATGTAAAAGTTAGTTTACAGTTTATTTCACTACTCATAACAACACATATCTCTAGTAACATATGTGATTAATATATGCTGAAACATGCAATATTAAAAATATTATAGAGTACCACAGTTGGGTACTGAATCACACAAATTTCAACATTTATTGAAAGTTATTTCAGCACTTTTTTGATACTATTTTTTAGAAACTTTCAGTGGACTTGAACTTGATGTTTTATGCAATAATACAAAGCTTTCACTGTACAGCTATGCACTAAATAATGGTAGAACTTGGCTAGGCTTGTAAGACCCCTAGGGCCATTAGCCTAATAACTTCCTATGATCCTGTGATCCTATGATCACTCTATTACCTGTGGTGAGTAGCTGACAGAGGATCAATGATTCTGAAAATGAGTTAGGAGATGGAGTTTGAATAGTTAAGAATGATACATGACTAGTGATCCATTTGTGTAAGATGGATGATGTATCCTGGGCAATCATTCCACACTGGAAAAGGCAGAACACATTTATGTAAAATAGCACATTTGCTAATTTTATATTAAACAGGTTTTTTATCACAAATAAACATTTTAAAAGGTTGTGGGATTAGCAAAGTAACTAAATTATTTTAATGGTATATTTGGAAACTGCAACCATTTTGTCACTTTGGTCTTTATTATGGCCTAGCATCAATTCAATTAGATGTCTGATGCAAAATATAAATTTAAAATGGCACTGATTGCAGAATAAAGAAACACACTGCATTTAGAATCATATGCATATTGTTCAGTTGATATATTTGCTATAGTTGTTGTATTGTCATTATATTGTACTCCTGAACTTTTTGTTTCTTTCTTCTAGTTGGCTGGAAACTTCACATTTTAGAATCACTTGCAACCATGTGATTTGTCTGTGCCAAACCAAGATGCATACATTTAATAGGTGTACTATATGCAGGTGTGTACAATTCTGTTTAAAAGTGTTAAACTTAAATTATCACAGACTCTGATTTTCTTTTTAAATTCAATCTGAAGTAAATATTTAGATTTCAAATTGTAATATATAAATATTACCTGATTTATATTTGATTCTAAATCTAACCTCCAAAGCATGCTGTCTCAAAAATTGTTTTAATAGTTAGCCAGCACCCTGGTACAGAAGAATAAAGCTCGATGATGCAGTTAACCAGGGTTTGTTTGGCAGCTTAGATGTCTGAGGTGCAGAGGGGAGGATAGATAAGCTAATCCTGGGACGAGGGAGGGTGCATACACAGAGCACACACAACACAGTTGGATTTCCATGGTAGAAGGCAGGGTGAGAACTGCAAAGTGGTTCCTGGGTGTGAGCAGGAAGGCTTGCTGACATCATCCCCTTGTGGAAGTTATGGGCAGTGCAGCATGGTCTACCCACTGCACAACACACCCATGAGGTGTTACATCGGTGTGAGTAGTACACAAGTAAAACTAGGAAAATATATAAAATGCTCTTAAAAACAAGAAGCAAACAAGCCTACTGATCTGTCGGGATTAATGAAGAGCTTTAAAAGGGTCAGTAAGCTTATTTGTTTGTTTGCTCTGTTGTTTTTGATAACAAAATAAATAAAAATACTCCTGGCAGCAATGTGATGTTAACAGGAATGCCTTGATCTCCTCACCAGGCCCAGCCATTATTGGAGTAAGTCTGTGGCTGGCTAGCAGTCCAAAGAGACCCACTGATTGAGGAGCAGCACTGGTCCATTCATTGTCAGCTGTAGCAGGAAAAAGAAAGCAAAAAAAAATCATGGAAATACTTGACAATACTTCATAACATAATAAGTCTTGTCATGGTTATATGGGTCTATGTTTTATATTCAAACTTTCAAAATGTCAAATACCATATGTTCATGACCATATGGTTGAGATTTGAAAGTTCGAATATATAATAAAAAAAAAAAAAACATATCTTAATGGTGCGAGCAGGGTGGCACCCCACACACTCCACCCTTCTTAAATATACCAACTCTGAGACCGCACTTCAGTGCAGAAAAGGGAAATTCTCCCATTCTGCACCGTACGGTGCCATTAAAGTCAACCTTTGAACACTTGAAATGTCGATTATATGGTCTCGACCATATGACGCTCGACGTTTCAAGTGTTCGTTTATTTGACATAGACCCAGTTATATGTATTGAGAACCTTACTTTGCACTATATTGATGTTTCCCACAAAGATTTCCAGGTGGTTTCATAATTCATGTAAACTTTCACTATATTTAGTGAGTAATGTTAATTTTCAGTAATAGAAGAGGTCATACAATTAAAAAAAAAAGTCATATATATTTTGCCATAACAGTGCAACTTGCTAGACCTCAAAGCATCTACATACAGACTCACTAAAAAGAAACATCTACAATAATCGCTACTTCCAGAGCTTTCTTGTTTGTTTTCACATACTTGACACAACACTGCCTTATTCCTGATTTCTTTCTCCAGTTCACTTTTCACTCACAGTTGGCCTTATGCCCTCTTTGTCCTTAATTTTATAAGTGTAAACATTATGTTATGTTGAGTCTGAATTAATTAATTTCATACAAAATTTAACAAGTCTCAAGAGATCTTAATATCTGTACATTTGACATTTTCTAGATGACTTTCTCCAAATCGCTTTCTGTTTCTAAGTCTTGTTTTGTACTAAAATGTCTCTCAGAAATACTTTTACATATTCTCATAAAGCTTTCTTTCATTGTTGCTAACTTAGCTACCTATAAAACATAATTAGATTTTTTGTATGGCTTCAAAGACAAAGGAATAGTTGCTTCATGAATTTTAATGGCAGCAGTCTTAATTATGTAACTATAGAATCACAATGCAAAAAAGAATAAAATGTCATGTTTATAAAGAACTACATTCCTAGAGATTCAGGAACACCATGTATGCAATCACAGCCAAGTCAACACAGTTTGCAATGCATTTGCAATGATTTGCAAGGCTCATTAGGAATGCTTTTGGCCTGGCTAGTTCCTGTGATGAGCAGATCCTTGCTGTGGCTGCAGTAAGGACCTGCAGGAAGATCATGTTAGATCAATTTGTGGCCAGACTAAAGAATGGGCAACTGTTATAAATACTGACCCTGTATGATTGTCTAGTGTAGTCATTGTACAACCTCATGCACATATGAATACTAACGTGTTGAGTTATTTTTTGTAACTCAAAGAAAAAGATATGCAGAAAAAAGACAAATACCAGAATAAGTCTATGATAGTTACGGGCTGAGTCTAAAATTGGTAGAAGGGTAAAAAAGACAAAACTGACATAAGACTGCAAAAGGATCTGATGAACATAGGAGGGATGCAGAAACCAGTGGAGAAGGGAATATCACATCATATACAGGTAGCCGCCTGAAATACCTGAACATACACAAAATGTGTAACTCAGACAGGATAGGGGGTTACAGTATAGTAACATAATATACAAGCCTACATCACTCCTGTACTATAATGGAAAATGAAATGAAAAAAATCAGTCCTGTGGGGAATTGAACCCATTACCCTAATCAGTGATGTTTCCGGACACACAGCATTAACTAGGTGAGTCAGGGAAATACATATAAATGGAATGATATACAACAACAGAAAGAAAGAAAGCATTAAACAAATGACAGGACTAAAGGGGAAAGAACCAAGGACTTTCTCCAGTGAAATTCTCTGCAAAGTGAGCTATGGCAGGAGGCATATTGAAGGGGTCAGGGAAACATCTATCACTGTAGTGTTATACAACAACAGAATGGAGGCAATAATTAAGTGTCAGTCCTGGACGGAATTGAGTCCAGGACTTTCTCCAGTGAGAGTCTCACAGCATTAACTAAGTGAGTTGCAGCAAGAGTCATACTGAAGATGTTATGGAAACACATTGTCCCGGTCCCCTTCAATAATGCACTTCACACCAAATTACATTTGACGACCTTTATTAAATTTTCCATAACATAGCTTTGATCAACAACTTTATTAATTATAACTAGTCATGATATGATTCTAAATACAGCATAACATGCTTGTAAAGTTAATCAGGGCAGTGTACCTACTCACCCTGCCCCAGTAAGCAGCATCCATACCTCTACTCACTTACTTTACTTATGAAGCAGCGTCCCATCTCATTTCATACACCATTCATTGTAATGTTAATCAGGGCAGCGTACCTACTCACCCTGCCCAACAAGCAGGGTCCATACCTCTGCTTGCTTACTTTACTTATGAAGCAGCATCCCAACTCACTTCATACACCATCCATTGACTTACCTTCTGCCACATAAGCACCATCCTTACCTCAGCTTGCTTATCTATTCAGCAAGCTTCCTCCAACTACTCATTTCCTTTCCCCAGATCCTTGAAATGAACATCCAGACATCAGAGGGGGAAGAGAAGAGGGCAAGCCTATCCCTCTTCTCACCCCTCTTCCCCGCATACCCCCACTGATAAATAATCCTACTGCCCACCAACAAAAATAGGGAGGGTGGGTGGGTAGCAAGTTCACGCCAAATGTGATTGATTGCCCCAACTTCACTAGCCTAAATCTCCTAGGCCCCTCCCCATCATTATCTTATTTCCTCCCAACCATTCCTGCCTCCACTTAACCCTTTCACTTCCCCAACCCACTTAACTCCCCCTAATATTAACCTAACCCACTCCCCAATGAAGATGCCCCGGGACAACTTAGTTTGTTCCAAACTTCATTTGTCCCGGTCCCCTTCAATAATGCACATCAAACCAAATGACATCTGATGACCTTTATTAAAATTTCCATAAATAGCTTTGATCACCAACTTTATTAATTGCAACTAGTCATGATATGATTCTAAATACAGCATAACATCCTTGTAAAGTTAATCAGGGCAGCATATCTACTCATCCTGCCCCAATAAGCAGTGTCCATACCTCTACTCACTTACTTTACTTATGAAGCAATGTCCCATCTCACTTCATACACCATTCATTGTAATGTTAATCAGGGCAGCGTACCTACTCATCCTGCCCAACAAGCAGGGTCCATACCTCTGCTTACTTACTTTACTTATGAAGCAGCATCCCAACTCACTTCATAGACCATCCATTGAATTACCTTCCACCAAATAAGCACCATCCTTACCTCAGCTTGCTTATCTATTCAGCAAGCTTCCTCTAACTACTCATTTCCTTTCCCCAGATCCTTGAAATAAACATCCATACATCAGAGGGGGAAGAGAAGAGGGCAAGACTATCCCTCTTCTTTGCCAACCAGCCTGACCAGGCTGTTCCCTCTCCCTTCTACCCAAAATTGTTCAATCCACTTCCCATAGGGAAGGGTCAAGTCAAACATCATTTGGTGTACCCAAGTACCTTAAAATCCCATCATACACCCCTTTGCCATGCCACTGAAACACACCTTAATGAAACTAAATAAAGTAGGATTACCATAACCCCATTGTAATACCGGAACATCCACACCAAAAGGACACATACCCTTTTAGCCCACTGCATTCAAAGCAGAAATCATGGCCCAACCTCAATGTATTGACAGCCTATAACCACAACAAAACCACAAATTATAACCCCTTGAACTCAAGACGGCACCCAGTCAAACAACTAGTAGCAAATCTCACACACAAGACCCTGTTAACCGTAACCTATCACCTTAGTCCACCCACTACCTAATTCTATATGTGCAACAACTCCATTACCATAGGGAAAAGTATTAACACCAACTTTAATGTCCTACCCTAGCTGGCAGAAAACCAGCCGCACTTGTTCTACAGCTGCCTTATCCTGCAACCAAGATTTGTTTAAACCAAGCTTCCTTTAAACCTTCTAACTCCCCTGTAACACACCCAGTTTCTAAAACCACCCCCAACACTATCCATCTACTCAAAGAACATCTCTGTGAAATAACCCAAAGGTAACCTCCCCGGTGAAACAAACTAACTTATTAACCCCTACCAAAGTAACCACCTTAAAGTAGCTGTCATGCAACTTCAGAAATGCCTAACTCCCCAAAAACCTGTGTTCGAAACAAACACTGCCTTGTATATACAATAACAATACCTCCTTATCCCACTACCAAACAAATTGGATGGGTGACTAAACTCACCCTAGGGTTCTACCCCATCCCAAGAAAGACAATAACAGTAACATGTAGAAATAAAATTGATCTTGCCTACCTACCACACATGATAAATGCTACCCCCAGAAATAAAGCCAGATGTTGTCTAGCTTGTAATCACCCCAAAGTCAATAGTGTAATAACGGCCTATGATTCTAAGATTGTTGTGACTCCACCCCACCCACAGCAATGTGCCTTAATGAACATTACATAAAATAAATTATGTGCAACCTCATCAAGCCCACTACAGAATCTTAAACTCTTACCTATGGGTAAATGGCTGATGCTCCCTTTAGTGGGAACAACTTTCCAACATTGATCTAACATACTGACAGTACCACCATTTAAACTTGAAATCAACTCAAATGCCTGTCCTTACCTGGCTAGCCATGGAAATCCTCTACCAAACTCAACTTTGAAATGCACTTACTTCAGCCAGTAACTGTTGCCCAATTGAGCTAATCATGTACAACCTCCTTGCTCGCCACTGCCTCCCTCATCTGCGAACTCACTGTGTGGCGCCACCACTGGTACCCATGACACCATGTGGCGCCACCACTGATACCCATGACACCACCATCTGCAAAGAAAAAGGAAAAAAAATCCTCTAACCTTTAAAGAGATGGTTCCACCTTATACCCACCTATTCCAAATTACAACAGCAGCATCCAGGAAATGCCCATCCAATGACCCCACCGCTTAATCGACATCAAAGCATGATCATCTACAAACTCATTGTATCTCACCAGTGGAACTCAACACATCATCTACAAAGAAAAGGACAAAATTAAACCTTCTAATAGGAACAAGAAGGCTCCACCTTATACCCACCTATTCCAACTACAGCCACAGCATTCCAAAACCCCATCTGCAAGAAAGAAAAAAGACATGTAAAACATCCAAAATGTATAACCCATTCCAAGACATCTTCAATGACAACCTATCCTGCCAACCAGAGAAAGAATGTACCACCAACACTCCCCTCTGTGACACAGCAGCCATAACTGAGAACTGAGGCAATGCTTCCTATGATCCTATCAGATACCCAGGATAAATTCAACTACCAGTGGAAAATATCAAACATAAACCCAATCTGAAGAGACCTATCTATACCACAAACCATGCACGTTTGCAATTCCAGACCACCAGAGCTGTTGAACATGCTACACTTAAGGAAATCCCAATCTGTCAGAGCCACATGCTCCAGGGATCTAAACCTTGTCATCACCATAAACAAGACTTGCTGGAAGGATAGGTTCCTGACCCAGAGACACCCCAGACTCTGGAATAGACTTCCCGTACATGTCAAGCAGAGCACCTCTTTGGCCCTCTTCAAAGAAACCTTGATTGAATGGGAGATAAGAAATTCCTCCAGGGATCACATCAGTCAAGTGATGTCTAAAGACATGCAGGTAGGTGTGTGCACGAATGGGCACGCCCTCTCCGAAGTCTGGGCTGGCCATTCAGCACTGAAAAATCCACTGCCAATCACCAACGAACCAGAGCTCCGCTGTAGCAACCCCTAACCGGGAAAAGCCAAAAGACTAAATAACAGGTGTTGCATCAACAAGAATGGTAAGAGACAGCATCATGACCACAGTCCCAGACACCCTACAAAATCTCAGGAAGCTGAGCAGCACAATGCTGTACAGTACCACAATACCCCTAAATACTGCTTGTACAAACTTATAAAGTTGATACACTAGCCTGATTTGCCCTCAAACATGCCTGTCCACTTATAAAAACAAGAGTATGGACAACATTGTAAATAACATGGGGAAAAAAGTTGCAAAATTTGGGACACCATACATCTCTTTTTTTTTTTTATCGTTATAATTCCCTCCCTAAGCCAGTGGCCCAGACCCCCACACCCCCACCACACCAATACACCAATGCTGCTCTCTTTCTGAAAAGATGTGCCAGCACCTTGGCAGACAACCACATGTCATAAAGACGAACCAAGCATGAGGCAAAATACTGTGCGATTGGCACGTGCCTCCCAACTTCCCACAGCAAGAAGCCAGACAAAACCACAACCCTGCTGACTGCCCATGTGAAACAACTACCCTCCAAATGGCTCCCACAAATGTAAATCCAATGGAATAGAGTAGACATCAGCATGAAATCCCTAATGGCCAGTATTCTGACTCAGAAGAGCACGCCAACTTCACACTCACCCCTCGACCAAATGGAGATTTGGATTCAGTTTAAACTAATCACCGCCATTCGGTGAATACCAACAGAAATTCTCACACCAAACCAACACATACTAACAGCTTACTTAACCACTTTAACTAGGAAGGTCATAGTATGGTTAAATTATGCTGGTTTTCTTATGACAACGATCTTTTTAATAAATTAATATGATTCTTTTCCATTTACCATGGCTATCAGCTAAAACATTCCCAATGCGGAGTGTGTGACAGAGCCTTTTGACGTGAAACTTGAGGAACATGAACTTCATAGGACCCCAATGAAGTACCCTTGAGAGGTATGGAGAACTAACTTAGCACAAGTAACATCCTGAACCAAGGCAGTAATGCTAAACATTAAAGCCAACATCAAATTAGTGTGGCGGTACTTAAATGGAATGTTTTTTTTTTTTAATACCATAAAATGTTGCTTACCTTAAAACACACTTGCAGCTACTTCTGTACTAAAACTGCATAACCTGCTTATATAACTTTGTCTCTGACACTGATTATGCTGTAAAATCCTGACATACCTTTCAGAGATTAAAACCACCGTGAAGCACAAGCAGGCATGTCTGTATTAGCCTCACCAACTGCTCGAGCCACAACCATTTATGCGCCAAAGAATCCTGGAAAGCTGTAAGCCTACAAAATGGTTCTGCAACTTCATAAGACTGAGGGGGAGGGAGAGGGATTCGCACCATTACAAACCACCACCAGTGTATCGACAACTACTCTCATCTCAACATTCTGAGCTCCACCTCTTAAAACTCTCTCCGCAAACCGCAGCAAAACCTCCCGAAGTAACCGCTGTGCCCTCCTGTTGCCATCAAACAGCCCGACACCACCAACCGTGATCAATGTGATCAGCAGACACTCTCATCACTACCATAGATGTCCAGGCCAAGCAAGAGGCAAACACCCAACACACCCCTGCTCACCAGATACACCACAGCCGAGACCAACTGGAAGACAGCAGAAAAAATCCACACAACCGCAAGCTCGTATCCTGCCCTCCATGCAACACCAAACTGTTCCCATACAGCAAACAGTTTCCGTTCATTCAGCAGCCAACAGAAAATTAGCCTCCCTTGTACTCCCCACCCGTATGTGTCCATGAATGGAGGTGCGGACAAGCAACAAATTACAGGCCGGCAGCTCTACCTGCAAACGAGCTCCCAAGCTCAGCTACAAAAAATAGGTCCCCTGATCAGCAACACCGTCCACATTGATGCAAACTGATCCAGGGCTCACCCTGCCCAACTCCTCCAAAGTGAGTGTCTCATGTCAAAACAGCCAACCGCACTGACAGGCAAGCAAACAATATGCCTGCAAATGTAGAAATGCATGACTCACAAACCAAGGCTAAATGCATAGACCAACAATCAAAGGGAAGGAAAAGCAGGACCCTATATTCTGCAATGCGTTAAGTAGCCCCACTGTACCCTATATATCACTGGAACCCGTGCGCCAACCCTGCAGTGAAGACAAGCATGCATATCGCTGCATCTATTCAAAAGTGCCCAGTCGCATCACCAATTCAAGGCCTGTCCTTTTTTCCTTTATTTTTTTTTTAATATATAAAATTACATTGAAGAAGATTGCCTAAAGGAAACCGAGTAGCCAGAGCATGCGCACTGCCCCCTGACCCTAGCACCTCAAGCCCACGAAAGCAAATAGGGCACATTGAAGAGGAGCTCTGATGAAACACTACAGGACTGCCGGCAAGAAACCCAGGAAAACCAACCCTCCTCCTCCTGACCACAAGTGTAACCCACCCCCAAAAAAAAAAACTTTACGTATATTAATAATATCCATCAGTACAACCAACTCTTGGTACTAACATCCCTACACCAACCCTTGGTATTGAACATCACTCACCTCAACCACCCAACCATTCCAAGGCCTATCTTACCACCAGAATCTGCAGGTCGCCATGGACAAGAACCTGCTGCAGTAAGTTCACACCAAATATGATTGCTTGCCCAAATTACACTAGCCTAAACCTCATAAGACCCTCCCTATCATTATCTCATTTCCTCCGAACTATCCCTGCCTCCACTTAACCCTTTCATTTCCCCAACCCACTTAACTCCCCCTTATATTAACCTAACCCCTCACCCCCCCATGAAGATGTCCTGGGACAACTTAGTTTGTTCCAAACTTCATTTATCAGAGAAATGTTGCAGAAGAGCAGACTGGAAGTAGAAATGAAAAGGCATCTATGTAGCTATCTATATATATGGATTCACTTCATAACACTGAAAGCTCAAAACAGTGAAACTCAAAACACTGAAACCAAAACACTGAAACTTCAAAATCTTGAAATCTCAAAACACTGAAACTCAAAACACCGAAAACACATATCATACATATAATGAGTTTAAACAACATAAATCATAGCACTGTCCACCAAGTGTATGTATGGGTGCAAGCCCCCCTGCACCCCACACACCCCCTGCTACTTATATATATATATATATATATATATATATATATATATATATATATATATATATGTATATCAACTCCAAGATTGCACTTCACTACATTAAGTGCAGTCTTGGAGTTGATATATTTAAGTAGCAGGGGGTGTGGGGGGCACAGCCCCCACATGGGGGGTGCAGGTGGGCTTGCCTCCCTGCTTACACTTGGTGGAAAGTGCTATGATTTATGTTGTTTAAACTCAGTATATGTATGATATGTGTTTTCAGTGTTTTGAGTTTTCAGTGTTTTGAAGTTTCAGTGTTTTGGTCTTCTATATTATGAAGTTTTCTCATTTTCAGTGTTTTGAGTTTGCAGTGTTATGAAGTGAATTCATATATATAGGTATACACACACACACACACACACACACACACACACACACACACACACACACACACACACACACACACACACACACACACACACACAAACACACACACAGACAAACACACTGAGGGCTAAATCAACAGCTAGTCTGAAATGCAGTGTTACCATTAGAAGATTAATGGCAGGGGTTGTGCCTGTGGTCAGAGATGCAGTTTGACATCTGTGAATACTGTACATAAAGAAAGTAAACATGCTGCTCAGATAGACGTATTTCAATTACAGATGATAAGCAAATCACAGCCAATCCTATCGTAAGTTGCAGAATGTCCAAAAAAACAATAATGATAAACTTACTTGTATGGACCATGTACTGCTGCAGTGATACTACCTGTCAGAAAAATATACATGAAATGTTTTTCATATTCAAAGCTGTGTGTCTAGTGGATGAGAAATGAGCTCAATTACATTATCATCAATGAGACCACAAAGTCACAGCATGAAGTTCCATTTGTGCAGCTGTGCTGGAGGAGGGAACAACTTGGCAATGGCTATAATTTGGCTCCTAGATAACAACAAAGTGTAAAGACTTCTCACCTTTTTTTGTCAATGATTTAAAACTGTATGGCTCATCAGATGAGGAACTGAAAGCACAACTGCATGTTGTCAAAACTTCTTCAGATGGTATAAGAATGTCATTTTGTCTTGATAAATGTGCAAAAGCAACCTTTAAAGCAGAAAAACTGCAGCACCAAGAAAACATCTGTTTGGGACAAGAATGTGATATTAACGAACTTGAGCAAGAGGGAGTGTATAAATATTTGGGAATTAATGAAGAATCAACAATAAAACCTGAACAAATGTGAATAATATTTAATAAGGAATACTTTAGAAGACTTAAATTAATCCTGAAAAACAGCATTGACATCTAGGAACAAAATCCAAGCTATAAAGCACAAGACCCAAATGTAGTGAATGTTTTGAAACATGAGGAGAATAAATCTAAGATGACTTCTCTGTTTAATCTAGCAGAAGTATATTGGCATCAAGCAGGAATGGAAATCAAACCATACATAGATAAAAATAAGGCAGCAAGTGAATATTCCCAAAAGAAAAAGAAAAGAAAGAATATAAGCTGAAGGACCAGATGAGAAGGCGAGAAATGTGGAAAATGCCTAAATATAATTGCAAGTATAGAAAACTTCTGGAAGAACCTCATGTTGATCAGGAACAAACACAGGAATGATTGAGGAGAGGTGAATACAAACCAAGAGATGAAAGGTTAATATTGGTGGCCCAAGATAGTGGGCTACATACACAATGGTTTACAAAGTCCATTGAACATGTGGGAGAAACAGACAAATGTAGGTTTTGTAAAACCATATTCAAAACAGTGACACAACTCATCGCTGGCTGTGACGTGACACAACTCATTGCTGGCTGTGAAATACTAATGGCAGAAGGACTGTATACTGAAAGGCATAATAATGTGGCAAGACTGTTGCACTGGGGATTGTGCGAACATTACGATACTGAAGTGGCTAAGAAACACAGGAAACGTGAGCCACAAAGCATCATAGAAAATTATGAAGTCTATGTCACATGGGATCACCCATTACCAACAGTTCAAAGGATAGATGCTAGAAAACTGGATAAAGTGGTTCATGAAAAGAAGACAAAAGCAGCATTGGTCATTGAAATCCCCACCCACAGTGACTACAGTGTCCTGCATTCAGAGATACACAAAGTCATAAAATATCAGGATTTGCAGGCAGAAAAGAGAGCAATGTGGAAGAAAGATACCCAGACAGTTCTGGTAGTAGTAGAAGCAATGGATCTTAAAAAAAATGAATCTACAATCGTATTTAGATATGTTACCAATATATATAACCAGATACGAATTACAGAAGGAGTCATTACTGGGAACATTGTGGGTGCTGCGAATGGGCACTTCTGGTTGACATCAAAGAATTAAACAATATTAATTTCATGAACTTTAATCATACTTTGACTTAGGAATGGGGACTATTTCCATTATGGTATTAGAAACCCAAAAGATTAGAAGAAATTAAAAAAGAAGAGGGAATAAAAGAAATACTTCTAACATTGTATAGTCCTTCTAATACCTTTGATCTGTGCCAATGATAAAAGAAGCAATGGTGTATGAAAGTTATACATTATTTTTTAAAGCCTACTACTGTTACTAGTAAAAGCCAGGCATTTTGATGACAGCATGTGTTCTCGCTGCAATGTTGTTCTCTTAAATGCTCCAGTGTGCTGTTGTACATCTGCCTGATAATTTTGATCTCTTAAGGTGCTAAAGACACAAGTAAGGCATAATGACAAAATTGAAGGTGGCATGCAATGGTAGCTACTCAGATAACTAAAAGAAGTTATATTTACAGTATGGAGCATACATCTCAAATGCCCAGGTTTTCACAGAATGTCCATAGTTTTGTGTCATACGTTTGATCCATCCCCCATATAATGTGTGTTTTTCTGGCAAATCATTGAGAATCAAAGTCACTATATAATAACAAATATTTCAGTTTCAGAATTCATATCCTTCAGAAAATGCATGCCAACACAAAACATATTACTCTAGCAACTTTCTAAGTTTATAGGAGCAATATTTAAAATTTGTCCCTGATTTTTGGGCCTTTGTTCCCCACTACTTTGGGCTTTATCCAGATGTCTTACTTTTAGAAGTTGAGAGATATGGTTTGGAGGTGGTCACTGTGGCTTAACATCTTCCTCCTGTTAACTTAGGAGGCCAAGATTGCAACACATCATCACTATAATGGTGATGGCACTGATACCCTGTGCATGTGATGCCAATAGCATGGGTGACAGCCTTGCCCAAACTATTCTTGACATCAGTCTTGTACTGTGACTCAATATAGTCCTGCTGCAGGAGCCTTAGACAGTACTGCTTATGGAGGATGTCAAACAAACTCTTGGACTCTTCCTCATACCTCCTCTTGGCATTAAAAACAGCACTAGTCTCTTCTTCCCCAGCCATGATATCTCAGCTTAAAGAATCACAGGGAAAAATGGCACAAGATTAGCACCCAAAACAGTTTTCACATGTCTGATTGTCTAAACAATGATGCACATTGACATGCAACTCATTTACACAATGGATGGAAAACTCAGAAAATACACATATTGTATTATTGTTTTGAATGGCGTTGCAAAGTGTGAATCATAGCAGCCTTCCATCCCTGTTGAGAATGCATGGTCAGCATCAACTTCATCCGATGATGGTTAAATATGCAATGACGATTATCACATTCTTAAAATAGTTGGCTGCCCATGCATGCAAGAAGATGTCCACAAGTGGTCTGGCATATACACTGCAGTGTGTAGATATCTCCATGATGGTTATTAGGTTTGCTTATCTCACTAACTTAGTGATTCGGAAACAATAATGATATGAGTTCTTATTAGCATAATTTTTCTTTAGGTAGACAGCAAATGTTGGAGGTGTGATGGGGAAGAGAGATGTACTTGGGAACATATTTTCTGGGTGTGCAGTGAATTGGTGGACTTTAAGGATTCCCTGTGGGATGCACTATTAGAGATGCTGGGTGGGTGGATTTGTGTGACAAGGGAGATGATTTTTCTGAGCTATGAATCGGAATTGCCTAGACATAGTAAGGTTTTGCTGTGTCTAATTGTGGTGGCTGCCAAAAAAGCAAATACTAGAAAATGGAAATCAGAATCTAAACCAACTATATTAGAAGTATGGACTATAGTAACATAGATAAAACTATTGGAACTGAGTTCTTTAGAAAAGGGTAGGAGCAAACTACATAAGAAAAAAATGGGAATTGTGGGAACAATACATACAGGGGAGGAATGAGGTTTAAAAGAAGGCAGGAGTTAAATGAGCTATGCAATGTTTAACTGAAAATGACTGGGTAGATTATAAGTGATGTATAATGTTTGCTACTGGGAATGTGTCAGTATGGTTTGTGATGTAAAATGCTTGCAACTAGGATTGTGTCAGTGTGGTTTGTTTTCATTTATATAAATGTATGATTGCTTATGTCATAAGTGATGGTTTAATAAAGACGTTTCTTTTTTTAAAAAAAATGGGGCAAAACTTGAATAGTTTATGTAATACCGCTTAGGTTATATGATTTATAGCAATATATATACCCCAGGATTCATGAAGTTTGCGCCATGCGCTGGAGTAGCGTCGGCGATCTAGCACCAAATATGGCCGTTGAGTGATTCAGATAACAGATGTTTCCATGTGCACTATCAGCATATGCCAGAGCTGCACAGCTCCCGGAGCATGTATGCTAATTATCCCATGTGCAGCAGTGTAGCATGCAAATGAAGGTATATAGCAATTCATGAAGTTGTGCAGGCGTAGCGTAAGCATGTAGAAATGTAAACCAAAAACAAACAGTTTACACGTTGTCAAACATAAAATCGGAGCCATGAAAGTGGACCAAACTTACATATTATAATGTTAATATATGCCAATGGTTAAATATATAGCCAATGGCATAAAACAACATGCACAACATATAAAAAATAACATTTAATTTCATGGCCACACCAACGCAAAGTAAAACCGCAGTGCATCGGTGAGCAAACGGGATCATTAGGAAAATATATTTAGATGTCATAAAACTGTAATGTAACGCAATTCATTATATCCCCATAATAGTCAATGGCACGCATGCTACACCACAACCATGGCGCAAGGGTTGCTAAGGGTCTGTGACAGTGTTCCGTGCGGTAACTAGGAATTAGCAGTCGATGCCATGCAAATGAGTCAAGTAATACTGAATCGCAAACGTCCCACTGGAGTAAGGATGTACCACATGGTGTAGCATTGCAACATCGAGGAGTGGCCTGGAGGTAAACATGACATCAAGAGAGGGGCGTGCCACCATAGCTGTAAGCACATTGGATCATTGCTAATCCGTGTTGCGTGTTGCTAAGTAAAGCCACATGATAGGGGTGTGGAAGTAGCTATAGCTTTGCTTAGCTGAGAGCACACAAGGTAACCGAAAGTTCATGTGAACATGGATGAAAATGAGCATGAAACCCGATAAACGGATGTGCGCGGCGCGCACCACAGCTGAAACAGGAAGGATACGGGAAGACAATAAGGAAATGCTGTAGCATGGTAATTGGAGTACAAATGAGTAATTAACACCTAGAAACTCACAGTGGTCCATAGACAACAGCTAACAAGGCTGCTAGCAGCTACCTGCAGAACAGAAAAGGGGAGGTGCCGTACAACAAAGAAAAGAGAACTGTCACAGCAGAACAAAGCAAACTTGCTGTAGATCAGCTACATAACACATGTAGTCCACGGGTAATTAGTTATATCCAAAGGGGATGACTATGCACTTTTAGGCATTCAGCTTGACGCCATGATATTAACACCAGGTATCCGTCTCAGTGCGACCCTTCCAGAGGGTGTCTGTAACAGCTGGGAAAACAATTATGTCAGAGAAGTATATACTGAACAGGGGAGGGTCCTAGGACTGAGCCCTGGGGGACGGCAGTTGTAACTGGTATACAGTCGGACCTAGGGTATGCAACTCCCACAGTGTGGGTTCTGTCCGTGAGCCACTTTGCAAACCATCACATGAAGTAAGGGTTAATGTTCAGGTGGATGGGTATGTTGATAATACCAGAAGGAGGAATGGTGTTTAAAGCCTATGAGAGATCTAGGTAGGCTGTGTGGACCTCCTTACCCTCATCTAATACCTTGGTAACTGTCTCTAAGAAGTCCACCAGGTTTAGGAGGCATGGTCCGGCCTTAACAATGCCAAACAGGGAGGGGTCAAAGGTTGGGAGGTACCCAATGTCTCTGTGACAGTGATCCATGATGTGCACCATAGCTTTGCAGACCAGGCTAGTCAGGCCTATAGGGAAATAGGTCCCGTGGTCCATTGTGGCACCACCTTTGTGGAGTGGGATAACTGTTGCTATGTGCCATTCAGGGGGGCTATGCCTGATGTGAGGCTATTATTGAACATGGTGCTTACGTGAGGAGACAGTACGATCCGAAGTTCATTTAAAATGTAGCCTGGGATGTTGTCCAGTCCCATGGATGCTGATATTGCCTTTAGAGTATGCAGCTTTGAGAGGGATCTGCCAGTATGTTGCCAATGTCAATTGTTTCTGTAATGTTCGTGCCTTTGTGCTGTAACTCAGAGCAGATCTGGTTGTTGACATCAAGATATGTGACATAGCTATAGAATGCTTTGTGGTTGTTGTTGGTATTAGTTGCATTATAGTTTTCATAGCTAGCTTTGTAGGATCTTATAAGGGATCTCACCTTCTTACTGAGGCTGGCCAGGGATCTCCTCCACACATGGTATTGTACTCTCATTTGCAACAGTGTCTTCCTCCTGAAGTACAATATGTTTATGGCAGGGGACCACCAGATTGGTTTAGTTAATTATGAGTATAGCATCCTGGTTCTGTTTGGGATAGCACAAGCCATACACTCCTGTAAGTGCTTATAGAGTGCATTTGTGTAGGATTCAGCAGTTTTAACAGTACTGTCCATCTGCATGGGTGTCATGACGTCCACCACGTCTGTCTTAAGAAGCATGTAGTTGGCCTTGTAGACATATTATACTGTGATTCCCTTAATGGGGGGTAGGTGCGGGATGTGGATATCAACGGGGTTCAGCACATGGTCTGATCGGACCAACGAGGAGTTGGCTTCACGTGTGGAGCACCAGTCACTCATGTTGGTAATGACTAGGTCTAGGATATTGTTGCCCCTGGTGGGTGTGTGGATATGTTGAGTCAGGGCATTGTCGTTTATAAATTCCAGAAACCGTTGAGCTAATTTGTTGGTACACCAGTAGTTTTCCCAGTTAATGGTGGTGTAGATTCAGTGAGGCTTATGTGATGAGTGTGGTGTTGTGCAACTGTGTACCTTCTCTACATGACAGTCAGGATCAGGCTTGGTTGGAGAGACCTTTACCTCCAGTTTGGCTAGATGAGTGCATCTCTCACAGCTTGTAGTGTTGGGTGGTAGGTGGAGAGGCTTGTCTGTGTGCATGAGGCAATGTGTAC
This sequence comes from Protopterus annectens, assembly GCF_019279795.1. NCBI lineage: Eukaryota > Metazoa > Chordata > Ceratodontiformes > Protopteridae > Protopterus > Protopterus annectens. Next base: position 1,045,361,761 of record NC_056744.1, on the reverse strand, counting down.
ATTGCCTCAAGATGTCCAGATTCATCAGATAGACAGGTGAGAACACTGACAGTTGACTCTTGGACATGCCCGAATATAGAACTACATTCACATAGATAGATGAGGAAAGTGACTACAAGAGCTACATTACTCTATGCAAGTGAGAAAAGTATGTACAAAACCTGTTCACCCTTACCTGTAGGTGATGTGGACAATTAAGTGCTATAGTAATGATTGGCTTACGTAGTGTTTACAAGTCCAGAACAAGTGTTTAGTATGAATAAGCAATCCAGATAGGGTCTTGGATAATATAAACACACGACCCCCTCCCCCCAACAGGTACAGAAGCATATATCCATGTACACCACAGGGCCCCTGTACTCACAACTATGCAGGTACAAGCTGCACTCAGTCTGCATGGGACCTGCCCACATCACAGGTTGTATCATACACATATGGCAAAACAAGACGCTCTCCACGTACACATCATGTAAAACATAGCTCCATGTCAGGTTGTAAACACTGAATGGTGCACACCAACAGGTATCACAACCCACAAAGGGGGAGACACCACTGATAATGGGAAGTACTGCACTACTACCCTGCTGAGTCTGGTCTGGAAGGCCATGAACCTTGATCACTTAAGAGATGTCAGCAGTACAGATGTAGATGACAGTATAGTTGATGTCACACTGCATATCATAACCTTGCCAGGTCATAGGACATCATCACCCATACTGTGTACCACCTACACTCGGTATACTAGATGTACATTCCTATGTCACAGGAGTGTTTTGCAACAGGACTGCTGGCAGAACCAACACTACAGAAGGTGTCTGAATAATACATGATCATCACACCAGTGGCAGCTACAGTATGTCAGGGTTAATGAATTCTATTCCCCCTCATTGTAGTCCATATCTCACAGACAAACAGAAGGCATCTGCCGATTGAAGTTTGCAAATGACTATGACCTAGGAGCAATAGCTGACTCGCATTGTCACCCCCTATGTTAATAACCCTGTACACATGAACTACCACCTAGGCAGCGGTCATCATAATGGACACTTGTGTGTGAGGGATGCAGCTGGGCAGTTGTCTTTCCTGTGATAGCTACGTCACCACACCTGTCAGGGAGTCATATGTGGCAACCCTAATAATGATAGGGTGCCATTCATGAATATAGAGATCATTGTCCAGCCATACAGAACACTCAAATGACCCATATCAGATCACATATTTCCTTTAAGGGGTATTGGCCACGTGCAGATGGCCTACACCAGCTTTTCCATTCCCCATCTCCACTATGTAGCATGATGTATACCCTGAATAAATCCATGTCCAACCCAGTGATGTTGGACATGCTACACGTACTCATCCTGATCTCAAACACATATTTCATGGACATCCTCCTACCACATACTGGACAGATTCTTGTCCCATACATTTGACATAGTCCTGCCATACTATGCATTCCTGTCCCTCAAAGCTGCACATCGCTCCCCTCTCAGAAATGGTGTGATGACCACATGGTAACACATGGTATATGTATCATTAACCCTGTAGATCAGGAATGTGGCACTGCTCCACCTGGCCCCACAGACCCACCTGTCGGCTACTGCCAGGTAACCTTTCATCCAAGATGCATACATGGCCCATGGTATATAGCCCACTAGTTGACTTTGACTGTACATGCTATAGTTGATATTCATCCCTGCAAATACCATTTGGCTAGCCAGTGTCCCATATGTATTACATTTGCAACACAGGTGATACATGGCATTGAATCGCTGTACAGTGCCGTGTAGATGTATATGGCAGAACAGATACATGTTAAACCTTATGTGAGCATGTCTGCAGGGTCACAGGTCATGTCTGTTAAGGCAGTGTAAGTCCTTATATGTGACATACACACTGCATCAAGGTCGACTGCATTAATGTGGACACATCCAGCCATGTGCTGATAGGTAGGAATACCAGTACAGGCAACCAGACATGCCCACATCAAGACAGCAATCACATGGAGTATGAGCAATGTAATCAGGTGACACACACACACATATATGGTGATAATATCCACGCAACATTGAGTGTCACATGTGTGTGACACAAACATGTCAGTGTCATGTAGGTTTGCAAATACAACTATTTAAACTGAATTAATGTGATACACATGTTCAGCTGTAGCTCTGTATGTCTCTGAGGTACTGTGACCTGTCTCGATCATTATGTCTTCCAGGTATGCTGCGTGCAAGGCTTCCCCCTTTTATACGCTTGGAGGATGAGGCCATCATCCCATACCTACTTGACAATCATGACATCCTGTTCAGCCATGTACCACAGGATGCACAGCAGTAGGATGCCCTGTGGATGAAACTTCGCAGGAGGGTTAATGATGTGGGTGGCCACAACCGCACATACCAGCAGGTGCGCAGACACTGTGCAGACCTCATTAGATGGGCGAAACAGCATGCAAATGCAATCACGAGGGAACAAGGTGCAACAGGTGGTGGACCACCAACCCAGCCCCCACTCACACGTACTGAGGAGCTACTGGCTAACCTGGGGACACCTGCAGAACCACATCCACAAGCCTTAGCCGATATTTTGGAGGTGGGTGTCTCTCAACCACTGAGCCTGGAGTTGCCTCGTAAGTCATTATTGCACCTATAATAACTATATTCCATATAGCTGCATGTGTCACTGTACAATATGTAATGTAACATCATATGCAAGGCATGTATACACACATGCCGCATACTATAGTATGCTACTGTGTGTATGCACACATGTGCATACACCATAGTATAGTCTAATATACTGATGTATGTGTTATACACATTGCTCCCTGTAGCCTTTATACAGGGTGGATTATGCTCATACTGCTGTGTTACTCCTATTTAGGTACCTCTGGCATTCCGCTGTGACAGCAGCCCGTTGCAGGTGAGAATGTTGTTATTTATCAGGAACCATAATGCACAAATCTATCTGCCATGTGGCCATTCACAACATGTACACATAATGTATGGTCCTGTCACAATATACAGGTCGGACCTGCAATGCATCACAATGACTATCCATGTGCAACACTTGCAAACTATGTGAATCATCTCACCGACATGAATCCTCACAAACTTTATTGCCAGATGTGTTGGCAGCTGTGCATACAATGGTGGAGGTGCTGTTCACTTTAGGAACGTACAACAGATTTGATCTACACATGTGGTGAATACAAACAGTACCACACAGTGGGCTGGAGTATGGCCAGCACACAGGTTTCACCGGTGCGGATCATAGTTCTGCTCTGAATGTCACACAATGTGATGTGCTATCTTGACATGTCCATGACATATATTGGCCTGGCTGCTACACTGCCTACTTAACCTGAAAACATATCCCACATATAACCCTTCATCTGCATAACCCTGTTGTCAGTGGAGCATATATGTCATATGGGACAACACAGACATGTGAAATAGATGCCCATCACAATAATTTGGACAACACATGCACAAACATGGCCATGGAGGATGGCCGGATACATGGAGCAACACACACAGTAGACGTGCTGTGCTTGTGTGTACACTCTGTCATACAATGGCTACACATGGTTCAGCCATGGCCTTTGTATAATGGTCATAATGTAGATGTGGAACACTAGACATCCTACAGGCCTGTGCACATCTTGGGTAGGCGTAACATCAATCCACCACATAAGATGTGTTGAACATCTTGAGGGTGTTGCAACATGACAGCAGTCACCTGTACAGTATCCACATCAGGCCACAGATACAGTACATTCTCATTGCTGGTGATGGACATAAATGCCATACTAGCTCCTTGTGTGTGTGTGTGTGTGTGTGTGTGTGTGTGTGTGTGTGTGTGTGTTTGGCACACAGATGTCATGTGGGACATGGTGTACCGACGTGTTTGCCATGTCTGCCTATAGTTGCCAGGCTGCAGCAATATGGTTGCAGATGTGCAGGGGTGCCATTTGTATACCTATCAGTGACCTGTGTCACAACTTCCACATCATGGTTTTGTGTGTATACACCTCAGTAACATGGGCCACATTCCACAGTATATATGTATTGTATCTGAACACAGTTATGGCTATGAAACCTGTCTGTAACTCACACTGTATAGCATTAGAGATACCTCATGATTCCCTGCAATGGCCATGCACGTCAGCTAAATTTGCAGTATATCTGTAGTGTGGACAGACAACACTGAATTGGTACACCATTGCCCCACTGTATATTTGACAGGACACCATTGTGTTAAACATGTATGTATGTCATTGCACACATCAGCAGATCAAATGTCATACTACATGTGATTATCAAGGTCATATGCCACATATCAAGCAGGTGTACTGTTAACCTGTGCTAGTCCACATGGTGTAACACAGGGATGTATGCTAACCACTACTATGATTGAGTAATTTGCATGCCGTCTGCTATGACACATGCATGCTGTTGTGTGCAACCTAGGGATGTATGATAACTACCACTATTATTGTATGCGCTGCATGCCATCTGCCGTATCACATGCATGTTGCATGCCTTCTGTCATATCATATGCGTGTGTGTGTGTCTATTGTATAGATTGCAATGTACAGTTCTTGCCTGCCCTCACAGGTGATGTAGGTGCATTGCCCTCCTGCGGTACATCAGATGTTAATGTCCCCACAGTGTCTAGCAGTGATGATGAACATATGATTGGGACACAGGCAGAGTTGTCAGGGGCTGATACTGTGCCATTGGTTGCATTCCATCTATATCCACCTCATCCCTGCACACAGATCCCATACCTGCACATACCCCATCACCAGTGGCCATAGAGGAAGGACAGTTGGCACATGGTAGCTTGGAACAAGAAAGTGTGGGGACTATGGAATGTGTGCCTGCACACCATGGTGTCAGCCAAACTACTGGTGGTGCCCCACACAGGCACGTGGCCAGTGATGCATGTAGGAGGACCTCTGGCCAACATGCTCCTGCATGACTGAGCATAGCAGCTGGGGTCACCAGATGCATGTTTCAGGCTTTAATGGAGACACAGGCACATGCTGAATGGCACAACAGAGAAGATCAGAGGCTACAGAGGGCTGCTGTCAGTTCTTTAAACAACAGCATCCAGGCAATGGTAAATGCTCAACAGCAGATTGTTGATGCTTTGGATAGATGGTTGGGTGACATGGTTGGAGTCCTTGACCATGGCATGACAATCTGTAAGTGTGAGCTGTCTGTGTTGGAACATCTGGTAGGAGTGAGTCATCAGGTATGTGGACCTAGGCCTGATACATCACTTGTGTCAGGTCTATGTGTACGAGCTACCTCACATGCCCGCTCCCATAGTGGTGGTAGCAGCAGCAGTGCATCTGGGGTTGTGCTGTCCACACCTCGACACAGCAGGCCATGTGCACATGGCCCAGGACGGTCCCAACAGGGGCACGGTTCCAGTGGACTAGTGACATCAGACAGTACCCAATCTGCACCTCTGTCTGGTAGTGCCCGTGCAACCCCTGGCAGGCACAGGTCACATGTCAATAGCCGGACACCATGAACTATAAAACCTCGCCTGTACAGTCTGCAGCTGTCAATAATACCCTGTGTAGGCCAGACACATGGGAAAACTGTGTGCAGACATACATGAACCCACTGGACTCATATGTGGTGCCCAAACCCACATACATGATGTTATCCATTGGTGCAGCCTAGGCCTCTGGCAAACATTAACACCCTGTGCATATGATGATGCCTGTGCCGCATCCCTGACATCCACACCATCGGTGCAGGGACATGCTCTTATGGTCTGATGCACAGGGTGAACAGACTAGGATGATACGTGTAGTTTACAAATGTTGAGAACTGTTGACAGGCAGCAAATATACCATGTAGTACAGGTGTACAATACTATTAACAGTATGTGTCTTGTGTAACAACAGTGCAGCCTAGGCCTCCGGCAAACATTAACACCCTGTGCATATGATGATGCCTGTGCCACATCCTTGACACCGGTGCAGGGACATGCTCATATGGTCTGATGCACAGGGTGAACAGACTAGGATGATATGTGTAGTTTACAAATGTTGAGGACTGTTAACAGTCAGCAGATATACCATGTAGTACAGGTGTACAATACTGTTAACAGTATGTGTCTTGTGTAACAACAGTAAATGCATGTTGGTCATGATGTTCTGCTGTCCTTCTTCAGGTCTAATTGCATGTGCCAGTGGATGCCAGTGTTTGCAATTAAGTGTCCCATATGTCAATGTGAACTACTCACAGTTATGTATGAATATACCAGCATGCACCGTGTAGCTGCCACATACCAGTGAGAATGCCCCACGATACAAACACGTCTACCATTCCAAGAGTATGATAGCTGTGTATTAAGCTACTGTGGCCCAGACGTGACATCCATAAAGGGTGACATCACAGGTAGAGTTACATGGAGTGGTTAGGTAAGAGAGTGGTCTAGCTGATTACAAAGGTAGAGGCCAGTGAGAGGTGTGATGCCTCAATGGGAATGAGTAATATATGTTCCCATGACAGGATGCCAACACACAACTGCACCCACACACTGAAGTATTGACACACATGTATTCAGTGACACTGTAACACACACACACACACACACACACACACACACACACACACACACACACACACACACACACACACACACACACGGCTTCACCGACACAGTAACACACACTTGCACACAGTTGCTACTGGTGGGATGAGGACCCCTGCCTATGTGCAAATCATCATCACAGTACTGTGCACCTACATGATGCGCCACAGATAATTCACATGTACAGGTAGTCAGTACGGCCTAAGATCGGGGACATCAACACAGATAGTTGAATGCATCACCTGGATGGTGGGAGGGGTCTTATTAGTTCAGTATGGTAACATACATCCTCACCCCAGGGACCAGTCAGCCCTACATACACACACTGTGGCATTCAGTAATTAATGCACCTATGTCATGCACATACAGATACCTCACACTTGTGAGATACACACCAGTGCCTATGTCCTGCTTTCTACATTGCAGTCTGTACAGATGTGTACACTAGTGTACACGAGAGTAACAATTGTGAGTAACAATTGAGATGTATTCCCCCACAATACGTGACATATATGGACACACACGCAACTACACATGCCAGTACTGTGAAGCTCAGACCTGCCTAGCTCATGTTATGTATGTCAGACGTACAGCAGTATTGCACATGTTACAAACTGTACTGATGCTTCCTGTGCCAACAGTGTTGATATATGCACTAGGAACGTCATATCTATTAACAGGTGTCAAGTGATTTCCCTTCGCTGTCACCCTGACCGCTGTCTAAGTTGTGTGTTATGTCCTTCAATTAACAAAACCATTGCTTACCAGTTACACAGGGTATTGTAGGACTGCTTGTGACACACCTGTGAGCTGTCCACAGCAAACATTTGTCTGCAAAGATGCCCCGCCACTTAGTTATTTCAACACATCTGTCCATACCTGTGGTACATCTTTCTGTATATTCAGCATATCACCATATACAGTTGCCAGTGTTGAAGCTGCATTGCAGCTGCATGATGTACTAGGATACACGCCACCTGCATACATCAGCAACTGCACACACATGTTATCTGAATGAACAACACTATGTGTATAGGTGTGTAGGTTCTACAATCCTGACATTTGGTCATGTTTGTAGGCATTGCAATTGGTGGATATTTGTATTGACATACATGACACATGGACTGTTGTATGATATGATGGGTGACCAGTACAGAGGGGATGTTACCTCTGTCAACATTGATATCACACCTTATGTACTGTTAGCATTCAGCAGTCATGGACCTACATTCCATGTGCATGTGTGTAATGGCTGTAGCCACCTGTTCGCACAAAGGACTACAACAGCTATGCTATTTACAGGTATGTTGTGTGCGTGGCATGTACATACCAAGGCAGGTACATGTATGTCATATCCATACATGATGGTGTGTACTGGTGTACAGCAACAGACATCTGCTAATGCTGGACAGTACTGAGGGCCCTTGGTATGTGTACAGCTGACCTGGTCACAGACAGTGGTATCATTGCATTGCATAACACATGATGCAACTGTGTCAGTACATGTGTACTGTCTACAGTTGATGTAGAGCTTAGTACAGTACAGAGGTCAAGGGTCACATGGTGGTGTACTTGTCTGTCATACAACATGTATTTGCGTGTTGGTGGTCCAAGGGCATGGTGGTGTCTGCAGTTTACATCCTAGAATGCAGTATGTGACACTGTGTCCTGCACGTCTCATCTGTGATGCCTTTTATGGGGGGACCAGTCAGTACATGTGAATGGCCTTTATGTATGTGAGTAAATCAGCTGGAGTGGTCCGTACCTGTGTTATGGTCCACATGTCTGGTTTTGAGGTATATGGTGGTAGTGCTAGGTTCTGAGGTATATGGTGGTAGTGCTATTGTGCACTACAGAGACATCAGCCAGGTGTTCCTCACTGCACAGATGTCAGTACTCCCCATTGTTGGATCTATAGTGGCCAGCTGTGAATATGGATGCTACACATCTAGCACTGGTAAGCATAAGAAAACAATGCAGTTGTCCTGTAGGTGTATTGGAGTTAACCAGTGTTTAGGACATTTGCCTTGGAATGGCACTGTGTAGGCGGATGCGACTTGGGTAATATCCACACTCCCTTGTATCATGAATGCATGTGATATGTGACAAAGGCCTGCCTACTGTCAGCCATGTCATCCCAGAATGACAGCTGATTTGTAAATGACCGGTGTCAAATATATGTAGAGCAGCGTTCCCGCTAACAATGACAACTACTAACACCAGAGCCCATTACGATGTGTTATTTACATCTACCTGTAATAGCATGGCCACTGTGGCCCTCCGTGTTTAGCATCAGAGTGCATTCCAGTCAGCTCTGTGCTACTAGGAGTATGAGCATGCCCAGTATATCCTTGTGTAGATGGACACATAGTAGTGCATTCCGACCAGCCCTGTGCTACTATGTGTGGGAGCATACCCCCTGTGCTACTAAGTGTATGAGCATGCCCAGTATATCCTTGTGTAGATGGACACATAGTGCATTCTGAACAGCCCTGTGCTGCTAAGTGTGTGAGCATGCCCCCTGTGCTACTAAGTGTATGAGCATACCCAGTATATCCTTGTGTAGATGGACACATAGTGCATTCCAAACAGCCCTGTGCTACTAAGTGTGTGAGCATGCCCAGTGACACCTTGTGTTGGTTATGTGCCTCTGTGTATGGGGATGGTCATTGTAACCCTGTATAGTGGTAGTAGTCGTCCATTCCACAGATGGGCATACTCCAGGTCAGGATGGATTCATACTTTAAACACACAGGTTCACAGGTATGTACATCTTAACTGGCAGCATCCCTATTGATATACACATTCCCAGACGATCATAATGACAGCCTTGACATGTATAGTCTGTGTGCCGCGATTTGTATATATGTAGTATTGTAATATAAATCTGTAAATAGGCAGGTGTTCCGTACCCAACACTGGCGTGTGTGTGTATGTCTGTCCCCGTTTGCCGGTGGACTCTAAATTGCTTTTAGACTGCCCACACTCCATACATTTCTTATACCCACTGTTAGCAAGGCCGATGATGTCACCCATCTACAAATACACCTCTGGGAGGGCTGTGTCCCAGTAATCTCGGTAGCACATTCTGTAACTGCGTTATGCTGTAGTGTAATAAAGTAGTTAGGTCAGTGTTCTAGTTCCACACTTGCCGTGTGTGTGTGTGTGTGTGTGTGTGTGTGTGTGTCTCCCCATTTGCATGAGGACAGAGTAATACCTTTATACTGCTCACACTCCATACATTTCTTATACCCACCATTAGCAAGGCCGATTATGTCACCCATTTACAAATACACCTCTGGGAGTGCTGTGCTCCAGTAATCTCAGTAACGCATTCTGTAACAGTGTAATGCTGTAGTGTAATAAAGTAGTTAGGCTGGTGTTCTAGTCCCACACTTCCCATGTGTGTGTCTCCACATTTGCCTGAGGACTAATACCTTTATACTGCTCACACTCAGTACATTTCTTATACTCACCGTTAGCAAGGCCAATGATGTCCCCCATCTACAAATACACCTCTGGGAGGGCTGTGTCGCAGTAATCTCGAGAGCGAATTCTGTAACTGCGTAATGCTGTAGTGTAATAAAGTAGTTAGGTTGGTGTTCTAGTTGCACACTTGCCGTGTGTGTGTGTGTGTGTGTGTGTGTGTGTGTGTGTGTGTGTGTGTGTGTGTGTGTCCATTTGCCTGAAGACTAATACCTTTATACTGCTCACACTCAGTACATTTCTTATACTCACCGTTAGCAAGGCCAATGATGTCCCCCATCTACAAATACACCTCTGGGAGGGCTGTGTCGCAGTAATCTCGAGCGGAATTCTGTAACTGCGTAATGCTGTAGTGTAATAAAGTAGTTAGGTTGGTGTTCTAGTTGCACACTTGCCGTGTGTGTGTGTGTGTGTGTGTGTGTGTGTGTGTGTGTGTGTGTGTGTCCATTTGCCTGAAGACTAATACCTTTATACTGCTCACACTCAGTACATTTCTTATACTCACCGTTAGCAAGGCCAATGATGTCCCCCATCTACAAATACACCTCTGGGAGGGCTGTGTCGCAGTAATCTCGGGAGCGAATTCTGTAACTGCGTAATGCTGTAGTGTAATAAAGTAGTTAGGTTGGTGTTCTAGTTGCACACTTGCTGTGTGTGTGTGTGTGTGTGTGTGTGTGTGTGTGTGTGTGTGTGTGTGTGTGTGTGTCCATTTGCCTGAGGAATGAGTAATACCTTTATACTGCTCACACTCCATATATTTCTTATACCCACCGTTAGCAAGGCAGATGATGTCACCCATCTACAAAGACACCTCTGGGAGTGCTGTGTTCCAGTAATCTCGGTATCGCGTTCTGTAACTGTGTAATGCTGTATTGTAATAAAGTAGTTAGGTCAGTGTTCTAGTCCAACACTTGCCGTGCATGTGTGTGTGTCTCTCCCCATCTGACTGAGTAATACCTTTATATTGCTCACACTCCATACATTTCACATACCCACCGTTAGCAAGGCCGATGATGTCACCCATCTACAAATACACCTCTGGGAATACTGTGTCCCAGTAATCTTGGTAGCACATTCTGTAACTGCATAATGCTGCAGGGTAATAAAGTAGTTAGGTCAGTGTTCTAGTCCCACACTTGCCATGTGTGTGTCTCCCCATTTGCCTGAGGGCTAATACCTTTATACTGCTCACACTCCATACATTTCTTATACCCACTGTTAGCAAGGCCGATAATGTCACCCACCTACAAATACACCTCTGGGAGTGCTGTGACCCCGTAGTCTCGGTAGCGCGTTTTGTAACTGCGTAATGCTGTAGTGCAATAAAGTAGTTAGGTTGGTGTTCTAGTCCCACACTTGCCGTGTGTGTGTGTATGTGTCTATGTCCCCATTTGCCTCAGGACTGAGTAATGCTTTTATAGTGCTCACACTCCATACATTTCTTATACCCATCATTAGCAAGGGCGATGATGTCACCCATCTACAAATACACTTTGGGAGTGCTGTGTCCCAATAATCTCGGTAGCACATTCTGTAACTGCGTAATGCTGTAGTGTAATAAAGTAGTTAGGTCGGTGTTCTAGTCCCACACTTGCCCTGCATGTGTGTTTATGTCCCCATTTGCCTGAGGACTGAGTAATGCTTTTATACTGCTCACACTCCATAAATTTGATATACCCACCGTTAGCAAGGGTGATTATGTCACCCATCTACCAATACACCTCTGTGAGTGCTGTGCTCCAGTAATCTGGGTAACGCGTTCTGTAACTGCGTAATGCTGTAGTGTAGTAAAATAGTTAGGTCGGTGTTCTAATCCCAGACATGCCAAGGGTGTGTGTGTGTGTGTGTGTGTGTGTGTGTGTGTGTGTGTGTGTGTGTGTGTGTGTGTTTGTGTCTATCTGCATGAGACAAGTACACTGCTTTGTAGTATTCACTGTAGCACATGCCCTAAATGCGTGTTGCTGCAGTGTGGTATGGTAGGGGTTTGTATACAGGACAGGGCAAGTGTGTGTTTGTCTGTCAGAGCCTGTGTAGAGGTGGCCATGTTTGTCTTACCATTGGACATGTTTGGGAGCGTGTTGTGTAGTTTTCCTATATAGTATCCAGCTTATGACACATTGGCCAACTCACGAGGAGTACAGCTGTCAGTCAGCTATGGCACTGTGTTGGCAAGCCATACCCATACAGCTGGCAAAAGGGCTGGTGAACTAAGTATGCAGCCCTACTAGTACCCGGTATATGTCCCGCACCCATGTGCCATGCACATACAACCTTGCCTAGGATATCCCACTATGTTGCTAGTAGCATGCACATTGTGGACAGACAGTAGGCATGGTGTGACTGCAGTGGCCTACAGAGGACATGGCACCCTGTACAGCGGTACAATATGCACATATATGTGGACATTGTGCCTTCACTATGTTCCACACTGAATGGCTGCAACATATGTGGTGCCTTCATATGTGATCCACTAAGGCCAGACAATGCTGTACAAGCTGCAAAACTAAGGCCCTACACATTGGTAACCAGAATGTCTGGCCAGATATTGAAGTACCCATCTGTGTGGGACATTGCAGACACTACACCCCTGCACTGCACATCATTGTCGGGTGACACAATGGCAAGGCTTACCCCTCACCCAGCCTTGTACAGCCATCTTGCACAGCCAAACACTACACACCCATGGAGCAATGCATACCTGCATGACAGTACTGGCACCCTGTGTCTGCATGTGTGTAGTGATGCTCCCAACCACAGTCACTCCCAGTATAAACCTCGTTGGCATACCAACAGTTGTCAAGCACTTTCACATGGCATAGCCCATTCAACCTCCAGATATCCCCTGTGGTGCATGTGGTCCTGTGCATTACTGCGGTGTGGCAAACTAAGTGGTTGCATTGTGTATTTGCTGCCCTGGCAAAGGTGTCAAGGTGTGTCCATTAGATTGTGGTTGTGGTGACAATGGCATCCGTTCACGTGGACTGACATGTGTGCCACACCTAATGTATGTCTACTATATCTGTTGCAGATGGCACTCACTCACCTACACACATGTTCTTACAGCACTGCAACATGCTGCCTCTATGGCACATGTAGTAATGTCATGCACATGTAATAGTAATGAGTAATCAGGAGTTTGCTCCTGTACTATTCAGCATGTGGCAGATTATGGTTGTCTCCAAGCCCTTCCCTGGTGTACATTGCCTGTCCCTCACACACACTCTCTGGTGGATGTGAAGGTGTACACCTGCACAGCAGCAGCATGTGTATTGTAACAGATGGAAATGGTCAGTTGATGGCCTCTGCACCTATTGCAGTCCTTCTCTAGCTGATTGCATGTGGTACAGCTGTGATGGTGTTTCCATAGCCATCCGCATGATAAACACAGTACACTATCTAGGGAAACGTGTTATTATCTGGCCATGACAGTCGCTGTGAGTGGTACCTGAGTGTGGTGTTCTGACAAGGCATCGCAGCTGATATCTGGATGTACCTAAATCATTTTCAACAGTGGGAAATAGCCTAATGACAGGAGGGTGATGTGCCACACAACTACAGCATGTAAGTGTAGCTATGCTGCATTGAGACTACTGCCTGTTTAACATGTGTGTGGTAATGGCTATTCTGCATGTTAAAATACAGACATGAAAGTACTCTGTTCATGAGGGAACCCCATCTGTAGGGCCATCTGTGAACAGGTCAGTGTGTACAACCATTTGTTTCCTGTGTTACACACTGAACACAATTCTGTGCACAGCAGAAGCATGGTGTGGGGATTGCAGACAGTACATGATGACAGGGATGTGTTACTGCCATCGCATCCCTGACTGGACATGTGTAACATGAGACAGTGGTATGACTGACACTGTGTGGGGATTCCCAGTGACAAGCCAATGATGGGCAACTGTTCATAGCTGCATTCATACATCTACTACACATTGTACAGTTGCCATGCGGTATATATGCATGTGTTGTGCTCCCTCTGCAAATGTATACCATCTGTTGGGTTGCTGGTGATATCTATGCATACTGTCGTAGGTACTCCTGTATGCTGTTGTCTATCACTAAGCCATATGTGGGTTTAAAATGCAACACCATAGGCCAAATGGGTTGGTAGGCCCCGGCAGATCCTCCTGTCCCACTTCAGCTGACCATGACACCGGGCACTAGCACATCTGGGGCCCAGCCATTAACATCAACCATTGTTGGCTCTGCACCACCTTCTGGTGGTACCACCACTGAGGAAGGAGCATGTCCCCTTTGGGAGCGGGACCAGACAGGTACATATCTGCTGTCGTGCGGTCCTGGACATGTTGTGTAGGTGGCTCCCTAAGGGGTTACAAAGCCAGATACACCAGTTCAAGGGTGGAGTGTCACATTTACAGGGTGATGCTGCCTCTCCTGGACAGCCCCCAGCACTGCCTCCTTTGCAGCTGTGTAGGTGCAGTGGCAGTTGCCCATGGCTGGAGACCTCTGTCCCACTGTTCCCATGGGCTTTTGAATGCCGAAGACCCATCCCTATCCAGGGTGTATCCCCCCCCACATGTGTCATATACCAACCGTGTATGCTGTCATTTCTATGCTCCTACCTATCCTCCACAGCCATACCTACACTCCTTCCCCAACATCTGACCCTCACCTAAGGGCACATAAGGCCATTTGGCTCCTAGGACACCATCTGCCCTATACATAGTTGTCCATTACACATATGTGTCCACTGGATACATGAAACCCTTGTAATATGCATCATAGCATACTACTGTTATCCTCACCACTGTCCCTCAGGGGCACGGTCCTGGTATGCACATCACTCCTACATGGTTCAGGTACACGTGAGGAGGACGACCCCACTGTACACAAAATACTACCGGTCCCTCTATGGTTACTCCATTTACCTTTATCATGATGATGATTTTGCACACATCACATTGCAGGAGTACTGTTCACACATAATAATTGGACAGGTACTGTTATGTTAATGTACATTACATGCACAGAGTGATGTATACAGTCAATGTACAACTATTGTCTGTCTGAGGGAGTCTTGTGATCACAAAGAGCAACACCACTACATAATACAGGCGTCACTGGTGTTTCCCATTTCATTCATTTGTAATGCTTTGTTGCCACATGGCATGTCCCTGATACATCTCTATATATGCATGTACCTATATGTTGGACATAAACACTCACATGTACTTCTACATGATGGGATACATTTCTATACTGCTGAATCACTGCGCTGTATGATATCCTCTGGTTACAGCCTCTTATGCTCGATTAGCCTCTACATTGCTTAACCAATGCAATACTCGTATACTGGTAGTCAAACACGCTTACACCCGCTCGTTCCCGCACTTGCTAATGCACCGGCATTGGTGCTTGCATCTGTCACTCACACCCCTGGGTGTGAGTGAGGACCACAATATTACCTCATGATGCCTATTACATCGTACTACATGACTCCAGTATCGGGACTGGCCACCCATTAGGCAACGGCATCGTGTTCGACTATACAAAATCTGCGGCCTGTCCAATGATACAATCATATTTGTGTGTACCTCATACAATGTGCTCCACCTTGTGATGCCTATTACATTGGAATACATAAATACAGTATCGGAAACGGCTGCCTATGTTCATCTGTACGGAATCAGCTGCCTGTCTGGAGAATCATTCATATTTGTGTGTTCCTCTTAGGCATACCTTGTGATGCCTATCACATCAGACTACATGACTACAGTATCGGGAATGGCTGCCCATTAGGTGACTGCATGGTGTTTGAATGTACGGAATCAGCGGCCTGTCCAGTGAATCATTCATAATTGTGTGTTCCACTTAAAATCTACTCCCACCTTGTAATGCCTATCACATTGAACTACATGACTAGAGTATCGGGAATGGCTGCCCATTAGGCGACGGCATGGTGTTCAACTGTATGGAATTAGTGGCCTGTCCAGTGAATTAATCATATTTGTGTATTCTGCATGCACTCTGCTCCCATCTGGCTGATACATGGGAACCGAGACCCTGCATTACAAATGAGTAGTTTGGTTGTGGTAGCCACATCCGTCGGGCGGGTCATGCTACCACATACCTATTATAGGTTTGCCACCTTCTCGATTGGCCAAGGTAGGACTTTAGGGTTACCACCTGTTCCACTTTGCGAGGGACAGTGCAAAAATAATCAAAACATAGCACATGGCCAGATTACAAGAAATTATTATATTCTACGTTTCATTAATAATTGCATACAACAGTTATTTTATATATGACACTTCTATATGTTATGTGAAGTAGCATAAGCGATTCAAATGCAACTGGATTAAGCTTTTATTTGTGTAAATAAGTGTAGTACTGCACTATGCACGGCTGAAGGTATGTTTAGTCCTGGAATGTCTGACATTTCTACAGAATATGTCCCACTCTGGCCATTTGGAAAGGTGGCAACTCTATAGGACCTGTATGTAGAGACGTCAGACTTTGCAGGGCAACACACCCACAGCCAGTAGAAAGGAGTGTACTTCACTGTTTCACCTAAATAAAAGGTTACTCTTGTAGCATTATAGTTGCTTATACTGTTAGCTATAACATTTAGGTGTTTCAGAGGAACATAATTGTATGCTATTACTACAGACAATATAGGTAGTCTTTGCCCTAAATCACAGGACATTTGCCTTAATTACAGTTATTATGCAGGACACAACTGCCCACGTGGGAGTGTCCCTCACAAAGGTGAACAGGTGGTAACCCCAAACCTTTTATTCTATCAATCTACTAAGGTAGTCGGCAGAACATGCACTTTCTCTCACTATCAGACCTCCAATACAAATGGGGAAGAATAAACACTAAATCAGGGGCACCGCATAACGACCTCAGGGACACATTTAGATGGATGGTGCTATAAACCTGACACATTGATGGACACAGAGCACATATGTATTCATACAAATTGTCTGAGGTGCATGCAGTTTATGACTTTTACATGTTGTCATTATTCATTACATGTATTCTGCCACCTTTCCTCCTAATATCACTAGTTCTAGGATGGATTACTTGAGACTGTGTTAAGATTCTGATTCATAATCAAGGACGTCCCTGGTAATCGATGACAGTTCAATGATATGGTCCCTATGTATTCCCCAATGGTTTACGGACTGTCCAGTAGATGTGCTCTTATAGTTTGGGAGGTATGGGCATATGCTATACCCACATCAGTATATTACTTACACCCACGAGGTGGTCCTAATACATGTCTGCCAGCCAACACCTGCACACCTAGCCCCATAATTACATACCCATAGTTCCCCCACCTGCCACTACTCTACAGCACTCATCCTTACTGTGGACGCAGGTGGATGCAGGTGGGATATGAACACACCCCTACATACTGCCCACTCTCCCCGTGTCGGTACACATGACGTACATTGTGTCAAACCATGTGTTATCAGGCTTGCACAAGCTACTGTTCCGTGTACAGCTACATCCTGGTCATAATGGTGTTCCCCCATTGGTTGATGGTACCAAATTTTTGGGGTCCCGCAAGGGATGTCACTGTCCATGCTTAAAGTGTAGACCTTGTAGATCTCTCCCACTGGTAGTTTCCTGCCGATGGTCTGGGAAGCAGTGTAGTATTTACATTTATTGTGTGTCTGTATGTCTCAGTGGCCTAGCTGGGGTGGGTGATAAGTTGACGTTTGTTGAGTGGACCTCCCACCAACATATGCCCGGTCTAAACATGTTACCCGTAACTGCTGTAACATAACCTAGGTATATACATGTGTATATTTACTGTAACACATATATATATATATATATATATATATATATATATATATATATATATTTACATTAATATATACAGACATATCTGCATATGTATTCATACATGTATATTCATATCTTGCTGTTATATATATATATATATATATATATATATATATATATATATGTGTGTGTGTGTGTGTGTGTGTGTGTGTGTGTGTGTGTGTGTGTGTGTGTGTGTATGTATATGTGTATATGTATATATATATATATATATATATATATTTATATATATATATATGTACATCAGTGTGTCAATACATTCCCCACTCATACGCACTTACACATGCGTAATGGTGTTTGTAAGCTTCACCAGCATACTAGTGCCTTATTCATTATAACGCCGACACACTCCAGTCATCTTGTAATCGGAGTGTAGCACATTATATAGCGGACAGATGTCGCTACATGTTCATGTATGGATTACTGATGGTAATTGGAATGTGATAGTGTGATTCAACCCATCCCTCTTCTGCACAGCCTATTATTCCATGTACTGTTGATGTTTGTATGGGCACATTCCTATTATTTATGTCAACAAATGGAATGCATGTGTTACAAAATTTGTAGTTCAACATATATTGTTGTCTGCATGTGAGTATGCATATATACCTATTACGACCTATCTGACCTCCACAGGGCAGTCCATTAGAACCAGCCCATCCAACCCTGGCATGCCTGGATCTATAATTGCATACCCATAGTTTCCCCACCTGCCACTACTCTACAGCACTCATCCTTACTGTGGAAGCAGGTGGGATATGAACACACCCTTACACACTGGCCGCTCTCCCCGTGTCTGGACACATGTCGTACGTTGTGTCAATCCATATGTTATCAGGCTTGCACAACCTAGTGTTCTGTGTACAGCTACATCCTGCTCATAATTGTGTTGCCCCATTGGCTGGAAGTACCACATTTTTGGTGTCCCGCAAGGGACGTCGCTGTCCATGTTTAAAGTGTAGACCTTGTAGATCTCTTCCACTGGTAGCTTCCTGCCGGTGGTCTGGGAACCAGTGTTGTATTTACCTTTATTGCGTGTCTGTATATCTCACTGGCCTAGCTAGGAGGGTGGTAAGTAGACATTTGTTGAGTGGACCTCCCACCAACATATGCCCGGTCTAAACATGTTACCCGTAACTGCTGTAACATAACCTAGGTTTATACATGTGTATCTCACTGTACCATATATATATATATATATATATATATATATATATATATATATATATATATATATTTACATTAATATATACAGAGATATCTGCATATGTATTCATACATGTATATTCATATCTTGCTGTTATATGAATATATATATATATATATATATATATATATATATATATATATATAAAATTATATATATGTACATCAGTGTGTCAATACATTCCCCGCTCATACGCAATTACACATGCGTAATGATGTTTATAAGCTTCAACAGCATACTAGTGCCTTATTCATTATAACACCACACACTCCAGTTATCTTGTAATCGGTATCTATCACGTTATA
>NC_056744.1:1045137315-1045337315 GCF_019279795.1 Protopterus annectens | reverse complement strand
ATTTCAGATCAACCACATGCTGTACTTCACGCACATAGGTACTCACAAATACTTATCTTTCATGACATGGTAGGTAGAGCAGGGTAATACCCATTCATCTATGGGCCATCCTGGCAAGGACGTCTTGGACCATGAATGGGCAGATATTGGGTGAATGCTGTGAGCATTGGTAGGGTTGCCACCTTTTCATATGACCTGGATGGGACATTTTCATGACACACATCTGAGTTTACAGGCTAACACATACCCACAGTCATTACAAAGGATAGTACTTTAGTTTCATGCCTACATGTAAGCTTTTATTGTTGTAGCAGTGTAGTTGCTTAATCTGTTTTGTTTACTTGCTTATTCTGTTTCTTGTAACATATAGATATTTTATATATGGACATATGTACTGTATGGGACTATTTCATAACATATGGGACATAATTATTCCCTACTATCGCAGGACATTTCACATTTATTATGAATTTGGTATGGACACACCTGCCTAGAGGGGGACTGCCCCTCACAATGTGGGACAGGTGGTACCCCAAACCATTGGGCTAGGCTTGGCAATTGGCGGTGCGCTAACACGATGCATTTCACTTCCACTTGCTATAACTAGAGACACTACAATGGAATATGAGCACGGGGTTTTAAATATCTTTGTTCAAGGGACGGGGACTCAATATTCAGCTACGTGCCTTTGTGTTTACTTCTTATTGTGGTGTTCGCAGTGATGTCTTGTATGCTTTGCATACATTTCAGTATCCATGGACACTGACAGGAGTGATTACTATTAGAGGCAGACTCTACTAGTCAGCATTTTAGGTTGCGCGTATGCAGTCGACATGATCACGCCTCCGTGCAGTGCTTGGACACACCCCCTGCACCCGTACACGTTTCCAATGCACGTGGCCATTACGGTAGTGCACCTTCATTAATATGCATGTGGTGCTGCTGCGCCATCTCTACGCCACACGGTCAGTGCAAGGACAGCATTAGCCTTGTGCCGAGCTTCATGAATCCCGGGGGTGGATTATACTATTTGTTAATGTTAATTTAATGCAATTTAATTACTTTTGTATAAATGTACATTTCCCTGTGTCACAAGTGATAATTAAATAATGGCGTTTAAAAAAATTACAGAGTGGGTGAAGCTAGACAATATAAGCATTTTGAGTAGCACAGAGTCTCGCCAAGCTATGTAAAATACTTCTAAAGGTGTTTTTTTTTTTAATAATCTCCTGAAAATGAAAACTGCTTAAATAAAGTAATTGCTAATTTTACTCATCTGCTTTCCACAATGGTAGCCTTGTTTCTGCTATTTAGTGTAAAGCCAGTAAAGGATGTTAATTTCTCAGTACTTGTATGTGTTCCCAGTTGGAAGTGAATTGACTGTAGTAATATGCAGAATTGCTAGGATGGATGGTAGACACATCCCAAGCTATGTTTGAGAGTAATGTTCAACATTTGCAGTTTGTGTGCCTTGGGTATATCTAATAAGCCACAATCTTTTTAACAGTGCTTTTTTAATGGTCAGATGTTGTTGTTCAGCTGCATTTATGTGCTTGTGTTGTTGAGAATATATCCTCAGTAGACAATACATGCCTGACATGTACTGAAATATTGTAAATATAGATATCCAACTGTCAGGTACAACTACAGCATATTATAATGCCTAGTAGGATAGTAGTAGTGGGACTGTTAGTAAGACCCATGACAGTTAAGGCCACTTTTTTTCCCATACCATCATAGCTATGGCAAAAAAAATAGGGCACAAAGAAAACTGCTGCATCTGGTGGTGGTTTCACATCGACCCACAAACTCAGATTTGCAGATGCTGAGAATGAGGTGATAGTGGAGGACATCCATTTCTATAGGCAATAGCTTTTTCCTGTCCATTCTACCAACCAGCACTTCATTGACCATTCCTGGGCTGACACTGTCAGCAATGTTAGTGGTGTGGGTGGCCAGAACCATGGCTGCAAAGTGATCAACAACAGTGTCACGGTTATGATCTGTGCTGCCACCCACAAAGAAGAAACTCTTTGGCATGGAAGCATAAGGCAACAGGTGGTGGGTTATCAACTGAACCACCACGTATGGAGACAAAGGAGTTCCTGGTCTCACTTAAAAGTGATACCACCTCTACAGAGTCCCACAGCACAATGCTGTATGTTACGATGGAGTGGGACACACCCCAGAGACTTTCAACTGAAGATTCACCAGGTATGTTGTCCTAGTTCATTGTATCAAAAGCCGCAAGGCCTAATTATCTGTATCTTGTCTACACTTCATTAAATCTGTCTGACTTATGGCATAGAGGTACAATAGGATACCAACAAACATGTCAATCTGCACAAGTTATTGCCTGCAATATTATTTTTCTCATGTTTGTAGTTGAAATAATAACAGTTGCATATTTAGTTGTGCTGCTGTGTCATAATTACACTGGATATTGCATTCCTTTGATATATTCAAAGGGGAATCTTTATCTGATACACACACTGTAGAACTGCCACTGTATGATGCTGGAGGACATGTATCC
This sequence comes from Protopterus annectens, assembly GCF_019279795.1. Lineage (NCBI taxonomy): Eukaryota > Metazoa > Chordata > Ceratodontiformes > Protopteridae > Protopterus > Protopterus annectens. The sequence goes on along the minus strand of NC_056744.1, from coordinate 1,045,334,782 downwards.
TCTGATAATGATAGCAGAGATGAGCTGGCAGAGCCAGATGTGTGTGTATATGTGTGTGTGTGTGTGTGTGTGTGTGTGTGTGTGTGTGTGTGTGTGTGTGTGTGTGTGTGTGTGTGTGTGTGTGTGTGTGTGTGTGTGTGTGTGTGTGTGTGTGTGTGTGTGTGTGTGTGTGTGTGTGTGTGTGTGTGTGTGTGTTGTGTTTGATACAGAAAGTGTGACCACCACATCCCTTACACAGTTCATGGATTCAATCGCTCTGCCTGTGGATATCCAGGATATACAATCATCTGGGAGAGGAGAGGTGGATGGGGATGCTATAGATTAGAAAGGTGTGCTGGCCCCCAGTAGACAGATGCTTGAATCTGCCCCTAGCCTTAGTGGGTGAGGGGGGTCCACACAAAGGGGGGTAAGTAAAGATGTTCACCGGAGATATAGTTACTACCCTCCCCCTGAGGTTAGTGTGTCAGTGACCACAGCCCAATGTACAGTATGTGAAAAGCCATCATGAAGGCACAGGCTAATTCTGCCACAGCCATGGCAGAGATAACAAGGGTGATTCAGGATGTGTATGCTGACATATGGGAGTGTATGTCCTATGTTCACACCTGTAATAAAATAAAAGTTCTGGAACCATAAAATAACTCCCATAATCAATTTAATTATCTCTAAGCCTAACATAAAAAGTCCATATATAGCATTAAATAGATTCTTAGCTTAATTCAGATCTTCCAAACTAAATTTGCCCATTAGCTAAATATCACTATGTCAAAAGGTACTGAAAGAAAAAAAGAGAGAAAGAAGGAAAGAGAAAGAAAAGTCTGTCATATCTAACTCTACTACAAGATTCAGCTTTTTAATACTAAAACCCATATACAAACAAAATGTGATACTACCAACATTTTTTAATAATTTATCATTGAATGAAGACAGTATAACAGAACAAACTTTCCAATACTCAGCTGTGCATTTCTTGAATAGTAACACTTCATAATTACCACTAAAAATCTGAAGTCATGGAGTAAAGGCATAACAGTGATAGTATCTTCAAAATACCTTTAATGCACTCTTTCAATCAAATCAATAAAAGAATCAAATGCTTATTCACCTATATTTGACATTTCTACTTCACAAGTGTGGTTGCTCATAGACTTGCATTATTGTTTGTTCATGATATTAGTTCTAATACCCTTCCTTTTCATCAGTTATTACAGTAATTAATAAATAATAATTATAAATCTTTGTATGTTAACAAAATCAGATACCAAATGAGAGAAGATTAAAAAAAATAGTAATATAGAGTAAGACTGGCAGAGTGGCACAGCAAATAGCATTGTTGCTAGATAGTAAGAGGTTGTCTACTTCATTTGTCAGGGGGTCTATATTATAAGATTGAAACTTTAGTTAATCGAATAACTAAAGATCGATCTTGTAATATCGAAAGCTAAAAACCTCAAACTGCCTATTTTACACAGGGAAACACTTCCCTTTGCCGCATGAAGAAAAAAAAATTAATCCCAGATCAAGTGGGGGGCTTCGCCTGCCACACACTCCCCTAACTTAATATACCAACTCTGAGATCGCTCCAAATCGGAGAAAATGGCATAATCCACATAATGGCCAAGGGAAGTGTTTCCCTGCATTAAATCGGCCTTTCAAAGTTTTTAGCTTTTGATATTACAAAATCGATGTTTAGTTATTCTATTAACTAAAGTTTTAATCTTGTAATATAGAACCTTGTCAGCTGGAGTTGACATTTGTGTGGTGCCTGTATGTCATCTCAGCATCTTTTAATGTTTTCCTCAGGTATGCGGTAGGTTTATAGACATTCTTTAAATCTCCTATATGCTTGCTTGTAGTAAGTGAGCCTGTGTGTGTGTGTGTGTGTGTGTGTGTGTGTGTGTGTGTGTGTGTGTGTGTGTGTGTGTGTGTGTGTGTGTGTGTGTGTGTGTGTGTATGAGTGTATATGTTTGTATGCATATTCTGTGATAGACTGGCGCCATGTTTCAATGTCTGGCAACCACTGATGACCAGAATAGGATGTAACAGCCCAATCACATCCAGTTGGATAAAGTGGGTCATTGGAAATTGTATAAATAATTGAGTTGCTTATTTCCCCACTATATTTAAGACCCTTAATAACAGATGCAATATATTTAATGAAATGATTGTGTAAAAAGTATCTTCTTTCTCCCTTGCACTCATTAAAGATTTTGGTTACATTTACATTTAAGTTTAAGTTTTAGTACAGTTTTTTTCAAACATAGGTATAATCGTGACAAAGCAAAAGGCTCCAACGCATTGCTAGAGGTTAGGAATGGCACATATGAACAAGTAGCTGGTTAATAAAAAGGAACTAAATAAGAGGAATGAGATGCTTCCAACCAGATCCGTCTTCACCTTGTAGGCCTATTAAAGCCACACCCCCAACTAGTCACTTCTCATTGGACATCTCTCAACCATGCCCCCTCCACAGGAGCATAAAAGCAGCACAGCAACAGCTCTCAGGTCATTCTGACCAGTGCTTGGGGAGTGCACAAATAGTCCTTTTTAGGACTCACACATAGCAAAAGAACCAAAGATCTGTTCAAGAAGAAGGACAACGGAGATCGACACCACCGCGGAACACCAAAGGACACAACAGTAGCTCTTCCCAGAGCCCATTGTGTCCATACACAAAACAGCTCTTTTCAGAGCTCACGTGGATCTGCACCTTACACCAAACAGCTCTTCTCAGAGCTCACAGTACACCAAACAGCTCTTCTCAGAGCTCACAGAAATCTGTATCAGCTTCGGTAAGACCAGCCGGAAGCAGCGACACAGCTTCGGTGAACCAAACAAAACAGTTCTTTTTAGAACTACTGCATCTGCCCGAAAGGGCATTCTAAATACAAAACAGCTCTTCTCAGAGCTCATAGGATCTGTAACAGCTCTATATAGAGCTCTAGCTGCCCACAGGGCTAAAACAGCTCTTTTTAAAGCTAGCTCCACCACCAACTACACGTAGAAATCTGTTCACCGTTTAGGATCAAGAGTGAAAGGCTTTGTAAAATTCATTAAAGATCCTTATCAAGATTAATTTTAACCTTTTTCTCAATTTGCTTTCTATGTCCTTTTCTAACTCCTCATCAAATCTAATTTTTACTTACAATTGAGCAACTAATGTATTTCAGAGTGTGATGACAATACATGATTGTGCTTTTTAATTTTAGATGACTCAGTGACAGAGGGCATTGAAATAGACAGTTTTGTTTCAGAAGGCAATGATAACACATTGATGGCTTTCCAAACAAATTGAAATTGCTCTGAACTTGCAGCACCATGTATGGGAAGTATGTGTTGAACTGTTTTTGTATAGTGATGAAATGAAATATTGACAAAATGGTGAGGTATCTCAAAGTAAGCATGCAATCACATCTAAGGAAGGTGTTAAGTACCTCACTCTTTAGATTTGTGACATTCCATAGCAGAGAATGCCATGTAGGCTGTTTGGATCAAGTAAAATGTCTTGTATTGTATGTGTCTAGAGGATGTTAGCTATATGGGTTTGTGTTTTAGGAACAAGAAGAAACATTTATTTTAAAATAGAATACATTAAACTCCACGTCTTAAATGTGGACCTAAACTGAGCAATCTTGAAACAACACTATTCATATGATGCTAACATGTTTGCTAATGTTTATATTTCATTACTTAAGAAATAAAATGTTTGAGAACGCTGGATCCACGGATTCCTGAGATGCTACAGGACCACCAACGAAAACCAAACCATAAACAATTTTGCTGTAAAAATGCATACCAACTACCAAGTTGGCTTTAAAATCTTCTTTTTAATACTCCTTATTAAGCGCTTTCACCCACTAGGATGTGGGCTTCACCAGAACAACTCAATGCAAAACTGTTTTAAAGCCAACTTGGTGGTCGGTGTGCATTTTTACAGCCAAATTGTTTATGGTTTGGTTTTTGTTGGTGGTCCTGTAGCGTCTCAGGAATCCATGGATTCAGCGTTCTCAAACATTTTATTTCTTCTGTATTTAGTTGACAGAAAGCTTTTTATTTCATTACTTGGTATAGGGGTATGTGTCTTTGTGTATTGTTTTTTTGGTAATTAAAGACTGTGTATGGGTATCTACGTTTTTCATTTGTACCACTCTGAAACACCATAAAGTCATTTCAGCAAAGAAAGTGTAGAGTATTACATAGAAATAAGGTCTCATATTTGCAGCATTTGTAGCTCTGCATTCTTTTTTAAGCATGCAAATACTGAGTTTCTTTGATATTTGAAGAAGTGGAATATACATCATGGTAGCTGAGAGTCATAGTAATGATATGAATAACTTACACACTCAAATTTTTGTTGCCTCAAAGTCCAAATGTTACCAATGGTGCTTTGTCTGTAGCAGAGAAAGCAAAAGGTGGATGCAACAGACCCACTGTATGTTTCATCACAAAAACTGATGCTGGCAATATCTTCTCACAATTAGAACCAAAAGCTTCTGCACAAGTATATATCAATGACTGTGCTTCCATGTAGGTTAGGAGGATTTGTAAAATCGTCAACTGGTATACACTTGAGATGGAGGAATCAGATTTAAAAGATGAATGTTAGTAAGTAGATTTGGAATATAGTAAAGGATAGGTGGAAATGTTGCTAAAGTTTATCCAAGGAAAGCATTATTTGTTACTTGTTCAAATAATGTATGTTCTAGATGAAAGTAAAGACATTGTGCATATTGATAGTTCACAGGACCAACATCAAAACAATTAATAATGTGCTGGAGTTCTTTTGAGCAGGATTTTATCAACTGACAGAAAAATAAATTACAAAGCAACACTGATTACATCAAGAAAAAAATATTCAGTTAGCATTCCAAGTCAGATCAGCTAAACAAGGAAGTCACACCACAGGCAGAAAAAAAGATGACAGAGGAGCCTCCATTTTAATTTTTTCGGGCACTTTAAGTATGTTGACTTTTGTTATTAGTAGGGAGAAAAAATGCATATCCATATTGCTTTAATAATGAAAATGTAATGTTTTCAGACATCAGTTGACAACCAAATAATTAACCATGACAAAATTAAGGGAAAATACATATAGATTAAAACTCCAATGTCCTGTGTCCCTGACAGGAGAATATGGACAGATACAAAAAAAATGAACTTATCTATCATGATTTTATCAGGTTGACATTTAAATGATTTATTAAATTCTACGTTAAGAAAGGTTCTTAAATAATTTACCTGCATGAGTATCAACTAAATTTAATGTTAAAGCAGTCATAATGCATTTGTGTAGAAACCTACCTTTTAAGTTCATTTGCAAATGCAGAAGTAGTGAAGTGTTTGCATTTATGTGGCAATATTATTTTAAATGAAAGTAATAATGTTTTTGTAAACTGAAATGATTATTTCAGTTTTAGTATGCATTTATTTGCAACACCTTTTGATAAACATTTTTCTGTTGAAGTTGAAGGGGTGTTGGCAGTGGAGGATTTTTGGTACAACATATTCATGTATTGTCATTCCTAGTATTAAAAGTAGCAGTGTATTCATTTCACCTAAATGGAACCATACCTTTTTGGCATTTAAACAGGTGTTTCTACCTAAAATGAAAACAAAAACTAAGTTTGGCAAGCATAAAAACTGGGAAATTCAAAATTTAACATTTGAGCAATGGAATTTGTTTTCAAAAAATTAAGAAGATGAAACAACAATATACAATATAGAAGTTTACAATGTCAGGAATATCATTATGAAATGAGACTGATCTATTTAACGTGTATTAACTTATAAATGATATAGCTTGTTTCTTAGATTCCAAAAAAGGGCTTTAATGGTATATTGCATGAGCCTATTTATTTGAAACTTGTTAATGGGGTTAGAAGTCTGATAAATTACTCGTTCAGTGACAAACTGATGTGTAGGACAATATAACATATACAGGAGACAATAATTTGTATTTTAAAACATTGATTAATGGAAACAAATATAAACTAAGGGAAGTTAATGCAGAAATGTAAGTCCAATAAAGTAAAGTTAATAATCAGAGTGAAATTACTGCCATAACAACTATATTTAACTTTGGTATAAGAAATAATTTGGAAACATAAATAGTAGCTAGATGGAGTTATCCATCATCCTTGAAACAAGAACATATCACTTTTCAGGTGTTCCTTCATTTTTTTAAAAGTGTTAGAGATGATACAATGTAGTAATTTTGATAGGATTTCTATTCTAAGAGGGTTTAATGAAAGAATTTTTCACAGAATGCAATGAAAAATGAAACCTGTTAAGTTTAATGCCTGTGTTAAATTGCATACAGCAATTCAGGCATTATTAACATGCTGGCTAATGGTAAAAAGTGTCTGTCATTGAGGAGACTGCAGGCAAATGTGCTTGTCAAATAGGCTGTCTTAGTTCAGATTAATAATATTTTCATATTGAAAATATCAGGGCAAATGATGATCAGTCAGGGTGGTAGGATAAAAACATATGAAAGTCTTATTTTCCATAATGTGAACTACAGTGGTGTTTTGATGTGACAATGGGCCAATGTTATGAACAGCATTTCTGGCTTAAAGCAAACTTTCCTTGAAATAATATTCCACTATTTATTGTGCCTTGTTACTCTGATACCTTTAATAAATACTGACAACATCTAAGTTAATGCTGCAGTGTTTTCTGTCACTGACACTAGTTATATCAAAACAAACTACCTTGTTAATGTTGTTGCTGATTGCTCTTTTAGATCATTGATGTGGTTGTATTTCTGCTTGTTAGTGATTTATGTAGTTTTACAACACTTAAAGCTACTGCTTGCAGGAGACTGTATGGACTACCTGTGTGATATATACTTATTACTTGGCTGGCTGTTATACTAATACTGCACTGAAACTATTTGCTTTACAGCTCCTGCTCTTGAAACTACTCAACTAGATCACCTTTAGCTATTACAGCTACTTCACCAGGATCCATTGTGTGAAGAATTTGTGTTGCTCATCACTTTTAATAGTTAGGTAGATACCACATAAGCCTATAGGATAAAGCTATTTGATTTAGAATTGCCACTTGTTACTAATTACCTAATTGATTGTACATATTTCTGTCACTTCCGCAGTTCTTTTCATTTTTTGCAATTGTGAATACATTATCAGTCACAGTTTTTATTCTTTTATCATTTAACCATACCCTATATTATATATTATCACATTTTTCTAGTCTAGTCAATTATACTCCTCTGTGTTATATCAAATATAAGGTATTAACTTGTCCCATTTTTGCTATACCCCTTTGTGTGCATTGGCCAATAAGGAATCTCAGCATTTGTCCCTTCTGTAGCCAGCCTGTTAGATGTAGGTATTTTCAGGTAGTGTAGTAACAGTATCATGCTGATAAAAGATAGCTTATTGGTACTTCATAATGATTTTATATGTGACAGGTGTAAGTATTTAGCTTGGAGACTACCATCTCACTTCATATCATATTAATTTAACAGAACACACATATGCACATGGCACAGAGTACTTGCACTAAACCAATTTATGCTGAGGCAGTTATAAGAGCAATACCTAAGCTTCACAGGCTAAAGATTAAGAAATGCTAGAAATAAGTTCACAAAGCACCAAACCAACCCTCACCCTTTGCACCCGCAGTCAATACATGGGTCCTTAGCCGGAGGACGAAAGCGAATGTTGAAAGACCCAACTGGGAACATTGAAAACCCTGAAGGTCAAAAAAATAAAAAAACAACACAAACACAACACCTAAATTTTTGTAGGGGGATGTCCCCTGCACCCATTCATGTGGGGCGCTGTGCTCCCATACATCCTCTGCTAATTATATATACAAACTCTGAGATTGCACTAAAATGGGGAAAGGAGCACAACCCATACTCTACTGTACTGTGATCCCAGACAGTCAAGGTCTTTGCTGTTCAGCCTTCAGGGTTTTTGATGTTCCCTGTTTGGACTTTTGACATTTGCTCTTGTGAGTTTTCATCCTTCTGATAGGGAACTTCAGTATACATACCTCTAAAAGTCAAAGGGTACAGTCTTAGACTGCATCAAATCACAGTGATATTTTAGTAAAAGGTGACTCTGTTGCAAGACATATATATACCAACCTCACCAGGATAAGAATAATGTCTCAGTTATCTATTTTTCTGCATCTGGGAGCTCGGATGAAACAAGATTTCTTTGATTCCTCCATCCTTACATATATGATTAAGACCTGATGGTGAGGCAAATGACATTAGAGGGAGAAGCAGAAGTATATGACTGAGCTTGCTATGTATGAGGCAGGAAAGACACTGGTCTTCAGTGATATTTTGTCAGCATCCAGAATAATGCTGAAAATCAAATATAAGATTATTTGCTATATAGCTATTGTCATTTTATGGGGATCGAGAATGTGTTAGCTTAGAGTATGATCACTGACGAGCCTTCCTGCTTTGCCAGGGATGCTTGCCAAGACATTTACATACTGGCTAAATCCTTTGCTGCCTGCATAGTACCATTTTAGGCACAGTCCATCTGATGAATAGTTTGACATAGTAAGTTCTAATTTGGAACACATTATTGCTTCTCTAATCAATGCCATGAGATTTAAAATGCCTGGCTTTAAAGATATCGTACAAATTGCACATATTGATATATGTGTGGTTACAAAGACATGCTTTCAGAGAAATGAAAACACTCCCTTTATTCCTGGGTATAGTGCCTGTCATGTGATCAGACCTACTGACTATTATGGGGGAGTATTGGTATTTGTCAAGGTTATCATCGCTTCACAATGGATTCCTCAGGAAACCACCTTGCTCTCCTAGATATCTAAATCACCATAAACAAGACTTATTATCAGATCATAGCTACATGTAGAATACTGCCTATGTCCCCTATCTCAACACATTAGTAGAAATTACCATTGAACCAAACAACTACCTAGAGGGGAACTTCATCTGTTCATCATTAAATGCCAATGATCGTCAAGCCCAGTGCTTCCCTGACATTATAAATGGTAACTCTCTTTTACAAATAGTTAACTATCTTAATATGAGCTCCAATATCATTGATCTAATTCTCAAAAATGCTCAACCTTCATGTCAGAAAATTTGTAGCAGGTTTAGTTCATTTGATGTAAATTTTTAATGAACATCTTATGAAATTTTTTGAACTTTTTATGTAATTTCTGTAAATAATTTTTATGTACTTGTTTTTGTTACTTTCTGGAGCTTTTCTTCCCAGGCCTCAACTGAAAATAGGCTACCTTGGCCCAGTGGAATTTCCTGGTAAATATACCTTTCAACGATACTGAATTCCTCAGCATTTACCAGTTTTGATGGCAAAATAATGGGGTGCCACGAATTTCCGAGTGGCCCCTTCAGTTCCTGATTTTTTTTCAATTTTTTTTATTTTTATTTAGAAGTTTTAAAATTATTACCGATGTCATCACGCATCGCCAGTGTATCCTGCAATGTCTTCAAGCTGCAGGGTAGACATGCATGATGACATCTTGGACAGTACTGTTTTGGATGTTTGTTGGTAGTGGAATTAAGAGCAGAGGCAGCAATCAGATTTGGAGCTAGCCTGTTACCTGCCCTGTGCACAGTTTAAGTTCTACAATCAATCTGCAACAGAGTCTGCCCAGTGACCACACGTCTGCCCTGTAGGAATTAGGTCAGTCAGGAATTCAGGATGAGAAAATGTATTTGCTACCATGCTGCAGCTTGACTTCCATCCTCCTCCAGGTAAGTAAAAGTAAAAAGGGGAACAAAATGCATATGCCTATCTTACAATCTTATCTGCTACACAGTACACACATTTCTTAAAAACATAATAGTGCTTGCCACTTTTCTTTTAATGGACGGTTTATATTGCAAATGTTTTTGTTTGATTTATGCCATGTGATGATGCAGTCACAGTTAGAAGTACAGTAACTAGCCCAGAAAGCATGTGACTACGTACTGCTTTTAATGACAATCATTCATGATTGATTCGTTCTAGTAGCTTGACTCTCGAGCAATCCCTTGAGTTAAAACAACACGAAAGCAAGAACACTGGAAAAGTTGTGAAACTGTAAAAACGTACTTGTTTATTTCACAGAGTAGTTCTGTTAGAATCACAAAAGGATAGGACGCTCGATACCATGAGTGATGTAAATAGAAAAGTCCTTAAAAGTCCATGAATGCCACAGCCAAAGCAGAAAAATCCTTTTGTGACTTTAATGGAACTCTTACAGTTTCATGACTTCTCTGATGTTCCTGCCTTCTCGTTGTTTTATAGTTTGTTTCTTAGGTCTTAATCCCTAAGTTAAACCAGTTAGCAGGAGCTGAAGTAGAACAGTTAGTACAGTACAAAAGCTTGCCTGGACAGTGGGACTTACTGCTTGTACCTCGAGCAATCCATAAGTTAAACCAGGAGGCAGGAGCTGAAATGTAGGATCCGCTTGTGAAGTCTGTGACAATACAGGGTCATGATGTTTTTTATGTGCTGTGATATGTATTATTATTATTAGTTCTTTCTCTGCATTGGTAATATGTATTTTATTTCACAAGAGAGAACCATGGGTACAGAATGAGCCAACCGCATAAGCAGCACTTCTGCCATCCATATTTTAATTATGTGTAATTTGTCTTCAGGCACATAGAGCAAAGTACAGTCATACAAATGCTTCTTTTTGCTGGAACTTGTTCCTGTGTACCTGCAAGTATCATAAGGCTAGTTGACAGCCTGACACACTTTTTTTCTACCTGCAGTTTCAGCTTTTGTTCACTTTTTGCAACCCATATAAAGACATGCAAATAGTGTCAATGGGGAGTGAACAATAAAAAACAGAATCAGAAGTTGCACAACAAAAAAAATATTTTAATAATTTATAGCCATACAGTGCTTTACTAGGGGAGGGCAGTTTTATTCCAGGGTATATTAATGATGAAATGTGTGGTTTTAGTGCACTTATTCTGTAAAACATATGGTAGTGAACTGGAAATTCTGCATATAGTGATAATCCTCTGATATTTATTATAATGACAAACCCTAGATTGCAGCAAATTTAACATAACTGTGTGTGGAGAAAGCAAAACATTTCACATTCTCGTATATTTTAGCCATATAACTATCAAGTTTACCTCTGTCTTTCTAGGCTGGTTCCACATATTCTCCATGATGTTGACCTTGTTTAATTAATGCTTTCCACTTTATGCAGGACTGATTGTTCTGGTTATATTTTGTGGTAATATTTTGTCTGTTCTTCAATTTGTGTTTGAATGTTGGTATCCCACAATTCCACCAGAGTGGGTGGGGTTACACAATTATGCATGTAAATTATATGTTAATCACTGTACAGATTTTTTGCCAGTTGTAGCTACTTTTCATGGGCCTTTGTCCAGATTTTTGATATTTATGGGTTGAGAGGTATGCCAGTAAACAAATGCCAATAAATAAATAAATAAATAAATAAATAAATAAATAAATAAATAAGAATATGGCTGTTCTTGCACATCTCCATAAGTATCATTCTGCCTTGTTAAATCAAACCATACATTGCTGACTTTTTCCTTTAAAAGAAATAATACTTTCCCTGTAAATTACTTGGTGTTTAGGAACTTCTTAAAAGCAAACTTTTATTTACTTGATCACTTAAATAAATTCCACTATAATCCTACTCCAATGGAGCCCATTGCTAAAATTGCTGCCAATGCCTCTTATTTCTACTCATTTACTTATTTGTATTGATAAGGCATTCACTATCCACACTAAACACAATGAGACATTTAAAAAACAAACCTATAGTGGAATACCCACATAAATAAATAGATTATATAATAAGAGAAAGATATTACTTAATGCTTATAAGAGGTCTCAATCTATCTCCATTAAGAAAACTTGTAAAGAGCTTAAAGGTACCGTTAGCAACTCAAAGCTGAGTATAAACTGAAAATGGCTACTAAAACTATACATATGTATGAATCAGTATTATGTCAAGAAGTTAAGAACTAACACCCAAGGATTTTCAGAGCTAGTCAGCAATACTGCACTCTCACCCAAAGGAAATTGATAATATCCCATCTGACAAATGTAGTGCAGATCTTACAGATTCCACAACCCCAGCTATGTCATTTAATTAATATAGAACAAGTTCTTTTAGCCTTCTCAAAAGCTAAGAGCACCGCATCTGTAGGTGCTGATAATATACCAAGTTGCTGGATTGAGAGTGCCAGATATGGCCTCTATGGATCCTTTTTTACCCTCTTTAAATTATGCCGCTCCATCAATTAAATTACTGAAGCTTGGAAAACACCCCTTGTAATGTTATTATACTAAGGTGGCCCATCCATAGACCCTGGTAACTGTATACCTAGTAGTCTCACTGACCTTATAAGTAAAGATATTGACTATATTATCTCAGACAGCACTGAACTTGACACTAGGTTGTATTGCACTGCCATTTGCCTACAAAAAGTGTCTCCTGTATTTCTGCTCTGAATTCTGGGTTTAAAGAAAAATAAAAAAAAGGCCGCCTAACGTGGTTTTGTGGAAAACCTTTACTGTTGGGTATTTTCCCCTATCTAGTAGCTGTTTCTCCTGGGTCTTTTGATCAGTCATTTACCTCTTGCTCACAGTTAGATCATGCTACTATGGCCTTAATCTTATGGCCTAACAATTTGCTACTTCATCCATGATTTGTCATGTGGTTTTGGCTTTTGTCCATTTTTCCTCATTTGTTTTTGTCCTTTTGCCTCTGCTTTTTGTTGGTTTATTTTCCCCTTGCCTAAAGCTAGACTGTTGTAATATGCTATTTTCTGTGAATTGCATTGTAGTGCTACTTCTATCATGATGTGTTTGCAATCTACTGGCTTGTGCTGAAGTGTTTATTTCACATGTGTGTGGCCTTACTGCCTTATAGAATGGCTTTTGCTGCTGTATTTAATTTCACCTGAGTGTCACTTTTGCTGTCTTACCACTCTGGGGTTGTTCTTAACCTATGGTGTGATTTAACAACATTTACATCCTGTTGCCTCATGCTCAGCTGATTATCTGCGATTGTGTCTGCCTGAAATTTTTTCTTTTTTACTGCATATACATATTACTGCACATTAATTTGTTAATTAACTTTTTCCTATGCCTATCTGTTTATATGCAAATGTTTCTGACTGTAATTCTTCTTTTTCACAATTGTAACTCCACTTATTTCAGTTGTATGATATTGGTGATTTACCTGTGAATGTTATGTTGTTTGTATTTTACTGTATACCATTACCGCTGCTATAGTAGATGTCTAACAAAATTTATTTTTTGCTTAAATGTCATTGCTTACTGCATTCTAGTATTGATTAATTACCTGAAGCACTCCATTGTCTTCCCTTTAGTGTTCTCACTCCCCCCATACTCACTACCTACCTGCACTTCTCCACCCTTAACTCATACCAGCGCTCTCTCCATTACACCCAGCATGCCCAGAGTGCACTCCTTGCTCTAGCCTCCCCAGTCACATACCAGTCCTACCTGCTGCCCTCACTTACAGACTTAATACCTACTTACACACACAAATGACTTACTCCCCCACCCCCATTTACATCAACAACTGGTCAACTTGTTTCACTTTTAGTACCTACCATTTTTGCTCTTTCTTTACCCCTAACCCCTAGGATAGCAATAGTCTCTGCAATATCCAAGCCCTGTGACTGACCCAGCCTGAACCTCCTACAATCAATTCCCCTGCATGGTTATTCCCCTATAAAATACCAGGAAATACTTTATGTACATGCAGCCTAAAGTAATTAATACTGTATTCAATACCTGTACTGATGCTCCTGTCCTGGCTGTAAGCTAGCACATTCTCTGGACTGCTCGCTGGTATCTGCCTCTGCTCTCTACATCCTACTCTCTCTCTTCCTGAATCAACCAGCTCTCTCTAGCTCTCTGGCAACAGTATCCTCCTCTGCACATTTCTTTGGTCTCTCCTCCTGACATCTGCACTCCTCTATTTGGGTGCCAGGCCCCTGGTTTGGTACTCTAATCTTCTGCTGTACATCACTACTGACCTACCCTGTCTTTTTCTCCCTGTACCTCTGCCTCCTGCCTTCTCAAACTCATAGCTATCTAACTTTTCTGATTTCCTGATTGTTTCTGGCTGTTTTTCCAGGGGTGTATCCCCACTCTTGTTCGCCCTTACTACGCTCAGGCTCACTTTGCTCCCCATACCCTACCCCCATTTCCACCCACCCCTACATCAATTACACTTATACTCTCCATTCCTTCCCCTCCCTGCCAGCTCAGCATTTCACAACACACTTCCTGCCTGTACTCCTTCCCCATTTGCCTCACTTCTTTGCCCACTCAATTATAATCCCTATACAAACTCTCAATCATCCCCCTAACAATGCAACTATTCTTCTTCTTTGCCACTTCACTACCCTTATACCTTTTAGCCTTAACTTCATTTCACTCATATCAGTCCTACCACCCTAGCCCACTTAAATGTCCCCCCACCTCTACCTCCCCCACTAACCTATTAACTACTTTCTACTTGGCTATCTCCCCATTGCTCTTTAGTTTCTCCTCCTCCAATTTTCACAATTTTACCATCCTTCACAACCAAACAATTACCCTCAAACCCAAACCAAAACTGATCTTCCTCCACCTAACATATACTCCACTCACACATCTTACAAATAACTTTCTACTCTCTGGTGACATCCACCCTAACCCAGGCCCTCAGTCCCTTCATCATTCCTCCAATCCCACCCTTTCTGCTCTCACCCCTAACCATACCCGTACTCTGATACAACAAACTTCTGCACATAAACACCTATCCAAATATTCTATAAATATTCAAAGTCTAATTAACAAGATCTCAAAGCTGCATTCCTGGATAGCCCATATAAACCTTAGCATCCTTGCCTTGTCTGAAATTTGGCTCAAGCCTCACATCACTAACAGTGAAATTCTGCCACCTGGTTACAACATCTATCGTGCTGATAGATCCCCTAAAAAAGGTGCTGGTGTAGACATACTCTACTCAGATAGCCTAAACCTGTCTCCTGTTACTATCCCCAACTTCCATCCTGCTGAACTTCTCATCCTAAATGGCCATCTAAACCCACACAAGAAATTTGCTGTCACCTCCATACATCCCCCTGGGAATAATATACCCACCCTCGAAAATATCCTGTCCTGGTTTAGCCACAAGTTAGACTATGAAGCTCTCATTCTTTGTGATGTCAATATAGACTGGTCCAAACTTACCAGTAACTCCCCACAATCCAGCATCAACTTACATGGATTCCATCAACTGCTTACATCCCCCACCCATTTCAAAAAGACTTATCTTCTAGCTCCACCATTGACTGGATACTCACCAACTCTCCCCACCTCTACCATGGCCCATGTACCCTACCTGACTCCTTAAGTGATTACCTTCCCAACTCTATCCTTAGACACACCTCCCAGGCACAGAAACCCCACCTATATAGAGACTGTCCTAAGTTCCATAACTTCAATAATACCCAATTTAACTCCATTCTATCTACTTTTGACTGGTCCTTCCTTAAACACATCCCTCTTGATGATGCTGTCAGTAAAGTTAACATCTTCCTAGATACCCTTAATTCCCTTACTCCCTCCCGGAAAATTAGAATTAAATCAAACTATGTTCCATGGCTCTCCAAAGAGACTAGAGCACTGATGCATAACAGGCATATCACCTGAAGGCATGGCTTAAAACTAGGCATACTCCTCTTCTACATAAATACAGACAACTACGTAACCTAGTCAAGAAATTAGTCACTAAAGACAAGAAATCTTACTACAACTCATCTCAACTAGACAAAAGGTCCAAACTCTCACAATTTCTGGACTACTCTTAACAAAATACTCTACCCTGGCAACCCTTCTAGCCCCTCACCCTACCCCAACAAATCTCCTCTAAAAATTGCTACCCTACTCAACAAACACTTCATTGACACTATCCAAAACCTCACTCCCTCTATTACTAACACTGCAACTATCACTACCCCCATCAGCCCCCATAACCAGAATCTCTTTTCATTTAAACCTGTGTCAACGTCTGACATTACATCCCTTCTTCTAATGCTTAAACCATGTTCTCCCTCTACCGATAACCTACCTCCTACATTTCTCAAACTTGCTGCTGAATCTATAGCCTATACTATATCCATTCTCATTAACAGATCTATACAAGATGCTATGGTTCCTGCTATCTGGAAATCCTTCTTTACTATCCCACTACATAAGGGTGGCAACTCCACTGATCCATCTATTGTCCCATTGCCATTCTTTTTCCCATCTCCAAGATACTTGAGAAATGCATTAATTCACAACTTCTCAACCACCTCCTCCAACACAACCTTCTCACTCCCACTCAGCATGGGTTCCGTCCCCACCACAGCACATCCACTCCCCTCCTCTCATTCACTCATACCATAGCCAAAGCCCTTGATAACAATTAGCTAATATCCTGCCTCTTCCTTGATCTTTCCAAAGCCTTTGATACAGTCTCTCACTCAATACTCCTTTCAAAATTATATAACCTCAACCTATCTTCTTCCCCCTTTGCCTGGTTCTCCAGCTACCTCGCAGGCAGGCAGCAAGGCTCTCCTTTGCTCTCCATTTATATCTGTTCCAATGGGTGTTCCACAAGGCTCTATCTTCGGTCCCCTCTTATTCAACATCTTTACTAATGAACTCTTCACCTCTTGCAGACAATCTTCTTTTATACAATATGCAGATGATGCTACACTCATGTCAATCTCCAGTAGTATAACAGACCTTCTCACCCTTACTTAAAACTCCTTTCTATCCACAGAGAAATATCTTTTTGACAATCTTCTTATCCTTAACCCCAAGAAGACTAAGCTTGTGCTCTTTCTTCACCGCTCACTTTCCAGCCATAAATCTACATTTACAATAACATCCTCCAACAGCACTATCATAAAACCTGAACCACACACAAAACTGTTAGGCGTCATTATTGATGATTAACTCAAATTTAACTTATATTTACTGCAAGGAATAAAAAAAACACCAGAAACTTAGCATGCTCTATTGCAAAAATAGATTTCTTACTCCAAATGCTAGACTCTCCTTAGCACAGTCCTTCCTCCTGCCCACCCTTCTTTACACAGCCCCAATACTAACCAATATACAAGCTACTACCATGAATAAACTGCAACAAACCTACAACAAAATTGCAAGATTCATTACAAACTCTCCCTACAACTCCCATCCCTGCCTTGCCCTGAACTCATTACAATGGCTCGAATTCCCTCAACTACTGCTTCTTCTTCTTCTTCAACCTTCCACAGAAGGCACACTCACACGCACACCTAGGGCCAATTTAGAGTGTCCAATCCACCTACAGCATGTCTTTGGGATGTGGGAGGGAGGACATGCAGACTCAAGGCACCCCAGGAGAACCTCTTGCTGTGAGGCGGCAATGCTAACCACTGCACCACCGTGGCCGCCCTACAAATTCCCTCAACTACTGCTACTTTCTCAATTTTAGGTTATTCACTCCATTCTATACAGGCCTTCATCCTGTCCAGCTCTCACTAATTTTTATCTACCTAGACCCCTTCTAGAACCCTCCGCACCTCTAACCAACAACTTCTGAATGTAGATCATCCAAAGAAGAACATAGGCAAACTACAATACAACTGCTCAATAGCCCACACTTGGAACAGACTTCCTCTACACATACGCTCCATCATACACCCTGCATACTTTAAAAAGGAACTCAAATGTTATCTTCTCAATACCAAATCATGTCCCTGCTTAGAACCTACCTAATTTTCCCCTTTATCCAATGGTGCTTCTTCTCTCTGAACTCCTGAAAGCATCTATACCTTCCTAGGAAGCCAAGGCAAGAAATCTGATCACTTGTATATAACTTGTTTAATCACTTGTATATAACTTGTTTGTATATCTATCTATCTATATATATATATATATATATATATATATATATATATATATATATATATAGATATAGATATATAAATGTTCATGTACTTATTTCTTTGAGACTATTCTCTTAGGGTAATCTAAGTACATTTGATTCAAATTTGTACTAATATGTTTTGGAGTGAAACTTGGTTATGCTACTTTCTATTTTTGTTACCTATGTAATCCTTAATTGTTTTGTAACTGGAGCTTTTCTCCTTGCGGCTCCAGTGAAAACAGGCCCCTGGCCCGGCTGGACCAACCCAGTTATCAAATGTCAATGAATGAATAAATAAATAATTAAATAAATAAATAAATAAATAAATAAATAAATAAAATAAAGCATGTCTGATCTTGGCCAAGTCCTTTGAGACAATTCTCTTTTGCATTATTAATTGACAGACCTGTAAATTTGCACATAAATACTCACGTGTGTGACTAGATAACTGTTTCTCTTACAGAACCCATGAGGTTATTGTTGCAAGTGTCACTCCTGAAAGTAGAAAAGTTGCCAATGTTGTACAACAGGGCTCGCTATTCGGCCTTCTCTTATTTGCCATCTATTTTTCAGACCTTCAGACCAATAGTCCTGGCCTATAATTATCAAAGTTTGCAGATTTCAGTAAATTGGATGATGATATTTGATCTTCCACTGACTCGCCTTTTCTTCAACATGGGTTAGACTACGTTAAAAAATTGGAGAAAAGACAATGGTCTCAAATTAAATGTGACAAATGTAGCATAGTTAATTTTGGTAATCAAAATATTTTGACATACCATATAGGTGACACACCCCTCCAGTCAGAGACTGTTGTAAGGGACCTAGACACTCTAGTTGATAATTTCTTATTGCAAGATCATCATATCTCAACAGCAGCTCAGAAAGCCTTCTATCTGGCTCATATAATTTCCAAAGATACCTCCACTAGAGTCAGAGAAGTCTTGATACTTCTTTACTCAAACCTCTTCAGATACCTTTTTTAATTTATATACTGCACTATTTGGAATCTATTTGTTTAAGAATATTACTCAGCTCAAGACTGCAGAGATTTATAACTACAAAGATCAGTGGCCTTAAAAAACACAGTTATCTGGAGAGACTAGCAGCCCCCTCTCTTTATTCTGTCTCTAATGCATAC
Source organism: Protopterus annectens (assembly GCF_019279795.1). Lineage (NCBI taxonomy): Eukaryota > Metazoa > Chordata > Ceratodontiformes > Protopteridae > Protopterus > Protopterus annectens. The sequence goes on along the minus strand of NC_056744.1, from coordinate 1,045,315,686 downwards.
CTCTGTGGACATCTGTATCTAGCCTTTCCTGCAACAAAAGACCCAACCCTCTTTGGCCTCATATTCCTTCTCAGAATAAATGGTACCTCAAATACCTAGTTAAGGGAACTAAACCTTCAGCAATAAATAAGGCACTTTGGCATGCTAGGTTCATATCCTAATGTATCCCTCAGTTCTGGAACAAACTTTCACTATTTCAAGCAGAGGAGTGTACTTGCTAGTTCACGGCAAACCTAGATAAGATGTCGGTCAGTATCAATCTCTCCCTAATCTATCTTACCTTATGTTCCTTGAGAATGAGGATAACTTTTGAATAGGGTTTTTGGCTATGGTTGTAACGACTTGCAGAATGATTGCTTTTTGCTTAGCTATGAACCTTTGAACCTATAAATGACTGCTTTACTAACTTTCTGACTTGTGACATATATCAAGTGAAGTTTCTTCTGAATTTGTTTAGAATTCTCTTAGGGCTAGATAGATTACTATTATAATGGCTCTTTATGATTTGATATTAAAAAAAGTTGTAGCACTGTTCTCTACTGCACAACAAATGTATTGAGAAATTATTTTTAAACAAATTAATGAATTATATTTTGTTAATCTATGATGGCTAACAATCCTTTAAAAAATTGTTTTAGTTGGGATAAAATTGAAGAGCAGTACTGATTCAGAATATTGTGTATGATATACATAAAACAATGTTATCTACCTTTTATTAGGTTCATAGCTTTGTAGGTTCATATGTGTTTATTAGGCTAATGACCACAAATGCAAAAACAACCAGCAAAATGTCCAAGATTAACTTTAGGTAACTCTTAAAAACAACACAAATTCCACACTGATAACATTTATTAGAATGTAATTGTCTTAGCGCCTCGGCCACAACAGCCTTCAACGAGTACAAAAATTTAATGAAAATGCTCTCCCATATATATAATAAGTAATCATTCAATTAAATACAATTAAAGACATGGTAAAAACTGATAGTCATGAAATTTAAAGTAAACATCACTAAATAGCAATTCCATTTAAGCACATTAATCAAATGAGAACAAAAGCTAAAGCAAACATCTCCAGTTTACTTCTTTATTTAAACACATTGGTGATAATGTATTAAATTTTAATATAAAAACAGTTTCCTTATAAAGTAAAATGATTTTAAGTAATTTTTCATCCCCCTTCTTAATAAAAACTTGTTCTAGAATGGTAGCTTGTAATAAATTAGCATTACTGCTATGTTTTTCCATAAAGTGCAGTGCCAAAGGGCTTTCCAAAGTTCCCCTTATAATGTCCAGAATATGTTCCTGCAACCTAATTTTGAATTTTCTTTTTGTTTCCCCAATATAAAATAGGTCACAGGGACACTTGAAACAATAAATCACACCTAACGTATAACATGAAAAACAGCTATGTGGTCTAAATGATTTCCCATTAATTCTAGAGAAATGTAATCTAATATAGGGAAACACATTACAATTATGGCATGGTATAGTCCCACAAATAGATAATGAGAGACCGAGTCTCATTGCTGGGGAAACATAATATGCTTTAACCAATTTATCCCCTAAATTTTGTCCTCTCTTATAAGCTATATGGGGAACATCAGGAATAAGGTTATATACAAATTCATCTTGTAACAACAATTTCCAATAATATTTAATAAGATCCCAAATTTCAGCACTTAAAAAATTAAAAGTGGTAACAAAAAAGATTTTTTGTTGTTGTTTAGTTACCCTCCTGGTTATAGTAGTCCTAAAGTTAACATTCTTAACTGTTAACTTCCCCATCCGAATTTGATTTTATTAATTTATCAATTGATTCACAAATCAAATTTCTACTGTAACCCCTTTGTAGAAACATATTTATTGACTTATTGATTTGTTTCTCCAGATCCAGGCCATCAATGCAAAGCCTAGATAGCCGAATAATTTCCCGACAGGGTAAAGATTTCAACGTATGGGGCGGATGACAACTAGTCCCAAATAAATATTGGTTACCATCTACAAATTTTCTATGAACAGTAGTGGAAATAAGTCCATCCTTCTCTCCTGATAAACAAATATCTAAACAATTAACCTTAGTTCCAAACTGTAAACCATCAGATTTAATATTATATATGTTATCATTTATTTCTGAAACAAAGGCAGGCACTAAATTTAGCCCCCCCTTACACAAAAAAATCAAATCATCAATATAACGAAAGTAAAACAAAACATTTTGTTGCACAAATGTGTTAGTATAGATATATTCCATCTCAAATTTTGCCATAAACAGGTTGGCATACATAGGGGCAAAAGGTGCCCCCATAGCCGTCCTCCTTAACTGATGATAAATTTCTTCATTAAAACTAAAAAAAATATTCAATAAACAAAAATGAGTTAAATCAATAATATAATGTGAGGTAGGACTATCTCCCAAAAAAATAATACAATGCTTGTATTCCTTCATTATGGCTAATATTTGTATATAAACTAACTATATCCAAACTAACCCAAAATGTGTTTTCTGTCCATGATATTTGAGATATCTTTTCAATAAAATCAAATTAATCTTTGATATAAGAATTATTTTTTTTCCACAAAAGGCAACAGATAACCATGTATAACAATACCGATATTCTGAAGAAAATAGTTAACAGCAGAAATGATAAGACGTCTAGGATGATTCATCAATTTTTTATGAAGTTTGGGAAGACAATAGAAAGTAGCTAATTGGCAACTGTCCACATTAAATTTGGTATCAAGATATATTTGAGAAAAATCTTTGATATAAGAATTAATTTTTTCTACAAAAGGCAACAGATAACCATGTATAACAATACCAATATTCTGAAGAAAATAGTTAACAGCAGAAACGATAAGACGTCCAGGATGATTCATCAAATTTTTATGAAGTTTGGGAAGACAATAGAAAGTAGCTAATTGGCAACTCTCCACATTAAATTTGGTATCAAGATCTTTTTGAGAAAAGTAACCAAAACGTACACCCTTCTCAATTAATAAGGTGAACTCTTTCATGGCATTCAGGTATATTGCAACTTCACATATTTCATATGTAGAAACATCATTCAAGTGCTGCATACACATATTATAATATTGGCTGTAATGAAGCAATACAATCTTATTACCTTTATCAGAAGGCTTAATAATTAAATCATTTCTGTTCATAAGACTTTTTAGAGCAAACTATTAATTTTTAGTCATGTTATAACACTAAGAACTTCTGTGACATCTATTAACCCTGGCTATCTAAAGACACAAGACAAAAAATGATTCTTAGAAACAAAGCATGGAAAAAATGGTGAGCTAGCAAATCTAGTGTAGACAAACAGACCTTTTAGACTACTAGAAACTCTACCAAAAAAAGCCTCTTTCTCTGATAAAGAGTATATTAGTAATCTCCAAAACAAACCAAACACACCACCTCAAAATTCTGGTCAACCCTTAACATAACAGGGACAGTACACCCAGACTACAACTCCTTCCCCCCCGGATCTGAAAAAAAGAATTCCCTTGATACTGCCAACACTTTCAACTTCTTTTTCTTTATTGATACTATTAACTCTTTGGCCTCACACCTCTCTAGCATATCAACACTTAAATTATCCCCAACCCCCCCCAACTAACAACACAACCATTATACAAAAATGTATTCTGTGCCCACAAACAAAATGTAACTCAGCAGCTCAAACCCATGCACTCCCCATGCCCCATCTGAATCAAATCTTCCAAAAAAATTGCCTAAATCAATTGCCTACCCCATATCTATTCTTATTAAAAGAAAGATACCATAAATGATATCATACCTATCTCACAAAAAATATCTCACACCCCACTCTTACACTATGGATACTCTAATTATAGGCCCACCTAATTCTTTCCCCTCTTCTCTTAAATCATATCTAAAAAATGTTGGAAAAAAATCATACAAATTTACCCAATCAAAAACATTATAAACACTCCCTGTCAACATGGCTTTACATGGCTTTAGGCACTTCAACAGCTTTCTCCCTTTACTTACCTTATTAAACCTCCCCCCTTAAATAATTGCAACCTGCTTCAAATCTTCTTCATTGACCTATCTAACCTATTCCTGTCTTCAACTTTATTCTCTTCTCTTATTCTTGAATCTCTCTCTCCTATTTTCTCTCTCTCTCCTTACTATCTCTGTCTTGCAAAACACTAAACAATTCTACAAACTCTGATCTCTTTCACTCTCCCCTTTCAAACTCTCATCCCCCCTCCCACCAAGGCTCCATTCTTTTCTTCCTTCTTCTTTAACTTTTACAAACAGCTATCCTTCAGCTATCCCCTTGTAGATGTATATACAATATTGCACATTCATTTGCTATCTCTGTCTGCTCTCTGAACTGAAACTCAAAACTCAACTGTTTTCTTTTTCTCTTTCCAGAAAAAACTAAAGCCTTCTCCTAAAACTGCTAACTTAACTCCTCTAAAAAACTAAACTCCTAAACCCAACCTATTTCCCCCTCTATATCCCTCTATTACTCTTTTCTTATCCTTCAATCTCTATATTATCTTACTATAAAACCATTATCAACAAACAACCCCGATTAACAACAATCTTACAACAATCTACAACATCCTTGTTATATCAAACAACATCTCTACAACCTATTAACTTCTAATTAACAAACTTTCGGCTCTCTCTTAAACCTTAACAGCCATCTCTTCTCTTCTCTTTCCTCTTCTCCTCTCCTCTCTATCTTCTTTCTATGCCTCTATGATCTATAATCTCAAAAAATCCTATAAATAATCAATCAAAATTATCTTCATTCACTATAGCTTCATGACTCAACACTGTCTGTCTCACACTCAAGCCCTGTTACTGAACTGATCAACCTTAACTAACCACTCCAAACCAACATGTAACCAACTAACATTCTCCATCTACCAAAACAACCACACACCTAACCTCTCCTCTAACAAATCCTCAACCCCTACTCTATCTCACTCCCTCAATACATACTGCTCCCCATTAACCTTAACCACCTCCAATAACTGGTAGGTCTCTCACACCTAAATGGAAAACATCCCCTTCAATACTTACTTTGCCTTCTAGTTATCCACTTTTCTGTTCTTGAAAAACTTCCATTGCCTCTACTGTCTCAACCTCAATCTTACTAAGACTGCTAAAAAAAAGACTAAAGTAATTTGCTCCATCTAATCCCTACTTCTCTCCCATTTCTCTTCCTCTCTTTTTCCTCTCTTTTCTTTCTATCTCTCTTCTTTCTTTTCTCCCTCTCCCTTTCTCTCTATCTCCTTTTCTTCTCTTCTCCTACTTCTCTCCTTTTTTTTTTTTTTCTCTTCTCATTTTTCTCTCTCCTCTCTTTTTGGCTCCTCTCTTCTTTCTTGAAATCATCTTCTGTTAGTATTTTCATCTGGATGTTACTCTGTCCTTTTCTTTTCTCTCTTTCTTTTTTCCTTTTTCTTTCTTTTCTCTTCTTCTCTTTCTTTTTAAACTATTTCTTAATGTGTTCTTTTTTTCTTTTGGCATTATTTGTATTTTTGTTAAATTTTATTATTTCTTTTTTTTCCTTTTTGTGTTTTTTTTTTCCCCGGGCCTGTGGTGAAACTCCAAATATAAAGGAAAAAATATAAAATGGATCAAATAAAGTTCTTGTACAGACAAATAAACCATTTCTGAAAATTGTATGATTGTATTGTTAGTATAGGGGGTATAAATTTACTGCGAAAATCAATACCTGTAGTATTTAACAGTGAATATGCATTAGGAGAAGTAAAAAAAATCAAAATCAACAGATAGACAAGAAAAGAAACTGTCATCATTACTATCAGTTTCAAGGCTACATTCACAAATGGCCTTTTAAGCCTAGCCATGCATCCCAAGTCTCTGACAAGTTCTGGTATCCTTGATAAGTGTAAGCAGGGACTTCAGAGGTGAAACAGTTATAAGCAGGGGCCTGGGAGATGAACCATGTCCAGGCTACCTGTGTCCAATGGAGACAGAGGTGTGAAACCGGGGATGAATTTCTTGTTCCTCATTCAATTGTTCAAGATGCACTTGAATTTGGTCAGGGAAGAACTCTGCTTCACATGGATGAGGAGCCTGTTGTAGAGAAGGGGTAGTCTCTGGGATACATACCTGTCCCTCCAGCAGGTCCTATTTATATCACAGGCATGGTTTAAGTTTATAGAATGAGTAATTCTGCTGTTGTTTGTTTTGCAGATATACAGGAGGTCCATCAGGGTGGGTCAGACAATGCCTTGTATCTCAGGCATAGATGTCCCCTCAGGAGTCTATAGGAGACAAAATAAAGGGATAGGGCATTGAGCAGTCTGCATAGGACATGTTACTTATGCCCTATATTCTTTTAGTAAGGAATCTCTGTGGATATTCCATTTGTTGGATATGCCTGGTTAGGTGTTTTCAAAGGGGGCATTGTACTCAATGATATGCTTGATGAATTCTGAACATAGTTTAAAATGACCTCCTAGGACCTAGATGTCATAACTTTGTTTATAAGTTGCACAACATAAAATGATTTCCCACTAGTGTAGGTATGTGATGATTAACTCATTACTGTAGAAATGTGATTAGCATTATTGATTTTTATTGGACCACATGATAATGTCCATATTCCTTTCATTGCTAATAGTAAGCATATTTATGGGATGGTCACTACATAGCAAGCACTAGTTTGTATTATTAGTTTTTCTTTTTTTTTTGATTAATGAAATATTGCTAACTGAAAATGATTTCATCTTGAAGGCATCTTAAAAAATAATAAATCAAGTGGGAAATCTTTAGTTTAAACGTCTTGCTTTGTACTGACCTATCTAGTAATCTGATTTATTGTACAACATGATTTGATTATATGTATTGTAAGTCTAAGAAGTCAATGGAAAAAACATATCAAATAAATACAGATTTGTTTTAACAAGGTAAATGAAAACTAAAATCATAGCCCACTTGGCTCTGTACAGTCATACAATGTATACAATACCTTATGCTGTTTTTATTTGACATTCACTGCCCACTTATCCCCTCAAGGTTACAGGCTTTCTTTAACAAAGAAACTTCCAGGGTCTGTATCTAGCTCTGTAAGCAAGTGCTTCCACAAAGAACAATCCTCTCTGGGCTGTCACAATCCATACATGCAGGGTCTTCCATCAAATGAGCCTCCAGGAGTGGAACCAACTTCCAGTGCTGCTTTTTTCAGGCCACTCCCTTATATAAAACAAGATATTCTTTTCTAGGTGCATAGGTAGTTACTAGGTGATTGATCTGTGTGGATCTAAAGAAGTTTAGCCTTACATTTCCATGGGAGTTTTTTTGGCCTTTCTGTTTTGCATATGAGTAACTCAGAGGTGGGCAGAACATGGATCTGATGGTACATTTACTTGTTGTCCCTATCCATTAAGGACATGGGTGCTTAACCAGGAGTGAATTTGTGGTATCCCATATATTCATCCAAAGTATATTTGAAGAGTAAGAGAAGTACTTTGTTTTATGTAAAATGAAAGACAGTATTCTCTGTGATACATACCTATCCATCCAACATATACAATTTCAATTGCAAAAGAGAATGAGATTCCTTGAGTGGGTGTTTATCTCAAAATAGGGATAAGAAGTAATAAGAACAACCTGTTCACAACCTTGATTATATTCTCACTTAACTTTCTAAGTATGGTCTTTCATTTGTGCCTTTTTAAAGTTTATGCAATGTATCTGTAGGTCCATTAACTCAGTGTTATCTTCCTCCACCAATCTGCCTCAATATGGAAGGCGTAGTTTCTTGTCACAAAAATATCTGTACTGCAGTTTATTTTACATTGTTCCCAATAACGATATTTTTAAATATCATATCTTGCTTTATTATTTCTTCTGTCAAAGAGTTCACATGCACTTGTACTCTTTGCTTTACACTTTACCTTACTTTATTTGCTCACTTTATTCTGAGTGTACTGTCCCAAGTGCCTTTCTCTGTCTATATTGCTATTCTATGCCCTTGCACTAGCACTTCTTATAAGTTTTTGGATATACTTCTATCTTGAACTGACTTTTATTTCAGAGTTTACTATCAGTTCATTTTCATTTTATGTTCTGACATATTTTTCATTTTTAGGTTTCATTTGGCTCATCGTTAGCAAATGCTTGTGATATCAAACAAAATCTTTTTTACTGATGATAATCAAATTCTGGATCACTTTGAAACTTACAACTCCTTTGTCCTAGCGTTGAATCTCAGTGCTGTATCAGTGTCATATTGTTGTCCCCCATAGTAAATGGATGCATCAAGCTGCTGCACTACCGCTTTTTTGTTAAATGTTTCAGCCTGGCATACTGTCTGCAGTTTTCATTCATCCTACATTTTCCATAAAACATTAAAATTAGGGATAATCATTCCATAATATTATACCATGAGTTACTTCATTGATTACTGACAAATTGTATAACACTTTTCCAAGAAATGTCAGAATTTTTCTACATCTGTGAGGTAATAGTCTTTTCTGATACCATAAATGTAAATTACTTCCATGTTAGGGTTGTTGGTAATCCTATATTTACACATTAGAGATGACTGATGAGAGAAATCCTGATCCAAAATCTAACAGAACTTGAACCTCTCTTCCTTCTAAAAGCTATGATTCATTTCACAAGCTAGCTTATAGGGAAGTAACACAAGAAGATCTCAATTATCCTAACTGGAGTTTTATCACACACCATAGGAATTGCATCATCTAAAGCATACTTTTCATTTTTTTTAATTCCTATCAGTATCACAATCTCTCAGTTTTAACAAATGAGCACATTACTTGCTACAGTTTTTAGGGGACATTACTTTCCTTTTTACTGTTTTAGTCTTAAAAGCAGACAAATCAGTTTAAACCTTCTATCATTAACTAATAAGCATTCTACTAAAGTTACTAGATAATCACAATTCTTGGGATCATATTACAATAGCCATTGTGTTATAATACTAGGCAAAAATATTTATAACATGTCTACTTTAAAAAGTTTGAACATTTTGCTTTACTATTCCTATCATGTTCAAGCCTGAGTTGTAAAGTATGCCGTACATTATGCATCTGTACACTTGCTGGTTTATGTATCTTAAAAGTCCAGATACAAAGTTTTATTGTTTGTTAATGATAGTGCATGCAATCATTTTTCCATGCCTATGTACATTTTCATAGGCATGTAAAAAATAAAGAAATAATGATTGTAGAGTAGATGGTGTAATGGTTCACCTCTGATGCATAACGTACAACGTTTGATCCTGACTTCTAGCCACTGCCCGTTTGGCATTTGCATGTTCGATTTGTGTCTCTGTATGGGTTTTCCCACCTCTAGAAAATGAGTGATTCCTTTTTAAACTCACCAATGAATGGAGCTGTGGGCAGCAGCACAGACTCTACATGATGCCCTACAGGGGGAAGAGTTGTAAATAAATTGCAACAACATCAAACTAGATAGAAAATTATTGAGAAATATGATAAAGTTGACCCACTTTTTCTGAATGTTTCTATGGGGGGCAAGTAAGCTCCCCTGCACCCTGCCAATAACCCTTGCTAATTATATATACTATCGCTGAGGTTTTGCAACAGTGGTGAAAGGTCATATACCCATTCTTGCCATAACTCCAATTTTTCAGTGGTTTTCTGCTTAGATCTTTTTACTTTTAGATATTTTGCTGTCAATCATTTTATTGATGATCAAATGCTGGTTAGATCTTTTCAAGTACACCTAGATATATATATATATATATATATATATATATATATATATATATATATATACACATACACACGCACACATATACACACACACACACACACACACACACACACGCACACACACACGTGTGCGTATATATATGAATACATGACAGATGGTCAAAGTTATCATAACACTGAACACCTTTCATGCACTCAAGACTGTTGAAATCACAAAGATTCAAACAGACAATATACTGAATCACACAGATTCGACCCAAAAATAAATCTCATTTTTTTTTTTTTTTTTTTTTTTGCAGAGGGGCTATGCACCCCACCACCTTTCCAATTATATATACCATTTCTGAGATTGCAAGCCGGTGGAGAAAGGGCAAAGTCGACAATCCTCACTGTACCACAATCTTGCACAGCAGAACAGCTGGTATTGTCAATCAGTTGATTTTTGATCTGCTGATCTCCAATCAGCTGTACATGCTTTTTTACAGTTTGACAAATCAACTTTTAGCTGTTTTGAAAGGAACCCATATGTATATATGTGTGTATATATATATATATATATATATATATATATATATATATATATATATATATATATATATAGACATAAACACACACACAGAAAATAGTAAAAGCTATGTATAACTTAGTAAATTATAATCCATAATACTTTCTAAAATACATCAACTGCATAAGTAAATTTCTCAGCAAATACAACTTTTCCTTATTATTGTTAATTATAAATATAAATGACCTATAGTGAATTACTAAATACAGACATAAACACTAAATAAATTAACTCATTCACTCCCATGGAGCTCAGGAAGTTTACTCTGTAACTGCCAATGGGCCAAGCCTAAACCTTTTGACAGAATCAAATTATGTCCTCATATTTCAAACAAATGTTCATATCCCTGGAACCATAGTGGTTATGAAAGAAGTATAAATAGCAAACTCTTCAGCACAAACTATTTTTCTAGTGGTAGTATTCTTTAGGTTCTAGGTCTTAAACCAAATTTTATAAGCTACAGTTAACACAACCATTATTACATTTGTAATATTTTGTAAACAACTTACAATATCTCAGCAAATAAAACTTATCTTTATTATTCAGTAAAAAATAACAAAAACAAACAAAGGTAGCACCAAGGGGCAAAGACTCCTGCGGTTCAGTATAAAAATGCAAGTACCAGTAGAACAAGCGACATCCACTGGAATCACACACGGCAAAACAATATCAACGTCAAACGTCCCAATGGAATAAACAGTGACGCTGATGAAGCCAGCAAGGTGAAAGCGCTAACAATCTTTAATAAATTTTGGACTGTTTTTAGAAGTCCGCGTCACTGTTTATTTCATTGGGACGTTTGAAGTTGATATTGTTTTGCCGTGTGTGATTCCTGTGGATGTCGCTTGTTCTATCTTTATTATTGTTAATTATAAATACAGCTTCTGAGGGTTTTCTTCATTCTGGAGCTGCTGGAAGTACTCCTTCCATCTGCCTTTGATGTCCTGTGGACAGGTGAGCAGGTTGTTGCTAGCATCCCTTATGAAGGATGTCTGACTGTCTTTACCTTTCTGTCTTTGTCTTGTGACCTAATATAGTTTCTTTATGCCACCTACTGAGTCACTTTCCAGAAGCTGGTAGAGTGCCATGGAGGGCCTGTTCTTTGCTATTGCAACTACTTTCTTCGCTTCTTTGTTAGCCAGCCAGTATTCCTTCCTACCCTGGTCTATATTTTTTATCGCCCATGTTTTCCTGCAGTCTTTCTTTTGATGACTTCCTGGGCTTTTGCATTCCACCACTAGCTTTCCTTATGTACCTTATTTCTATACCTGGCTTAGGCACATATATCTTCTATAGTCCTCATACATGCTGTTTTGAGGTGCTGCCATTTTCTTTCACTCCAACTATTTCCTCCTCTTCTTGAGGGGCTAGACCCCTGAGTAATTCCTTGAATTGTTGTACTTTCACTCCAGTCAATTTCCAGGTCTTCAGCCTGGTCTCTGTTGACCTTAGAACACTCTCTAACCCTTACTTGCAGTTGATTGTGGCAACCAGTGGTTTATGCTGTGGGTCAACTGTTTCATTGGGGTGACTTTGCAATCAGTGATTCCACACCAGTGCCCTTTTCTTACTAGGAGGACGTCTTAGTCTACCTGAGTTGTATGTTGGCCAATCTTGTATCTTACCCTGTGACTGTCTCTTTTTCTGAACCATGTGTTGGCTACTATCAAGCTGTTTGCCAGACAGAAGTCTAGAATGGCCTCACTTTTTTTATTACTCTTGCCTCACCCAAACAGTCCTGCTATCCTGTTCTGTCTGTCCTGATATGTGCATTCAAGTCACCCATTATCAACACCAATTCATCTTGTCCTTCCTTATCTAGTAGATACTGCAACTACTGTATGAATGCACTCTTCTTCAATATGATGACCCTGCTGTGGGGCATAAGCTGAGATTATGAATACTGCCCTATCATTATACTGGAGTCTGATTGCCATGAGTCTGTCACTATTTCTGATGATGTTTCTTATTGTTTTCTGGAGGCTCTCTTTCACCACAATCCCCACACCATTCCTAGCCTGTCCTCTTCCTGAGTGGTAGTCTCTGGATCTCAAGCCAAGTGTCTTTGCTAAACTGTCCTTCCATCTTGCCTCTTGGATACATAGGATGCCCAGCCTCCCCCATACCATCATATCATATGTTCTCTACTGTCAGTGAACCTACATTGAGTGTAGCAAGTCTTAGTTCATCTTTAGTAGATTGATTGGTAGGTATCCAAAGTGGTCAGTCTATATATAGGTTTGACTATTTGAGTTTCAGTGAAGTTTCAATATTATGACATAGACCCATGCCCACGAGTGTGCGCACACACACACATGCACAAACACATGCACATGCATGCACATGCACACACACACACACACACACACACACACACACACACACACACACACACACACACACACACACACACACACATATTTGTGTTGTGAGGTATGCTATCAAAATAAAGAGAAAATAGTTGAATCTCTTACCATAAAGATATTTGTGCTTAAGAGACTCCAGGTCTGAATGCCTCAAATAGCAAAGCAGTTATTCCTTTAATACTCTAAATGTCCTCAACATAAACACCTTCATTGAGTTGCAGAGCAGAATAAAATAAAAGTTTAAATACCCATGAACACTCATTAATTACCAATTAAAACAGGTACAAATATTCATGTTGTGTACCAAATAATATATTTCAAGCATCTACAATCATGTTAGTATCACATAACTACCATTACATCAATGTTAACCACCTTTGGTCTACAAATAAACCCTTTGGGATTAATGGGCAATGTTAGAAAACAATCATATTCTTGTCACTGAAGAAAGAAATCTTTGTCCTAACTATCATTTCCTCTTGTCATATTCAGTGCAGTGTATTTGACTTGACCCAATGATGCTTGCATTGCATTCAGCAACATGGGATGCCACAGCAGTAAAGGGTGAGAATTCTTCACCTCTATTTGACATTCTTGCATTCTTATTTTGAACTTCCTCACCATTTTTACAAATCACGGTTTCATAAGCATGTAAGTATAGTCCACTTCCATATCAAAATGCTTGCCTTCAAAATGCTGAATCCAGAAAAATTGAAAAAAAGAAAGAAAACCCAGGGAAAGAGTGAATATTGATCACTCTACTCCTTTAACCCTCTTTTTTGCAGTTAGAGCAAGTCCCCTGCATCTCCAAAATGAGTGGTAAGACTCTAATTCCCCAAACTTATACTATATATACCAGCTCCGAGCTCATCACACCTTGGAGGAAATTCAATATTCTGGGAAATGGCCATTTCAGATTTAATGCATGTATGTCTGTTTTTCAGTCATTTAGTCTCCTTGTTTCAGGACTTGATTAAGCAGGTCTGGACATTTCATATAGTTATTGTACAGGTCAACTGCCTGAAAAGCATATGTAGTGTTGCAAGTACAGAGCAATTTCAATTTGTGCCAAAGACATTGTTTTGTCTTGCATTGTCTTTCCAAAAAAAATTACATATCACTGTAGGTATACATTTTCTGGCTACACTAAAATTAAAAGACATAAATGGGTAAAATTTACTTAGGGGCAGTCGGTGCTGATCATAAATTTGCACACTTATATAGGCTATTTCTCTCAGTCTATGGGGGAAACAAGGGTAAAACATGGCTAGGCTTGTAAATGCCATAGGCCAATAGCCTAGTATTCTCCTATGATCCTATGATACAAATGAATCACCATACGAAAAAAAAAAAAAAAAAAAGATAAAGATTCATTTGAGGGCAACATGGTTGTCTGTTGTGTATCTATGTTAGGACCCCTGCTCTTCTCAAGCTACATAAACAATCTTCATTGAGACTTAGCAAAGCTCAATATAACACTATATGCTATTGGTACAGTGTTTACCCCAGCCTACAAGTCTACCTATCAGGTAGCTGGTTCTTTATAAAATAACTCTGCCCTTATTTGAAACTTGCCTATTCACAAGAAACTCTCCATAAACATTGAAAAATAAAACTCAGTCATGTTGCTCAGCACATCCAAAAAAACTAGCCAAAAATACCACTCCCCTGATTTGGGGTCTTTTGGGAACTTTTATGCCATTCATAAGGCATCAAAAATATCTTGCTCTGATATTAATTGATATGTTCTTTTTTCAGCATCCTTTAAATTCAGGAATAAACCAAGATTCCCTCCAACTGAAGTCAGCCTACACAAAGTCCAGTCTACTTGCTACTGAAGCTCTTTTAGCATTTGTCATCAACAACTGTTCAAAAAGCCTTTTTTTAATTTTGCCAAGTCTTTTTGGTTTCTAATACCATGATGGGAATGGACCCCATTCCTAATTCAAAGTATGATTAAAGTTCATGACATTATTTGCAGCACCACGCAATGTCCCCAGTAGTGTCTCCTTCTGCATTTCATATGGATTTACTTGCATTGGTAACATATCTAGGTATGATTGCAAATTCTTTTTATAAGACCAGTTGCTACAAATACTACTGGAACTGTCTGTGTATCTTTCTTTCACATTGCCCTCATTTCTGCCTGCAAATCCTGGTATTTTATGATTTTGTGTCTCGCTGTAAGACACTGTAATCACTAGGTGTAGCAATTTTAATGATCAATGCTACTTTTGTCTTCTTTCATGGGCAACTATATCTGGTTTTCTTGCATCTGCTTTTGAACTGTTGGTAGTGGGTGATCCCATGTGATATTAACTTGCCTCATTTCTCCAGTGTTTTTCAGCTACTGTGATATTATAATGTTTGCACAATCCCTAATGCAACTGTCTTACCACATTATTATGCCTGTCGGTACACAGTCCTTATGCCATTAGTATATCACAGCCAGCAATGAGATGTGCAACTATTTCCAGTTCTGCTTTATAAAACCTACATTTGTCTGTTTCTCCCACATTTTCAATGGGCTTTGTGACCCAATCTATATGTAGGCCACTGTCGTGGGCCACCAATATTAACCTTTCATCTTTTGGTTTAAATTCACCTCTCATTAACCATTCTTGCATTTGATCTTGATCAGCATGAGGTTGTTCCAAGAGTTTTCTATTCTTGCAACTATATTTATGCATTTACCCCATTTCTTGCCTGCTCATCTGATCCTGCACCTTATATTCTTATTTTAGATTTGTTTTGGCACATTCAGTTGCTGCTTGATTTTAATCTATTTCTGGTTTGATTTCCATTCCTACTTGACACCGATATACTTCTGCTAAATTAAGCAGAGAAGTCATCTTAGATTTATTGTCCTCATGTTTCAAAACTTTCACTACGTTTGGGTCTTGTGAGGTCAGCAGATATGTATGCAGTTCCACGATTGCAAATTTATACATGTAATCAATTTTGAGGAGGTCCATATCTCCTTCAGAATTTGGAATATATAATCTTGGTATGCACTGATTTTTATAAATCATTTAATGAGCATGAAGCATCCTTCTTGTATTCTTGTCCAGTCTATCCAACACCTTTTGTGCCAGTCACTCACTCCAAAACTGTAAGTTAGGACAAGAAGAGCAAATTGGTTTATAGCTTGGACTTTGTTCCTAGATGTTAATGCTATTTTCAGTACTAATTTAAGTCTCCTAAAATATTGCTTACTAGTTTTATTTGCATTTGTTCATGACTTATTGTTGATCCTTCATCAGTTCCCAAATATTTATGCACTCTCTCTTGCTCAAGTTCCTTTATATTACATTCCTGTCCCAAACAGATGTGTTCTTGGTGCTATAACTTTCCTGATTTAAAGTTTGCTTTTGCACATTTATCAAGTTTAAATTATATTCTTATATCATCTAAAAAGTTTTGACCACTTACAGTTGCACTTTCAGTTCCTCATCTGTTGAACTCTATTGTTTTAAATCATCTACAAAAAGAAGATGAGAAGTCTTTATACTTTGTTGTATTCTGGGAGCCAAATTGTTGTCATGATCTAATCTGTTAAGTAGACAACTTAATGGCTTAAGGGCAAGACAAAATAGGAGTGGCGACAGAGAGTTACCCTGCAATACCCCCTTTGAATTTTTATCTCTGCAATAATAATTTGTCCTTTATCATGGCTTAACTGCAAAGTGGTTTGCCACTGTTTCATTGTTGCTGTAATGTAATTGATCAGTGCTTGGTTTATTATATACATTTTTATGCACTGTTTTATCCATGAGTGATAGATACTGTCAAATGCTTTTTTTATAGTCTATACATGGCATACTTAGATTCTTCTGCTTTTTACAGTTTTTCATTATAACAATTTAACAGCAGATGATTCTTTGTTCCATATGACTTTATTTTATTTACCCATTTATTCTATTGCCATGATTGAGTTTTCTTCTGACTATAGACTCTGTTGGCATCAGTTCCACTGTATAGTTTATATGTTGTTGGATGGCAAGTTATTGGTCTCTATTTTTTTAGGATAGCTTAAGTAGGAGTACTATTTTACGTATTGTAAACCAGGCTTGTGGCTGGTCTGGGTACATTTATAAATAATTCTTTCTTATGGCCTTGTAAAGATGTTAATACTTTTAGCCAGAAGTTAGGTACTGCATCTGGGATTGGGGTTTTCCAATTAGGAGCTTTTTTTAACTTTATTTCAATATCTCTGGCCCGTACTTCATCCCATTTCATATCCTGTACATTTGAACTTTTTTTTTTACTTCTATCCATTTAGCATCGTTTTATGTTCCACAGGATCTTCATAGATATTTCTTCAAAATATATCTATTTCTTCTATGTCTTCTTTTTTTCATGGTGTTTCAATTGCTTTTGCCTTACTTCCCAATTCTGTATAAAACTTTTTTGGCCATCAGTAACTTGCTTATTTTGTAGTTTTCCTTTACAGTTTTCTGAATATCTTCTAAGTTTTTTTGCCCATGCTGATATTTTTAGTTTATTATCTGCAGTCATACACAATAGATCCTGATCTGTTCTGATACTATGCATTGCTTGTATCATGTCTATCTTTCTGAGTGTTTTTGTTGTTCTATTCCCTCTTTAATACTTTTCTAACAGAGACTCTTCTTGTCTTAATTGCTTTATAGTTTTCTCTATTCCATACATCCATGATGGCATTAGATTTCTCCCCTTTCTTTCCCTTAATACCCCATGTTTTTGTGTTAAGACTTTTATCTGTTATTAATTAAGCTGCACAGTAATATATCTTATTTAGTTCGGTTATAGCACATGAATCTCTATGGACAGTCCTAATTACTGTGTTTATTTGTTTTATCAAACTTATAACTTGTGGGGTTTTATTGACTTCCTGTAGTCTATTTCTTTCATTGATCTTAATATGGCTGTCCTTCTATCTGGCTCACCTTCTTTCCTGAACTGAAAAGTAAAACAAGGGATCAAGGATTTTACACTCTCTGGGAATACACAGGCAGCTCCCATGTTACCTGGACAAAATAATACCTTTCAGGAAATCCAGCCAACTGTTTGCATCCTATGAAGGTAAGAGGAAAGCACAACCAGTGAGAAAGTTGACTATTTCTAGATGAACGTGTCATTCCATTAGTTATTGATATAGTCACCACCAAAAGCCACTGCCAGGCAGGTCTACAACCCAAATTAAAGGGCATTCACTTCCTTGGTGGCAATTTTGTAAAGAATGGACTCAAAAAGTATTCTACAGGCATCATCTTTGTCCAGTATACAAAGTTTTACAAAGCACTACAACTTGATTCCTTTTCTAGTTCCAGGAAGGCTTGGCTAGAACCATTCCCCCTGGGGTTACCATGTCTTAGTTATTCAACTTATTTATTTTCATTTTTCCTTTTCCTGACTACGATAAGGTAATCTACACGTACAGCTTAGGTTGCTGCTATGGTGATCTATGTATTGAACATACTACTGTTACGTACTTAAACTTACCATAACAGTAGATCTTCTAGTATATATCCTTTACAGTATCTGTCCCTCCCTCCAGTCCCTTTTTCCATGCTTTTATTATTTTATTCTGTTGCCAGAGTGTGATTGTTTATTACCCTTTGTTGTATACTGTTTATTGCTGGCTTTGTTTCATTGCATAGGTTTTTATACTCTTGCCTCCGTCCTAGGCAAAACGTGTTCTGAACCTTTTGTCACTCCAAGATTTCAGTCTGAGATCCTGACAGTTGGAATGCACAGAAGACACCTAAAGCTCTTATAAACTGGTTGGTACATGGGATAAGACTGATATAGCTTAGGCTACTGCAGTAGCGATCTGTTGATATTGATAATATTTGCTGTTATGGTATGTTTACTTGCACCACAGTACTTTCCATATAAAACCCTCCTTCAGATTTAATGTTTCTTTTTCTGTACAAGCCTGTTGAAATTTGGCTGTTTTGTTTTCTTTTTATCTTTCTGTTCCCCAAAAATCTTCATTTTCCTATTTAATATTTAGTACTCATGACCAATTGTTTTCTCTGAGGGTCTACACTTAAGTGCCCTTCTTCGTCTATGTTTGTCCCATATGTTTCTGTGCTCTCAGCTTTTGTACATCTGTCTGCAGACATCTGTCTTATACTGATTTTGCTTCGTAGTTTTCTGTCAGCTGATCTTAAGTTCCTATGTTGGCATATCTTATGGTGTAAGATTTCTGCTTTTCTGTCATTGTGACAGATTTCTAGCAAGACACACAAGATATGTGTAGTGTCTAAGCAGAATCAGATTCTAGCACTCTTTGTAGCTTCTATACTAATTCCCTTCACATGGCTTTAATTCTGGATCTCTATTAAAGTAATGTAACTGCCCTACTTCCCCAGTTCTTATATTTAATAGGCACCTCAAGCTACTGCTTTACCTCTTTCTCAGTAGGTGAATCATCATGCCACATTTTATATGGATACTCCACTCTCCTACATCTTCCACACTTCCTTACAATGTGGATGTCATTTCCAAATACAACATCTTGAGTCAAGACAGAAGGCTAAGTTATAGGATGCAAAATGTTTCCCAAACTGTCTGAATTTCTGCACATATGATAGGATACTCCTTTTATCACCATGAGCACATATCCAGTAAAAATTTTGTTTCTTGTTAATCATATCCTTACACACATAGAAAACTCTAACAAGGGTAATCAAGATTCCAGATTATAGGAAATGTTGGACTTTTGTACAGCCAAGAAATTGATAGTTTATTGCTTCTGAGCAGCAGAAGTAAAGCATCACATGAAGTCAGCTCCCTAAACTAGTAATAAAGCTATACTTATGCTATATATACAGTACCACACAAACATATTTCTTCTCTGCATTTGTACTATCATATGAAGCTACTATCCAAAATAGTCATTGACTGTGCTTTAGTCACTGCATGTCAAGCATATAAACAATACATGTAATAGGGATGAAAGTTATATAAACTGAATGAGTTACTTTAAAGCCACATTTTAAGTACTGTCTTATTATGGATTACACAGATTACATAGTATATATGATGATTATTTATAAAGTGTTTTTACTTCTGGAAGTATATACAGTATCAGAACTTAATATGGAGTTAATTCCTGTAACGTAATTCTGGAAAACCAAAAAATCTGAACCTAGTTCAATCCCATAACCATTAAAAGTATTATGCTGTCCCTTGTCTTGCAAGAGATGCGATTTACTGAAGCTAAAACCTTTAGGTGCATTATGATGTTGGTAGATGTTTATGTACTGTCTGTGTAAGTAAATTAAGTACCCTGTATGAAGACTCAATAGATGTGATAGCTATAAACGTTATGGTTCCATCTGGATTTATAAACGGTACATATGACCTATCAGAATCTTTTCATTTGTGTTTGTGTTTCCTTACTTTTTAAAACTTAATGAAGAACCTTAAGATGAGTGTCTTTCTACTAACAAAAAAATTGCTCATTGCCCAACTCTCTGCAAATTGCACATTTTTGAAGCAATATCCATAGCATGAAGGAACAGGAAAGTATAGCACAAATGAAAAGAAACTATATTGCAAACATATGCTATAAATCTTAACTGTCATATAGCTTGTTCTGAGTTTCTGGAGTGCATTTTCTGCTTGATCTGCTTCTCAGCTGTTAATTTAAAGCACTACTCATTGATAGATTACTGTATGACCACCGTGGTACTATTAAATTCCTGAAGCAGGCTGATAATGGCGTTTTGATTCTGTAACACAGCTGTTAAGCCTTATGTGACTGCTTATGTTTGTTAATTATCTATTGATATGTTTATTTATTTCTTAGTTAATTGTTTGTTATAGAATAGCTACCTTCATTGGCAGCTTGCATAGAAGCTACTACTTTAAGTAACTATGAAATTAATTTTATTCTAGTTATGAAATAGGTTCATACCAATCAGTTACAAACAGAATTCAAAAGAATTCTTCCAAAGAAATCATAAATGTTGCTATGTTGTGCCTTACAGTTGTCATCGACAGGTTTTAGTATATTTCTTCTGCATGCTTTCAGTTTTTTCTTCCACTATATGTTGTGTGACTGTAAATCTGCATCTGTCCTTTATCAAATATATTCTTTTTTATAAACGACCAAGAAAGGCAAAATAGAGCAAAAACTACTCCAAGAACTTGACAAAAGCTATGTTGGAGGCAAAGAACACCAGGCAAGAATTTAGGTAAAGATTTAATAAACACTGAACAGTCAGAAACACATTGAGGTTAAGTGCTTTTCGTCCGGTAGTTTCATCGGACTTCTTCAGACAATAAGATAAAAGCAAGCACATTATTAAAAACCCTCCACAGAACATTTCCCTTCTGCTACAACCAATCAAAACACGAAAGAAACAATTAACAATTAACACTATACACTTCGCAAAAAAGAAAAGGGTATCACAGAAGGGGAAATGGTCTGCAGAGGGTTTTTAATAATGTGCTTGCTTTTATGCATCCTCATTATACATTTAAGAACATAGTTAAAGGGCAAGGGATGAGAGTCCCCCGGCTAAATGTATCTGATATGGGATTTCACTCAAAGCTGAATACCAAAAAGGAAAGACTCATGAAGCTAGGCTATAGTAGTGTTGAGATCAATGATGGGTTATATGAATTAGATTCCCTTAGACAAGGGAGAGCCAGCCCGTACTTTTCCAATAGATTTGAACATGATACAAGGAGCATCCCTATTACTCACTCGAATAAGGTTAGGATATCCATGTTCTTCACTACAGATAATAAGATAGTTTATGATATAATCAGTAAGCAAAGGGGGATATTAACTACCAACCCTGATATTAAGAGTATTGTGGGTGACATACCGAGATTTAGGTTTAAGAATAAACCCAACGTAAAAAGGATTCTTTGTCATCCCTTTGATAGGCATGACTCTGGATATAAGCAAGGCATGACACTTCCTTGTGGAGAATGTAGTTACTGTAGATACCTAGATCCAAGTGGTAAATTTGTACACACGGATACAGGGCAGAGTTATAGCTTTACTATTTTGGAAGATTGTACCACCTCACATGTAGTATATCTTGCGGTATGTGATACCTGTTGGTCTTTCTATGTTGGTAAGACAGACAGGATGCTAAAAAATAGGATAAGGGAACATCTGTATGGCATCAGGATTAGATCCTCTATGACTGCTCTTGCCAAGCATGTAATGGCAGAAGGAGAAGACCATAATTTTAAATTTATGGTAATAGATATCCTAATACCCCATTGCCAGGGAAGGAGATATTAGAAATTGCACTGAAGGGAGGGAAATTAAATGGATTTTAAGGTTTAGAGCAGGCAGAGGGAGAGGATTAAATGAGAGAGCCTCCCTGAAACCTATACTGAAGTCCAGGAGGCTACATGTCAGCTGAGTTTTCAGCTCCTTATACTTGTTTAGGTAATATGGAATTTTTGATGTGCATAATGAATCTATGTTAGACAGGTTCATCAGTTTTAATTCATGTGAAGTGTTATGAAATGTTTCAGTACTAATTTTTGTGCACAGAATTTTTACATATGCATACTTTATATACATATATATTTTTTATGAAATCTTGTAGTTGAAAGTTTTTTAATTAATATATGTATTTTATCTAATCTAGTGTATATTTATCTTTAGATATGCACTTTTGTTATACATAGTATAACTCTGCTTTCAAAAATGAACACAGAGTGCCTGATTGTAGCATTGTTGCTTTAACTCTACTATTGTTAGTGATTGAATAATTGCTTGAAAGCTTTGAATGGCTGTTTTTGAATATATTACAGAGAGCTGTTAGAGTATGTGATTTTATTAATGGTCTGAAGAAGCTACAAGTGAAAGCGCTTACCAGTGCACACATTAAAGTTCTACTTTTTATGACTGAATCTCTGGTGTTTTTGATGCTGCATGGTTAACTCTGCTGCTTGGCTTTATTTGGAGTGTTTGATATTTGTTTATAGCAATATTATGTGCAGCATTAGAGTGTAATGTCAACATTAATCAGTCCTATATCAGATTTTTAATAGTCTTTTAAACATTGCGGCAGTTTTCTGAGTTCTAGTATGCTTTTCATAAAGCAATAATAAAGCCCCGATTTTCTAAGAGAGAGCAGTTTCAGCTGCCACAGTACTTCATGTTTTTCTAAAATATTAGGGATGGCTCCTTCCAGTTCCAAAAGGTCCACGTGATCAATAATTTGAAATTTAAAGCCAGTGTGTCTTTTGTGAAACTGCAGGTACCCAGCCAGTGCATTATTCTTGCACTTAGGTCTAATTTTGGAAAGATGGCCAGAAATCCTCCTTTTAAGTCTGTTGAGAATTTTCTCCACATTAAATGCTTCACAGTCATTGCAGCCTGCCCTGTAAACCACCAGCATGGAGTTACAGTCACCTCCTGAGTTGGTTTTAATTAGTTTTTTTTAAATAAGGGCAGAAAAACATGTCTCCTTTCTGTATGTGCTGACAAAAAACACAGTTGCCTCCACACTTATTGCTGCATGTATCCAGTGGTCTGGCCCTACATTCAATCTAACTCCTGATGTTTCGGGCTTTTCTATACACAAAGGAAGAAGCTTATCCAAGGATGCCCACTACATATAAGCTTTCAGTAATCATGGTCCATTTCTGTCTAATAATACTAATGATGCTGTGATAGTCAACAGTAAAAGACAAGATACAACTGTCTTTATTTTTGTTAGCCATATATTTCTTTATAACCCTCCTGTAAGGACTAATAACAAAAAATGTTTGGAAAAAAGCACTTAGATAAAACAAAGAAGAAAAACTAAAAGTACTCCAGGGCTCAACTCCACCATAAGCTCCACATCGAAAGTATTTGTATAAAAACAGCTTTATTCCAAATAGCTCCAAAGGTTAAGTGCTTTCATCCCTCAGTATTTACTCTGGAACTTCATCAGAATAACTGAAACATTCAGTAAATCATTAATTTATATCCTCCCTTTATACCAATTATTGAATGAAGCAATAATACAATTTTTAAAAGCATATACTTTTCAAAACAATACCTGAATGTAGAAAACACTACTGACTAACAATAATTGTACAAAATGTATTACCATACACAGTAAAAAAGTGTTATTTTAAATATTAAGTTGAAATCATAAAATAAAATGTTTGTGACAAAGCTGCTGAATGTCTCAAAAAGTAATAAATACCTTAAAACATAGAAATACTTTAAAATACCAAAGCTCTTTTTTTTCAACTCAGGAAGTAATGGAACATGGTCATTAAAGACAAGATACAACTGTCTTTAGATTTGTTGGCCATAGATTTAGTTATAACTCTCCTGTAAAGACTGTTAAGTGCTGGTGAATTTGTACTTTTTAGTTCAATTATAGGTTCCAGAATGCTTCTTAACATATTGCTTTCATATCCCCTCATCAAAAAAATAATTTTCAAGATAATTTAGGTCCTTAAGGAAGGGTTTCATTTTCATGGTTAGCCAAGGAAGGGTTCCATTTTCATGGTTAGCCAAGGAAGGATTCCATTTTCATGGTTAGCCAAGGAAGGGTTCTATTTTCGTTGTGATCCTGGCTAACCTGTAGCTGTGGGACTTAACATTATATTTTGGCCTGGTGGGATGGAGAGACTTATTATGTAGAAGGAGGTTTACTCTGGTAAGTTTTCTCTAAAGATCTGTGTCCATTTTACCTTGGTCCAAGTCTTTAGTAATCTGTATATCTAAGAAGACTGCCGAGGTGAGGCTGTGGGAAGAGGTGGAATGCAGGAAGTTGGTGGTTTGATTCAGATACTTAATAAAATCTAATTTAGCACTGTTTCCTTTCCACACAATAAAGCTGTCATCAATAAAGTGCAGATACACTGTGATATGTCGCAGGTATTCTCTTTTGATAAAAACATAATCCTCCTCCCACCTGCCTAGGGGTATGTTGGCTAGGCTAGGGCCCATAACTGCCCCCGTGGTTATACTAGTCTTTTGTTTATATTAATTTCCATTAAACATAAAAACATTTAGCTAATCACCATATCTAAAAGTTTACCTGTTCTTTTGTGTGTGCCATTGTTTTACCTGTGTGAATCAATCACTGTTTCAGTACAATAATTGAGTGGAAGTACAGTATATAATGATTCAACATCTATTGTTGCTAAAATGCTATCAACATCAATTATAACATTTTTTTTTATTTTCCTTAAAAAAATCATTAGAGTCTTTTATGTGTGAAATGTTCTTCACAGCCAGAGGTTGTAACAAAAAAATCCAGGTTCGTAGCAGGACCGTCAGTCAGGGATCCCCCGCTTGCAACCACTGAACTTTAAGGAAGATTTTCTGTATTTTTATGTGACTTAGGGATTCCAAAGAATTTAGGCAAGACAGGGAAAGGTGCCTGTAGATAGTCAAACAAGCACTCTGTTAAAAAGCCGTGTTCATAAAGAGCAGTCAAGGCTGTGTACCACTTGTTGTATGATACCTTAATCTTTTCTAAAGTTAAAGCTTAATAATAGTGTCACTCACCATTTCTACTGTCCTCTGGTTATAGCTGCTGGTATCAGTAACAACAATACCCCCTCCCTTGTCAGCCTTCATAACCCATCAAGACTTATCTTTGCCTAGCTTTAACAATGCTATTTTTTCACCATTGTTAAGGTTGCAGAACTTTTTCCTTGCTGGGTTTTGCAGTACTATAAACATTAGACTTAAAACTATTTTTGGGGACCATCTACTTTGAACTTTCAGTGATGCAGTTTTTGTCATAATTCAGACAGGACACCATAAACAGGTGGGGGGCTTCACCCCCCACACCCCCCAATGTGGGAGCTCTGCCCCCACCCAACACCCCCCTAATTAAATATACCAACTCTGATTGCACTATAGGGAAGGAAAGGGCAACTCTGTGAAGTTGGCCAGCTATCTCCTTGCCCTATGACATATTCATCGAATCGCTTAAATACGATTCAATGAATATGTGTCGCTGTTTCTATATTCGCTCAGAAGCCTTTTCTTGCTTCTAATACAGACCCGATTTAATATGTCCTTATGAGCATGGATGTGTTTGCAAATGCTTTTTTTCAACAGTATTCGCAATCTATTCATGAAAAGCTGCTAATGGATAAACACTAAAATGTATGTCATTAAACATATTATAGAAATATAACATCACAGTAAGAAATAATGTGACATACATCTGGACTTGAACCCTTGATGCTATGGCCAAAAAGCAAACATCAGACAAGTGATTTATGTAAACACTCCAGAGAGGAAGTTGTGCTTTGTTATATCAAATAGTTGAAGAACTGTTAAGAGTAACTGTTGCAAAGTATTGCCTTTATTCTGCCTTTACTCTCTATTCAGATAGCAAAGCATGTTTAAGAACCTTTGCACAATGATAACAGTGCTATTGTGGGCGATTGCAACACCTGATATTAAATGATATTGAATGCATTTTATCAAACAGCAAAAAAGGTTAAACAATGGCAGTGAGATTTGCCATGTGTGATGCTCAGCATATTCACACTTTTTTAAGATGGTCAACACTGACAGACTCAATGGCTTACCTTGTTATTGTTTGTTTTGCATGTTAAATATT
This sequence comes from Protopterus annectens, assembly GCF_019279795.1. NCBI lineage: Eukaryota > Metazoa > Chordata > Ceratodontiformes > Protopteridae > Protopterus > Protopterus annectens. The sequence goes on along the minus strand of NC_056744.1, from coordinate 1,045,289,477 downwards.
ATGACTTGGCATATAATTGTCATAACTGTAAAAAGTCAGTTGACCAATGTAGGAATCAAGCCTAGGGAAGAAAACATGTATTTCAATCAAGGTGATTATTTGTCAATGTTAAATGAGAACTTCTTTTGAACTGTGGTCATTACAGATAATCTGAATTCTATATGAATGGAGATTTGCTCCACATAGGCCGGTATGTGTGTGTGACTTTATGAAGTCCTGTGAAATGCATTCTCATGAACTAGGCATTATTACTGTTTGTGAATTCATGTCAGATGGGTAGAATTTCAGAAGCTGATTAATACAGATTTGGGTATGATACATACATACCTCATGTCACATGCAGTCCTAAACACAGAGTCGGGCTATGTAAGGAAAGAAGATGATTTTAACTAAGTTATTGTGCCCATCATAGATATGCAAGTACATTTTTGTTCCATTATCGAAAATATCCTGCTTAAACAATTACAGACATTCAACAGCATTTCATAACTAAATCAGTATTGACATATACTGCTTACAAATATTAATTTGTGAAAGCATATTATGTGACATGTATTGCAATAAACATAATTCTGATAGCCATTTGTATGTGATGTTACCTTCCTAATCAAAGTTCTGTAAAAAATTACATTCCGGCATACATTTTATAAGGATTTGAATGTGGGATCACCTTTGTTCTACCTCTAAATTCTGTGCACTTACATCTTGTGCAACAGCAAAGCTAGAAGGGCTTTAATGCCCGTGCTTGAAATATTTGTATGTACATAGCAGATGGATGTTCTCCACTTAGTACTGTCCAGAGTTTTGATGCTTGCTCATTGTCATTAAGCCTGTCTGTGCTACAGAAGGCTGCCCAAATAACATTTTTCAGTTTCTTCCTCAAAAAAAGTAAGCTTCTTTGCATGCTACTCAGCAGCAAGCAAGTGTACAAGGCAAGAAACTGGATAAAAAGCATATGAAGTTATGATAAAAGTGATTCCTACATTGGGAGTAATAATATCTGCAGTCCCTTCACTGTGTATGAATTTGAACCCCAGTGATACTGTGTTAAGGGGCCAGAGTCACTTCATTTACAGCTTCTGCTGCAGAAACAGTGTTAGAAAATGTTCACATTACTCATTCATTATGCATACCATGCATCTGTGCCAAACATGTTTGCACTGATAAATATTACAGAAATAAAACTGTTACTGTTTCCGTCAACTGTGAGTCCTTTTTGCACTTTGCTAAGCAGTGCTGAAATTATAGTGGCTAAAGTTTGTATTCCACACAAGAAATCATAAGCTGCATTTTCACATCTGCTGCAAACATTTCAAGCAGTGCATGGCTTCAAACTTTGCATCTTCTTTTGTGTTTCTTTAAAATCCTTTCATTTAACCCATGTGCTACAGTGGTACTTGGATGCAATGTAGAATTTATTCTCTTACTGCTATTCATATAGCTGCAGCAAAGTGCGCCTGTGCCAATGTGAAATGTACTACTGATGGCAAGACAAATTAAATTTCTCAGTTTTTACCTTGGGCAATGGACTTTTGTTCACTGCTTTGTAACACTGTCACTCAAGAGTGTACTGATCAAAAATGTGAGCAAATGAGGAACACAAAAAAAAAAGACGATTGTCAGTAGTACCAAATAAATGGTATTACTAATGAAAAGCCAGGATTGTGAAGCTTCTAGATCTGTGAGTGCTTCAGATGGATCGTATGCTGAGAAAATATGCATTAACTTTCAGGCAGCACACTATCTGGAATTAAGCCCTCAGTTTAGTGCAGTAGCAACACACACAAAGTTGTGTTTCGTATCCCTCTTTGCCAGCTACACAGGACTAGAAAATATCACTTTACCATTTGCTTAACATGTATAGATCAATGTCATATCGACCAATATTTTATATAATTAATATTGCACACCATTTTAATGTCAGGTTGTCAATACAACAGATACCTCCTCTCTTTATTTTCTGAACATCTTCCCCTCCTTCCAGCTTAACTACAGAAATGTGATGTTGTAGTCATTTATTTGCATTTTTGTTTCAATGTGTAATATAGCCGATCAGCTTTTCAGATGGATTTTAAGCAGAACATAGAGTGTGCTGTTAGTACAAAAATGTCAATGTTGTTAAGGTTGTTCTCATAGCTCACAAGGTGCTCACACCTTTTTATTGTAAGTCTACTTTGCATAATACAAACACTTCAGAGAGAACAGTCACATCAGTATTCTTTATTGTTGCAGTCAGAATAATCAGAAACAGTTGCAAGTCATTAGCAGCTAACAACTGTAATTGCTTCTCCCTGCAGTCTAGGGGGTGTGCCCGCAATAGTGTAGCTACCGCTTCACCAAGTATGTTTTATTTATTTATTTTTTTGGTAATCAAGAATGCTAATGATTTCACAACTCATTTGCATCTTCACAGTGCTCAGACCACTAAATCTACACTATAGAAATGTAATGATGAAGCTATGTTAGTGGAAGGAGAAGAGACTGATTGGATACAGACAGAGCATTACTGATAGTTACTTGGACAAGATTGTTCTGCAGATAACTTTACTATTTCTTAAGTTATTTTTTTCCTCTACACAACTCCTTACATGTTCAAATTTGAATGTATTTCAATATACAATGGAAAAAATAATTTTGTAATGTATACAATTTTAAAATGTTACTGTATGCTGCGCATATGGAAGTTCGTACTGTGCTATGGTTACTTTACAGAATTGTGTTATCATTTGCTATTGCATGATTACCTCAACTGTGTGAGTGACTCATTGGATAGGATAAGTAACACACTGGATTGGGCAGTGTCTGTGATGGCTAGAGGGGTGGCATCCATGTGTCTTTGGTGTCACCCTTGGCCTACCTCATCCTCCCACCCTAGTGAGAATGATAATGACTATGTCATTGACTTTGTTCATTTTTGTTTGACTTACGGTTGCATATATGCCTGATGCACAGAGTGGATATGTGCAAGACTGACAATATGTAGGTAGTTTATCTTCTTACACATTTGTTTGTCTACTACAGGGTCCACACTTAATATTTTAATATCATGCAGTCCGTGAAATATTAAATGTGGTCTTAACACCCTTCTTTTCCTTGGATGAGGTCTATCAGCAGCATAGATTTGAGCCTGTTGCACATACACAAGCAAGAGAGCAGCAGTAGTCCCTAACAGGAGAAGAAGGATGTTCAGACCCCACATAACATATCATGGACTGCATGGCACTGAAATAGTAGACCAATACAGGGCTGATAGGGAAACACTACAGAAACTCTGCAACCTCTGCAGACCCCACCTCAGACCCAGGGGAAATCGAGGAGAACCTATACCAGTGGACACTAAGGTATGTGTAGCATTAAGGATATTAGCTAGTGGTACATTATAGAGACCCACAGAGGATATTCTAGGGGTGTCACAGGTCTCAGACTCCAGAATATTTCACCAATGTGTCAGTGCTATGCTAGAATATGCAAGGGTGTACATCTATTTCTAACACACACCAGAGTAAATAGCAAGAACAATGCAGGAATTTTATTCTGTAACACACTTCTCTGAAGTCTTGGGGACCATAGGCCACATTCACATCGAAATAAAATCCCCACATGTTGAACAGGGAAGGACATACATCAACAGGAAGGGGATCCATTTATTCAATTGCCAGGTTGTTTGTAATGCCTGAGGGATCATCCTCAATGTCTGTGCAGACAAAGCAGGCAGTTACCATGACACCCACATATGGCACACCTTGCAGATTTACACAGGGTTTACTAGGGATGATGTTCCACAAGGCTATCTACTGGCTGAAGTAGGTTAAGCACTGGAACCATGGCTCATGACACCCATCAGAAATGCACACACTCCTACAGAAAAAGAATACAATGATACCCATGTTCAAACTAGAAACCTCAAGCAGCACATGCTTGGCATGCTGAAGTCATGTTTTTGCTGTCTAGACACATCAGGGGGTGCCCTGCAGTAAGTCCCAGGCACCTGCACAGAAATTCTCACAGTCTTTGCCATGTTGCACAATATCATCTTGAGGAAACAGCTGCAGCAGGGACAGCAAGCCTAGGGCTACACATTCCTGGACCACATGCAGTGCCAGCACTTTCAGCACACACAAACGAGAATTATGAGGGAGAACATCCAGCTGCAGAGGTAGCCTGCAGACATGTGTGTACAATATGCCCTTGCCCTGGCTAAGAGGCAAAGGATAGCACACACACTCACCACCTTAATGCACACACTCAGCAATTAAAAGGCAAATGACAGCGCACACATCAGTGAAGGAATACACATAATAAACTAAGTACATACAAATATTAAAAAATGCCATCTGATGTCTACAAACTACTTTACTTACCCATGTAATGTCTGTGTATCCCAGAGCACATGACACATAACGGCAGTACTGTCAAGGTAAGTGTGCAACCTAAATTATATGAACAAACATGTAAGAAGATAAACTACCTGTACTGTCAGTCAAAAATGCATTCAATCAGAACTTGTGTGATGTGTCCACCAATGACATTCTTGACTTATATGAATAGTATCTGTAATATACAGGTATGCATTTTGCACAACAACTGGCATCAAGCTGGCCACTTACCCGCTGTACACAAAATAGTCACCAGGACAATTATATAAACAGTTTCACAGGTAGAGCAATAAGCAGGAATGCAATATCATTGTACTGAATGCATGAATTGCAGTACTAAATAAAAAAAAGCCTTCTGAAATGAGTCTTTACAGAAACATCTACAATCCTGTTATGTACTAAATATATATATATATAATTAACATGCTGTAATAGACTCTCTTAGTTATTCACTCTGTGCATCAGACATATATGCAACCCTAAGTCAAACCAAAATGAACACAGGGCATGGCACAGTCATCATCATCATCATCATTTGCACCAGGTGGGGGGCTAGGCCAAGGCTGAAACCAACATAGTGAGTGTGTGTGAGTAAGAAATACAGAACATTCAGTATAATAGGAAATATCTGATGGCCACTAACAGGATATATATCCCAATCAACATTAAGGTTTTCTTAGCTTGCATGTGTCTCAGTCAGTATGGGCAATTTTTGTGAAATGTGCGTGTGTGTATGTCTGCATGAGCACAATCAAGCTCTGTGGTAGCACTATATCCTGCCATGTCAGACTGGTCTGAGCCATGCATGGTAGAGTTCAATGTCATCGTTCTTGACCATGTGAATTGCTTCTGCCAAAAGTTGCACTCCCATGTCCATGTCCCCAGTCAAAGTCGGGGTGCTACCTGAATGTGAGTGATGTTTGCTAGATGAGGTTTCTTTATGAATATGTCCAGGACCACAACCCTGTGGCCTACCACATTTGGGCAAGGACACCTCAATCACCGATGGAGAAGTGGAAGCAGTGCCACTAAAGGAGCAAGATATTGCACAGTCATTTCAGCTAACACCAGAGGATGCTGCACCTCTGTGGACTTGTGGATGCCAACTTTCCCCCTGCAGATATTCTATCACAGACACTGCCCAATCCAGTGTGTCACTTATCGTATCCAGTGAGTCACCCATGCAGTTTAGGCATTCATGCCCATCAGAATGTAACACATTTAGGACTCACGCAATTTCTTTCAATGCCCTTCTGGAATGTGGCTGTACCTCCATGTTGCTCCTATAAATACATCCTGTGGCATGTAATGACACAACAGCATCAGGATGTGGGTGGATACTAGGCCTCTTTGAACACTGCTAGCAACAATCCTGTGTGGTCCCATGCCCTCACAATGGCTACAGGCAGACTTAATGAGATGTGAACTGGAGTAACCACATTACCTCAATCACCCATGTTACCATCAACCTATCCTATATCTGGTGCCTGAGCCAAATGGGTATGTGCAGGCATACTGACTGTGTCCAACATTAGGCCAGTGGATGTGTGAGCTACAACCATGCCTGTCAACTGTATAGAGTTTTGCCTCATATTTTTGGTCCGTTTTTCATAAAATTCTGTTTTTCTGGCAAATTAGTGGCAAATCATTAAAGATTAAAGTTAGAAAATAATGACAGACATTTGGGTTTCAAACTTCATACCCTTCAGAAAATTCATGTTAATGCAAAATCTGTTATTCTATCAGCTTTCTAAGTTTATAAGAGCAATATTTAAAAATTGCCCCTATATTTGGGCTTTTGTCCCACTTTTTTTTATTGCTTTGTCCAGATTTTTTGCTCTAAGAGGTTGAGAGGTATTATTTATTTATTTATTTATTTTTATTTTACATTTGTTGACCGGGCTAGTCTAACTGGAGATATTTCCATTTTCAGTAGAGGCCCGGGGAGAAAAGCTCCACAGAGAATACATTAAGGCAAACATACTAGAGTTTAAAGAAAGTTTTAAAAGACAGAAACTAACAACTCTACAGTTACTCATTATTACTAGTGAGTTTAATACTGACTCACATAGTGACAGTCACAAAAAAAATACTTATATAATTATAATATACTAAGTCTGATAAAGATAACTAAAAAAATAAATAAATACTACTACACACAGTTAAACTCAAAGACATCATATTAAGTTATAAAATACTTTAAGAGATAATAATAAGATAGGAAGTGTGAGAAAGAGAGCTAAGAATATGAGTAATTAGAAGAGGTAGGTTGTAGGAAGGACAGCAAGTAAGATAGTTAGCAAGCAAAGAGAGCTAGAAGCCAGTCTATAAGCAAGGAATAATAGGAAAACAAGTGGCAGAAGAGGAGGAAAGCCAGGTGGATGATAGAAAAGTATGAAGTAGGAGATAGTAATGAAGTAGAGTCTAAGTAGTGGAAGGATTAATCAGGTTTACTACATGTGCACAGCCAGTGGTTTTGGAAGTGAAGTTTAATGTTTAGTTTGAAAAGAGGTAATGATGCAATGGTTGTTATGTTACTAGGAAGTAGATTCCATTTCCTACCTACTGAATTGGTGAAAAGGGAGTCGCCAGCAGTGTTATTTGATTTTGTGGAATTAGCCAATAGTTTACTGGAGGAGCGGAGAGAGCTACGATTATTGTAGGGGATTATGAGTGTAGAGAGTATAGGGGTGTTTGTTGGATGGTACAGAATTTTATGGGCAATAGTGAGTTGTTGGGTTGCAAGATAGTTTTGGAATTCTGGCCAGCCTAGTAGTTTCAGGTTGAGACAGTGGTGTGTTCTGTAGGGGTTTCCTGTAGCAAAGCGAGCAATGTTATTATAGCAGGTAGTAAGTTTGGTAAGGTTGTTTTTATTGAGGTTGGTGAAAATGGGACAAGCATAGAGAAGAGAGGAAAGAAGATGGGAGTGAGCGATCCTAGTTCTAGAGGAGGGAGTTAGAAATGGTCTAATCCGATATAAAGATCCTATTTTCCTATTGACAAGTTTTATGGTGTTGTTAATGTGTTGGTTGAAAGAGAGATTATTATCAATTGTAATACCTAACAGTTTAGTGGTAGAGTCGGGAGAGATGATAGTGGCATTGTTAGAAGAGATAGTGAAGTTTAAAGGGGTGGTTCTGGAGGTAGGGGTAAAGAGGAGGAGTTTAGTTTTCTTAGCATTTAGTAAGAGAAATCGACTAGAGAACCATGTTTCAACGGTGTTAAAGACATTTTGAGTATGAGATCTAAGTTCTGAGGTAGAGGATGCAGAGCAGATGAGTGTAGAATCATCTGCATATTGAATGCAAGTAGCTTGGGGGATTGTGTTTTGGAGATCATTTATGAAGAGGGAAAAAAGAAGTGGGCCAAGAATAGAACCTTGTGGAACTCCAATAGAAACAGGCAGAAGAGAAGAGATGTGGTTATTCCAGAGAACAGCCTGTTTCCTGTTAGTGAGATAAGAAGAAAACCATCTAATGGCAGGGATATCAAAAGATAGGGATTCTAGAGTATTGATTAATAAAGAGTGGTTAACCATATCGAATGCTTTGGAGAGGTCTATGAAGATGGCAGAAGATAGTAGGTTGTTGTTACGGTTCAGGTTAATAGTGTCTACAAAGGAAAGAAGGGCAGTAGTAGTACTGTGATTAGGTCTGAATCCATGTTGACTGTTAGCTATGATGTTGTGGAGAGAGAGGTGTTGTACAAGCTGATGGTGTATACATTTCTCCATTATTTTGGACAAGGGAGAGAGGAGAGCAATAGGTCTAAAGTTAGAGTAGTCAATGGAGTTACCACCTTTATGGAGTGGGATAATGTGAGAGACCTTCCATATATCAGGGATGATACCTTCTTTGATTGTCCTATTAATGAGAATAGAAATAGGATATGCGATAGCCTTGGCAGCTTTTTGTAGAAAGAGTGAAGGTAACTTGTCCGCAGAGGGGGTACAAGGTTTTAGCTTAAGAAGGAGTATTAGGCTACAACCTCAGTGTCAGACTGAACCCCTGCACCCTGTGATTGTGCCTTTATATCACCACCATCATCATCATCAGAGGCTACCGATACTCTGATATCAGGTGGTACGAGCCCTACACTGCCACTGTTAGGATCACCTGTGATAATAATCAATAAACACAAGCACGAGAGAAATAGTGCATGAAAATATCCAAACTTTGTTCTATACACTCATCTTAATCAATTCCCAATGTTAAAGGAATACAACACGTTTTACTCTCTCCTCATGCTTACATCTAAGTAATGCTTATTACTAATAAAAGAATGTTTGTGCTTACCATGTGCAGGTGGTCTTTCATATGGTAATTCCTGGAAAAAGAGGAAGGCAGTGGAAAGAAGACTATTATACAATGGCATCTCTGCAAAGATGAGAAACGTGCACACTGATTGGCCAATTCAACCAGCTTGCACATTGTAAATCCAAAGTAACCTAAGTAAGAAGTCCTGCCATTAAGGAATCCTACAGCGGCTACTTTGAGTAAATTAAACATTGGCCTTGGACGTTAACGAGGCAGCAGGCAAAATGAGCAGTTTTTATTCTTCCACTATTGTTAGGTTTTCTGATAGACAAAAGAGGGTTGCTAGTGAAGGAGAGGAAATTAAGAGTGAGCCACTTGTCACCGGAAGCATGCTATGCCATTCTATACAGATGAGAAGCTACGGTAATGTTTCTTTAGTTTAATTTCTGCTTCAAAGTAGGCAAAGAGCTAAGGTATTTTGTTACAAAGAAAAGACATGAGTATGACTCAAATGCGGAGCATACACTCAAGTTTCTTGATCCTGATGCCTGCGTTTCAGTATATGTAGTAGATCTTGTAAACATTCAGATAACTAGTTGCTAACTTCACTGTAAATCAGTAGATGAGTGCAGTAGGCAAGCTGTGGATTTCCTAAAAAAAGAGAGAGCAACAGGAATGTGGTCAAAATAGTAACGAATAAATAACAATAACTGGAGAGATATAACAAATAACTGTGGGGAGTTAACTTGAACTGCACATTTTGACTGCTGCCCCATTAATGGAAAAGTACCATCATTTTTTTAACTGATATTCATGGTACATAGAAAAGGATTTTTTAATTCATTAAAATATCTTTTTTATAAGTAAAATCAGCTTATTTTAACCATTCTATGACCTTTCTACGTAAAGTTGTTAGTGAGCTGTATGTGTTCCACATTTTGCCCATTTGTTCTACATTATGTGGGCTAGTGTTCCTCATTTTGCAGATGGAAGGTTGAGAGCTATGCCTACAGAGAGAGGAAAATGAACATCTGAAAAAAAACATTATTTGTTTTTATACAATGTCACCTCCTATTATTTGGAATATAATTCTCAGAAGTTCAAAACAAAACAGAGGGGCTGTGGCTGACTAAGTTAGAGTGTGGACTATTTTATCTCACAAAAAGTGGAAGAATACCAAGTAAAGCAAACAAAAACCTAAATAACATCAACACAAGCATAACACAACAGAAAACTAACATCATTGTATAATAGCAATAACCCATGGCTGGGCGTGGGTAATGCTACCACGGTTGGCTTTGTTTGGTCACTCGGACTTCGCCCTCCTGACCAAACCATGACAACCGTGGGTAAATCTAGCATTACCCGCACCCAGCCATGGGTTATTGCTATAATAAGTATCACAATTCAAATGACACAAGGACAGACAGATAGACAGGATTGTTTGCAATATGTTACTAGATATAACAAGAGGTCAGATGGAGTTAAAGCTATAATATCAAGAAACTGGGGAATATTAGGAGCAATGCCCAAAATTAAGCAATTAATAGGAGACAAGCCACATTTTGCATATAAAAATGACCCTAGTTTGAAACATCGGCCATACTATAAAGATATGGTTAATAACATATCCAGACAAATGTCAAAAGTAGGCACCTTCCTGTGTTATAACTGTCTATGTTTTAAGAACATTGAGAGAAATAATGAATTTGTACATCCATTATCAAATAGAAAATACACATTTAAATGCTATGCCACGTGCAATAAATCTAAAGTTGTCTGCTTGACAAGCTGTATAAAATGTCTTGCTTTTTATGTTGGCAAATGAACACAAAGACTTAAAGATTGTATAATAGAACATAAATCAGAAATATGAAGAAAAATTAATACTAATGCATTTGCTAAACATATTGAAGAAAAAGGTACTGACCATGATTTCCATTTTAGGGTGATAGATACCCTGTTTAGAAACAGAAGGGTGGTGATTTAAACAATAGCTTAGAAATCTGTGAGTTGTTGTTGTTTGTCTTTCGGCTTTTTCCTGGTAAGGGGTCACCACAGCGGGACTCCGGTCTGCTAATGATTGGCAGTAGATTTTTTTTTTGCGAAATGCTGAGGTGCCAGCTCGACGCCCAACCTTCAACGAAGGCATGCCCATTTACACATGCATGTCTTTTGAACGCTATCCAACTGTGGGGAGGACATGCAGACTTCATACAGAAGACACTCCCAATCCAAGCTGAGAATCAAACAAGAGAACTTCTTGCTGTGAGGTAACAATGCTACTGCCGTACCACCGCGGCATACAGCTTAGAAATCTGTGAGTATGAGTGGATTATACAACAACAGGCAAGACCTTACACCAGGTATAAATACAGCTGTTAGTATCAAACCCATACTGAAAAGGAAACAAATGTTTTTAAGTAGATAATATGAAAAAAAAAAAAAAAAAAAATATATATATATATATATATATATATATATATATATATATATATATATATATATTATATGCTTTTATAATGTTCTTGTCCACTTGAATAATTATTTTAATTAGATTTATTCAACATTTGTTTACCAGGAAAGTCTGACTTGGAATAAAGCCAATTTTCAGCAGAGACCTGGGAAGAAACACACTAGATGCATGTCTTTGTAATGTGGGAGGAAACCAGAATACCCAAAGAAAACCCACACAAATGCAGGGAGGACATGCAGACTCTGCACAGAAGGCACTCCACCCAAGAATCAAACCACAGAACCTCTTGCTGTGAGGTGACAATACTATTGCTGCACCACTGCACCACCATGAGTTGATGAGTAGCTAATTGATTCAGTTTTCTGACTACGGCTGTGTCACATGTTTTCATGTTTTTTACTTGAGATGTGATTGTATTAGATGTGATTGCATTGTTTGTTACATACACACTGAAGAAGGGCATTTGCCTGAAAGCTTTCTGTTTATTTTTTTTTTTGTGAATAAACTGAATACTTATTCAGTGTTTCCATCTCCTGGAATTTTTTTTCTGTTTACGACTGTAATCATATCAGTGGCAAAGTGCCACACCTGATTATAATTTCTGGCACATCTACCCACTGTGTTTATGTTAGTGACTACCTGTTGCTATATGCTTTTTTTTGTCAGCATATCACCTCTGCCTCTGTCAAGCAAGAAGGATCCATGGCGGCATAAGGATTCAGTGATGACCTCGTTCTCTGCATCACTGAATGGTGGTTTTCATGGAACACATGGTATGGAGCCATAATCCTGTATGACATGAAACAGAACAAAAAAAAAAAACATTTGTAGCACATATAGAAAGCATTGTCTTCAAAGTAAATCAATGTAGCCATCCTCAACACAAAACAATTGAACACACTATGCTCATTTCAGAGTACACACAAGCTAAGGAGCTCCATCCATAAAAAAGAAACATTAATACATTAACATTACATCCATTCTGTTAACGTCTGTAATGATCACAACAGTTATGTAAATGTTTGCTCGAGGGCAGTATTATCAATAACTAGGCAAAAATTCAAACTCCAATTACCCATACTGTTTCCAATGGTCTCTTCACTGCGGTGGAGGTTGCCAGGAGCCATCTGAGAAGCCTAACACCTCCGTTAGCTACGCATGCGCAACTCTCTGAAGTGGATGTTAAACAGAATACAGTTGTCTGCTGTACCTGGTGAAATTCCATTAGCAAATAATAACATAATGTTGTGATTTAATCAGAGTAACTTGGAGAGCACAGGAAGAATTGACAAATGCGCAGTATACCAGCAGTGAATTTTTAAAATTGCATACATACCAAAATTATTTTTTTCTACTGTGCATTGAAATGCATTCAAAATATGAAAATGAAAGCGATTTATGAAGAGGACAAACATACCTTATGAAATAGTACAGTAATTTGTAAAACAAACTCCTCAAAGTAACTAGCAGTAATGGTCTGTCTCTCCAATCATTCTCCCTTCTTTCCACTTCCATAGCTATACCATTATATTTAGATAGTGTAGGTTCAGCCTTTTAAGCACTGTGAAGATGCAAAAGAGTTGTGAACTCATTAGTATTCCTGAAAATCAAAAAAAAAAATAAAAAATCACTTGGTGCAAGTGATGTAAACATGGTATAGGTATCTACCCAACTGAATGCACGCATCCTAGGACTGCAGGGAAGATCAATGGAAACGTATAGCTGCTAATGGCTTGTAGATGTTATTGATTGCTCTGACTGTAACAATAAGCAATATTAAAGTGACTCCTCTAAGTGTATGTGTCATGCAGAGCAAAATTAAAATAAAAAGTGTAAGCACCTAGAGAGCTATGAAAACAACCTACACAAGACTGATATCCTTGTAGTAAGAGCACACTGTCCATTCTCTGCTTAAAATGTGTCTGAAATGCTGTTCAGCCATATTACACTTTGAAACAAAGATGTGAATAAATGGACATGGTGTTACATTTCTGTAGTTAAACTGAGAGAAGGAGAAAATGTTCAGAAACTAAAGAGGAGAAATAGCTGGCAGTGTTGGCAAACTGACATTACTATGGTGCAGGCTATTATAAGTGTAAAGTATTTGTGAATATCACATTGATCTAGACATATTCAAGCAAACAAGGAAGGAATTGGTGCTGTGTTGGTTGCAGAGAGGGCTAAGAAACACAACTGAGTGTGTGTTGTTAGTGCACTGAATTGAGAGTTCAAATCAACATAGTGTTCTGCCTTGTGGAGTTAATGCATATTGTCAGGTTGTACCACACCCATATATATGTGAAACTTCACAACCTTGCCTTGTCATTATTATTCCCCTATATATATTACTACTGACAATTGTATATTTTTATCGTCATTTGTGTGCATTTTGGCAGCTTGCACTGTTAACTGGCAGTATTTCAAACCAGTGAACAAGAGTACACTGCCAGAGGTGTGCTGAATATAAATTGTTATATATGTTTTTTTGCCTGTTTAATTTCAGTACTGCTTAGCAGAGCACAAACAGGACTCACAAGTAAAGTAAAAGTGAACAATTTATTTTCTGTTACCTCAATTAGTACAAACAATTTTTGCACCAGTGTGTGGTATTTCTATTGAGTGACTGATGTGTACATTCTGTAAAAGCGTTTCTGTTGCAGAAGCTGTAGTTGCAGTGCCTTTGTCCCCTTAGCAGAGTTTCTTTGGGGTTCAGATCCAATCAGTCTTAAGGGAATGTGGAGATTATTACAACAGATGCATAATTTACTCTTATCAGAACATCATATACATTTTTTTTCCTGTTACTTGTCTTCTGCACTTGCATGCTGCTAGGTGGTATGCAGTCAATGTTACCTGCTTAAGGAAAAAAGTAAAACATTTTGTTTTGGCAGCCTTCTGCAGCTCAAATATACTTAGAGGTAATTTGTGGACATCAACACTCTACACCCATTGTGCAGCTGTCTCTGTGTGCTGACTTTAGCAATGGTACATAAGTGATCCAGGGTTCAAATTCAGATAGCTATTATTTTTACAAAAGGTGTCAGAATGCAGTTTTCTAACAACACTTTGATTAGGAGGGTTACACTACATACAAATGGCTATCATAATTATTTTTTTTTCCTAGAAATGTCTCATTAATGCTTTGAAAAATACATTTTTGTAAGTAGCTTATCTCTAACGATTTAGTTATGAAACACAGTTGATTATGTGTGTAATTGTTTAAGGAAAATAATTATGATAATGGCTTAAAAATGCACTTGCAATTTATGATGGCAGAATACTTTAGTTAAAATCATCTACTCTCCTCACATAGCCGAATGTGTGTTTAGGACATTATGTGTAATGAAGTATGTATGTATCATACCTGAACATCTATAAATCAGCTCATAAAGTCCATCCATCTGACATACATTCACAAACAGTGATAATGACTCTTTCAGGGGAATACATTTCACAAAACCTCCTAAAGTCACGCACACATACACACACATACAGGCCTATCTGATGTATATCTGCATTCATACTGAATGCATTTTATCTGTAATGAACATGTTTGAAATGAAGTTCTCCTGGAGCACTGAAAAATGATAATTTTTTCTTCCTCAGGTTTGATTCCCACATTAGTCAACTAACTTTTTACAGTGTGTAATTTCAGAAAGTTATGTGCTAAGTCATGAATATGTTGAGCATCACACATGGCAAATCTCATTATCATGTTTCATACCTTCTCTTTTATTGTTAAAATGCCATCCTTTTTGTTTGCAAATGCCTGTCTGTGCTTTCCATCAGGCAAATGCAGTTGGAATGGTTGTGCATGTTTGAGCACTAGCTGTTAAATGTAGGACTGGAATTTGGTACCAATTCAGACATAGAGTTGTTGCTTGACTTCTGAAGGCATGGTTGGTACTGGTGATGATGCTACTAATTCTAGAGCATAGAGGTGGTGTGTTGAGAAGTCCAGAATTTTTGTGGCATTCCTTGTGAAATTCTATAGACATAGGTGACTACAGGGGGACTATATATAAAACTTGAGGCTTGGAAAAGGTTAGACAAGGCTGTCTCCAGTGCAATTGGCTTCCCACATACTGGACAGAATAGTCACCACTATAGTGACCTGAAACTGTGCAAGAAGGACCTCCTTAGCTGATAGGAGGAAGAGTTTAGAACTGCTCACATCCCTCAGTTGTGTAAGTATACTGACCCATCTCTATTAAATGTTATAGAATACAGTATCCAGCCAAGACTGTTATTCATTATACTTTTGTGCCTTGCCTTTTGTATTTCTAGCTGTGGAAGACATTGTAGTGAACTGTGAGGCACACCAAGAGAGGTTATCTCACCTTATTGAGGCATGGGGTAATACAGCAATACTGCTATAAATAGTTGTATTTATGATATCATAGCAGTGCAGATGATTAATGGTATAACAGAGTAAGACCTTCCCATCATACCTATATTTGGCAAAGGTGTATAGACTGGATAATCATAACTGCTTATTTTTCTGAAATTATATAGTCATGTGATATGCCATGGATCTAATTCTCTGTTTTGTCTTACCCAGGCCTTGTCCCTCTCTTAGTTTTTTTTTTTTTGGGGGGGTGGGGGGGTGGGGAGGGTATTTTATATGACTTAAAGTATTCTGTTGTCATACATTTCTGCTTTCAAAAACTGACATGCAGCACAGAGAGGTACACTGACCACAGTGTATTGGCCTGCCATCCCTCCACAGATTGCAGCACTGGCACCCATCACTTCACAACCTGAGCCTTCCCCACCCCATCTGCATCAGGTAGCTCTGTCCTGGGAGCTGGTACACCAGTACCCTCCAAGACTACTATTGGTGGAAGTAGTGATTTTGGAACCCACCAAGAGTTGACAGGGCTGGTGTAGAGAATAATGAAAAGGGTCCTTTGTGGCTGAATTGGCTGTGTAGACAAGGTGCTTTGTTACATTGCCAAGATAATGTCACCTCAAGCAGTGACACATCAAACTGAGCCAGCAGACAGTGATACCATTCTGAGGATGAGGACTGAAATTTTCACTGTTCTCAGGCTTGATGTGGGTGCACCTCTGCTGTCCCTTACATATCCTATATCATGGTGTCCCCAAACCTTTGTGTCACCACCATCCTTGTCTGTCTCGTTTCTCCAGTATGTCTGTGCCTGCTTTCTCACCTAACCTTCCTACCTGACCCTCACATTGCTAAGCACCTTCCCCAACAATACTCTCTCGTTGAAAGAATAAAATGTAAAAATATAGGCACCTGTTCCACAAAACAATAGTGCCCCATACATAGCTCTCCTCTTCACCTATGTGTCTTCTAGACACACTTGTTTTCATACAGTTGGCTGTACAACATTATTCTGTTGTTGCCACCTAACCTTCATGTGATGACAGTCCAAATTCAGCAAATTCTGTCTGCACTTCTACATTTATGTTGTGAAGAAGTGCACCACTATGGTTCTCTCCCACTACCTTCCTGCAAATTCATCTATTATTTCTCCTGAGTCCTCCCTTTTGCTTACCCACTCATTTAATCACATTCCTGTTGACTTTATTTTCACGTTTAATCTGGCCAAAAATAGAATAACATACAACATGCATGACCAGAAATGGCTTATACGAAAGCCTTCACTTTTTTCTTCTCAGCATTTGCAGGGACTTCAGCATCATGCACCAGTATTGAATGATGTTGAATGGCTGTTCATGTCCTGTGGCAAAACCTGGTCAGTTGTTGTTGTCACCTACAGTAGTCTGGTTATCCTTGGGCAAAGGTGCTTAATCAATATGCGCTATCAGAATATTGAGTAAAATAAATCATTGGCAACAGTTATGCTAACAGTTGTTTGACTATTGGATATAGCCAAATGCAGCATCCTCTGAGGAGTGTTGACATAAATCAGTTGTCTAAAGACTCATGTTTGACCATAGTATCAAGGGTTTGATTCTAGATGGATGTCACAGTATTTCTTATTGTGATGTACTTCTATGATATGTTTCATGATACATATCTTACTTTGTATCCAGTTAAGCATTTGGGAACACATCATGACCATAAGGAAAATTTATTAAAACCATCATTTCTCCTGTCATGTCTTCTTCAGGTTTTGCCTGTCCTGCAGTTTCTTGATCCCTGGAGCCATCACTTACTGATACAGAACATGGCAAATGAATACTGACGATACACCATAAAGATGTGCATTAATGACTCATAACACCACCCTTTCATATATGTCTTAATATATCTGTCTCTATCTCCAACACTTCCCTTTTACCCATTTGTAATGTTCACTATTGATTAGACTGATGGATATAAATGTCATATTATGGCATTTTCAGTCTGCCATTACTTTGCTGAAGAATAAAACTTGCATCTTCCACTGCTTCCACTGGCTGAATAGGTTATCACTGTCTCTTCAAAGGTATTATTTTGACACATATGAAGTAGGATTTCTTGGTGAAGTGTAGAGATACTGATCATGTGTATAAACTTACATTTTCAACTGTACAATGTTTGAAATCTAGCAGTAGCTGAAACTCTTACTGCTTACTTTTATAAGTGTCTTTGCTGTGAATGTGTTTCCTGTGTATCTCTCTAACCCCCTTTGATTTACCAGTTGTAGTCTAATATTTCCACAAGGTCAGGCAATTAGCAGCTGTAGTATATGAAGCCAAATGACATTTCAGGTGTTATTGCAAAATGTGGTGAGTGTTTGCCTTACACTGCATTGTACACCCAGTAAACTTGTGATTTCCCCTGAAACATGTCTCATATATAACAAGAATAAAATATTATTTCAGTAGCTATTATGTACAAGATTTGGTCAGGTAACATATTTATAATAGTTATTCCTTGGTATCCTTACGTCATGATAAAAAATACTATAATAATCACATTCTTACACTCTTTCTAAAATGGACTGCATACTGGAGCTAACCCTGAGAATTTACATCTTTTGCCACAGAGAAAGCATTGCTAGCAGGTGAATTTTCTCCATTAAGTACTGTCCAAAGTGCTGATGGCTGTGAATCACTGTTAAGCATGTTTGAGCTGTAGAAGGCAAACCAAATTTTAAGTGTTTCACTGTTTCCTTCAACATTAAAAATGTTTGCTTGCAATGTACCATTGTACAAATGGGAAAGGCAAGCGTGATGCTTCATTTTTGAATTGATCCTTTGATCCAACTTGGAAAGGTATAATCCAACATGCAGATCCCATGTATGCAACATGTTAAGATAAAGCAGATCTGTTGCACATATAATAGTAGTTATAATATTTCCTCTATTGGTAGAAAGCATCAGTGAACACCACTAAACACTGTTACTTCACAGTCCGAGGTCAACACATCAAAGTATAATCATGTATGTGCTAACAGTTTGCCAGCATCTGCACAGATATGTTTCTCAGCATTGCACTTTATGTAAAGAATCAGAACAGAAATAAGTCTTGTTAATGGATTATATTACTTCATTACATGGAAGTTGTTTGATGTTCGCATGTGAAATTCAGTGATATGTCAACTGACCGCTTCATTCTGGACAGTTGGGTCTGCACTGCAGCATTAACACTTACAAAATATATTCAACCACATACTGTCTTGACACATGTAAATCATTATTTTTTTTATCCCTCCTGCATTGAAACATTGAGCATTGATTGGTATTGACAATCCACATTGTCCATAAATGAGCACTTACCACTGCTTATATCAGTACCATTCATTAAGGTTTGCATGTCATCATCATAACCTGATGATCCATGAATGATTCATTGTCCATCCCATTTTTCACATTTGTGTGTGTCTCATCTACATGAGATAGATTGGTACAAGTAGCATTCAGTTCTGCAATGGCAGCATAGCTGAGAAGTCAGTAGTACGTATGCCTTCTTGATCATAACATTACACATACTCTGTCATATTAACAAATATGAATTTACACAAAAAATTCAACATCACAATATGTTCTCTGACACAGACTAAGAAGTTAATGCTATCTACATTGCACTGTAGCAGTTTAAAACTCAGATTTCTTCTGTGGCACGTGTTACGTACTGTGTCCTCTAGATTGTGTCAATAGATAGATATGGTATTTTAATCTCAAAGCAGTAAATGTGTGTGTGTGTGTGTGTGTGTGTGTGTGTGTGTGTGTGTGTGTGTGTGTGTGTGTGTGTGTGTGTGTTTAAAATTCTGTAAATATGACCTTAACTACTTGTGGACTCAGTAAATTGCTAGTCTGCACTGCAAATACTGTAAGGTGAGTCTGCATCAATGTCAGACCCTTCTCCCAACATCATCTTCCCTGCATCACAACACTAATGTCATCTTCTATAAAGTGCACTCTCACACTGTAATAGCCAGACTTCTGTGGCGGTGCTTGTGTTAAGTACTGTGCCCTCTAGAACCCATATGGGGAGGTGGTACTAATCTCATAACAGTCAACTTGTGTGTGATGTTGGGGCTGTTGCATCATTGGAGAATTAATTCAATAGGTGTGTTCATTTGACTCCTATTCAAGCAAAACATTTACATGGTCTGATCAATCCCACATCCCCTTTTCACTCTGTCCACAACACACTGATGAGGTTATTATTTAAATAATATAGTCTCACACCACTCAACTCAGACATCTGCTGTGGCATGTGCATATAATACACTTGTGTTTTAATCAATAGGTAGGGAGTTCAAATACAGCAGTGAGATTCTCCTGATTATGCAAGTGTGAATGTAAATGGATGACGGAGTGTATTACACCTCTTACTGTTTGCTATATTTAGAAGTCCACATAGCTGTAGAAGTCATTTTTTTCACACACATCTCCTTTGCATAACACAGCTGATGCCATCCTTTCAAAGAAGCTGTGTGCCTAACATGCAGTCAGAGTTCTCTTGTAGTGCATGCATATAATATACAGGTGTGTAGACCCTCTTAGTCGATAGGTAGGGAGTTTGAATACAGCAATGATTGTAATCTATGTTTCTTCCTCTTACTGTGTGGAATAGGCTGCAAATACATATATGAGGTATATCTATACAGTGTGCTTCTGCTGTGCAACCTCTTTTGAGCAGAAACATGAAGGTAATACACAATGGTGATGTCATCCATTGAAATTTGCAGTGACACAGTCATCAAATAAATCTGGATTTGCACTTTTGTTTCAGCAAATTTCCATAAGCCTGTGATGTTAGCCATATAGATCAAATCCTGATGTCACTGCTTACAGTCAGTATCTATGTTAACAGTGTTGTTACCCACATGTGCTATGTTCATGTGCAGATGTTGTTTCCTGTTGCAAGTGTTTAATACACATTTCCTTTGGAAAGACTGTATTGAAAACTGATGCTGTTATTTAAATAGATTGTTGTTCCATCACCGTTGTAGTGAAGCACCTCCTCAGGACTGAGGACATGAGATGATGTAATGTTTGTTGTTGCCTAAGTAAGGTATGTGTTCTAATATGGGATTATATCCACATTCCACATAATAGTTCGACAGTCACAGTGACAACAGCAGGGGGCTATAGGTGTGTTTGGGTATACCTAGCATCAGTCAACGTTGTCTGTCATTCAGCAAGATTCTTTCTGAGTAATTACAGGGACACATATTCCTTGATTCATGCACATGATATAATGTTTTCACATTATCACTAAGATGACGTGGCACATTCATCGATCCCACTATGGTGCTGATTTTCTCAATGCTTAGGCAAGTGCTCCATACCAACAATGAGTGACTATAAACATTTGTGTCCTTAACTGTTTCATATAAAAGACATCCTTCCCAATTATACTTTTTATGTATAGAGTGGCAGAGGTTTCCCACATCAATTTTAAAAGATAAAAGTTAAAGACAAACACAGTAATGCTGATTGAATGACTTCACATGGTGAATTTAAAAAGCTATAATAAAAGTTCCACTGTGGTGAATGTGATTACTAGGAATATTATTTAGAGGAGTTGTACAGCTTGATGTTCAATTGTAGCATAAGGTTTCACTTTGTGTGAATGTACTGACATCACGCAATAACCATTACATCATATCAGTCTTGCCTTCTGATATTTTGCATGAACACATATGAATATAGCTTTGGACTTCATGACAGTAGACATTTGTTCTGCCAGTATCATTGTGCAAATACCTCTTTGGCACATACATTGAGTCCTGTGGTGTCAACAGTTCTTGGATGGCATATATACAGACATACAGAGAAATCTTTCTTAACCATGGAATGTTGATATAGGACTGATCACAGCTGTGTGCATGTGAGCATACTCATTAAATGCCATCAGTCTGACAGGCAAATATGATATTTGTCATCAGGGATCCTTTCCTAATTCACAAACTAATTTCATTTGATTGTCACAATATCCATTTCTACCTTTTGTGGCAGATGCTGACAATACACAGCTCTGGGGAATACATTGCATCACAATGTTGTGTTTTCATCTCTTATCTATTGGCAGAATAGCTGTATCAGACAGGATGGCCTTATGCAAGTGTATCATGTATGTCACCTGCTGCTCCCATCATTTTTACACCACACACACCCCTGCACAAATAGGGTGCATAACCATTAAAATATTGAGGTGCATAATATCCATCAAGGGTGATCTTTCTTCTACATATGTCAGGCCTATTTCTGTAGCATACATATTTAATACACAGGTCAGTGGTGACTTTGATAAGATGGGTTTGATTCTTGCAAAAGGAGATTGTGGTTCTCAGCAATTCCTATTTTCTAACATGTTATATTGACAAAATGCATGCTGTACAAATATCCCATATTATATGTTCTGTCCTTACAGACTGTCATCTCAATTCAGCATGTCCATGACATTCATGTGTCATATAATTCCCCTTTGTTAAAATATGAATTTGTAATGTTTGCTCTTGCTTACCTGCATTTGCTCAGGAAGTGTGACTACACCTCCCCCCACCACACACACACACACACACACACACACACACACACACACACACACATATATATATATATATATATATTGCAAACTTTTATTATTACAAATTTGTCTATGTGACATAAGCGCCTTCACATCAATTATCTTACTACAATTTGAACATTTACCCTCTCCTCTTATATCTTTCTGTATACATCTCTTTAATTTCTGTGTACATTGTCCTCAGTACAATTTTCTTGTCTGGTAACCCATGTATTATAGTTGCCCTTGCTGTTTCACATCCCCTCTTACTTATTACTGTAGTCATATGTTACATTTGTGTGCAGAGTATAGTCAGCACACTTTCCCTGCCTGTGTACAGCATGCATTATTTGCCTTATGTAGATTTTCATGCTGTTACCATAAGCACATAACAGGTTTGTTCATAGGCAAGCCTATTTGCTTACTTTGTGTGCTTGTGCTACTCAACACATTTTCATGGCATCCAGCACTGTTGCTGCCCATGAAAACTAACTTAAATTCATGTAGGCTTGATGAGCAACATGCATACATGATTAGCGCTGCTGTTCATCATGCTTACACATAAACATTGTGTAGGCTTCCCATGGAGCATACTCAATTGCTCATGACTTTACTTGCTTTATACACTCTTTTATTTAACTGAAGTTCATCAACTGTTATAAAATATTGTATGCAAAGCAATACAACATGTTACGTGAGATTAACAATGCTGAACACATTCACTTGGATTTAGAAAACTTTGCTGCATTATGGTAAACAAATCTGCATGATGAACAGCCATCTGCAGGGTGAGTGGGATTCAAAAAATCAAGCTTTACAATGAAGGCAGTCCAAGCAGCATAGTCAGGCAAGTTGTATGCTAATAGCCATATAATCAAACATAATGAGCAACATTATTAAAATGAGCCTCTACTTGTGTGCTAACAAGACAAAAATATGACAAAATTGCTTTAAGTCTATACATACCATGCAATGGGGTCACATCCACAGCAGATTTGAATTCAACCAAATGCTAGTGTTCAGATTAAGGGAATCACTAAATAATGTAGATATGGATGCTATCCAGAAAATTGTGGAAATGTGTCAGCCTCATCTGCAGTCCTGTGGGAGTCATAGGTTACCTATCCCAGTGGACTCTAAATGTGTGGGTTTATGTATATTAACTAAAGGGAGCTTTTAATGATTTACTGGGACACAGTGGTGGTATCTCAGGCATTTACCTCTCTTAGAAATACTTCATCAATTTCTCAATGTCATACTACAGCATGTGGGAGATCATGTGTGTTTCCTCTGACCTGTATCAACAGTCTGCAAATGGAACCATGGCTCATGATACCTATAAGAAATCCACAAAATCAAGCAGACCATGGGTACATTAATGCGTCATCACAAACAAGAAAGATTATTCCCACTCCAGTGGCACAGAGGGATAAAGCATTGACAACAGCCGAGGAGACCCAGGTTCAATTTAAAGCTTGGCATTCTGAGGGAGTGGAATGGAGAGATGGGTGTTTCCATTCCTGATGGGTGAGTGATTCTGTGGGCATATTCTGTGAAAATCCCTGGTGGAGGCTGAGGGAATCATGCCATGAGGCATGTGTCAAAGGGTGTAATGCAATTCGGACAAGGCTAAGCTACTACAAAAATGAGGTGATATGACACACATTTCCAATCTGTGCCTACAATTGATACAACACATGTCTCCATTGTGTGCCCGCCTCTTGGACATACCAACAAAGGACCAAAGGGAGAGGAAAAGTAACAGTGGTAGAGCATAAGATGAACCCTTATCAGATGTGAACTGCCAGACCCCCTGGATGCCATAAATGTACACCAATCATATGGAATTAGTCCTGTAGATTACAGAGGTGGTAGATAGGCCTGCTGATGTACATGGGACACTGAGTAGGCAATTGTAGAATGATAAGGGAGGGAAGAAAAGTCCTAACAAAACAAAAAGAAACAAAAAAAAAAAAAAAAAAAAAGGAAACAGTATTAAGCATATGTTTGGACTGTTAAAAGCATGATAGCTTTTGCTGTCTAGATACTGTACATGTGGTGGTGTACTGCAGTATGACCCAGGCAAATACGGAAAAATACTGTACAGCAGGGTGGGCAATTACAGGGACTGCAGTCCCCAGCACACCAGGCTGTGGAGGATGGGTCAGATGAGGAGCCAGTGGAGAAGTCAGCAGCAGGGGATGATTACTGGCAAAGAAGTAACAGCTTGTACATAACTTCAGAACATAGTAGACTACAGTAAAGCAGAAACACTACAGCAAAAGTGATTATTGCAAAGCCAACACCATCCTTTGCTTACCCATGCATTGTCTGGCCATGCTGTGTATGAAGCATAGACAATTTATGTAATTTGCCCAATGACAGGGCCACAGTCATCATCATTATTTGCAGAAGGTGGGAAGTGAGCACATGAATAGATGTCTTTCACGGGAAAGTGCATGCGTGCAGAGGATTATTAACATAAAATGTGTTTTCAAGTGTCCTGTCAGTTTTGCCAGGACTTTAATGTGAAACTTTCAAATGGTTCAGTGTCACTGAAAGTGTGTTATGTACTGGAGGCTGTGGTGTGAGTGAGGATCAGCATTAGGTGTAGAAGCACAGCTCAATCTACCAAACAGGTCCTGGGCATGAAATGCAGATGATTCAGCATCTCATGCATTTCCCAACCTATCACAGCTGCTTCTTGCCCATGTACTCTCTGGTTTTGAATATTAGCTAAAACCTTGCCCACCACCATTGTGCCTTTTTAGACATTGCCAAACTGATAAACTATCTGACATAGCTAAACAAACCCAACATTACCTAAAGATGATACTGGTGAATGCCAGGAGTCTAAACAAAAATCTCCACTTCTTGTAAGCTCTCCTAAGCCTAAAGAATGTAGATGTCTGTGTAGTTTCTGAGACATGGTTTAAAGCTGCATAGAGCACCCTGACAATGAATGGTTATTATAGCAATAACCCATGCCTGGGTGTGGGTAATGCTGGATTTACCCATGGTTGGTGTGGTTTGGTCATGAGGGTGAAGCCCGAGTGGCCAAACAAAGACAGTCTTGGGTAAATCCAGCATTACCCACACCCACAAGTGGGGTTATTCCTATTATACAATGACATTCTTTAAGAAAAAAATACTTTTCTTAAATAATGGCATTGTATAATGCCTCCTTGCTGCCCTTCTGCAGCTGTCTAGTATTCTGCAGCAGTTCTGGTGTACTGCGCATTCATATGCTTATGCAGTACATCAGAGCTGTGGGTGGAAGCAATGGAGAAAGCAAGATCTCCATTGCTTTTTACAAACTGTCTCGCTATGTTAAAGGAGTTTAACATGGCAGCTTTAAAAAAAGCAACAGAGACTCTCTGTTGCTTTTTTTAAAGCTGTCTCGCTATGTTAAACCCATTTAACATAGTGAGACAGCTTTAAAAAAGCAACGGAGAAAGCAAGATCTCTGTTACTTTTTATAAAGCTGTCTCACTATGTTAAACTCCTTTAACATAGCGAGACAGTGTGTAAAAAGCAACGGAGATCTTACATTCTCCGTTGCTGTAAAAAAACCCTTATACTATTGGAAAAACTCTGGCCGACAGGACCTTTTTCCATTAGTATAAGTCTGATTTACAATATGTACGCTGACCAATCAGCGTGCACGTTTTTGAATAGTCATTGTATAATATGGTTTCCATGCATTTAAACCAGCTATGGCTCAGAAAGGAACAAAAGGTGGAGGCATCTGAATTTACATCACAAGACAATATCACCTAAAGACTCTTTTGAGTACAATGCTCCCTTCAGTATGTACCTGACCAAGCATATGCAACAAATGGAATCTACACTGTAGTTCTTCAAAAAAAGAATGCATGGTGTAGGCATCATGTTATATACAGTCTATCTCAAAGCATTATCCTTGTACTCTGCCTCCTATAGACTACTGAGAATCAATCTATTCCTAGCTTTCAAAGAATTCTGTGATCCAGCCCTCATGGACCTGTTGCTCATTTTCAAATCAAATGTTATTTGAAACACCTGGTCTAGAGACCTAATTCTCATCTGCAACATAAATAAGACATGTTGAAGGGAAAAGAATGTGTCTCAGAGGCTACCCAATCTATGGAATAGGCTTCCCATCCCCAGGAAGCAGAGTTTCTCCCTACAATTAATACAGTGCAAATTGGATCTGTGGATGGGGAATTATAAATTTACCCTGGTCTACCACCTGTGTCCCTATCAGAAAGAGAAAGCTTGTAAATAGTCAATCACTCATACCCAAGCTATACCCCAATAAAACCAGTGGCATGAAAACATATCAAATACATTTGGAAGCATGGCTAGACTTAAAACAGTACTTTACAGTCAACAGTGTAGTAATTGTCTCCAAACCTATGAAGCTATATACCATGACCCATGCTAGATGCTGGTATGCTGCATGACTGTGAATGATATATGTTATGAATAGTGCAACTATGATGACATCCTTAACCATAGGTTCATAGGTTCATAGGTAGGTACTAGGCTATTGGCCCTGGGGCCTATACAAGCTCAGCCAAAATGGTACCCAGGCTTTTGCCACCCAAAAAAATTATTTTCCTGTGCCACTGTCGAGCAGAGCCACAGAGGTGATCACCGGGGTGAATTTCCTATTTCCCATCCAATCATTAAGATTTTTCTTGAAGAGTGCTAATGAGGAGCTTAGTTTGATATAGATAGATAGTTTATTCCAGAGTATGGGTAGTCTCTGGGACAGTAATCTATCCCTCCGCCATGTTCTGTTTATTGTGGTGACAAGGTTTAGGTACCTAGAGCATGTAACTCAGAGGGATTGGGATTTCTTTAAGTGGAGCATGTTCAACAGCTCTAGGTTTGACATAGCTTTGTATGTTAGGCAGAGATCACCTCTGAGTAGGCGATATGCGACAGAGTAAAGCTGGAGTTTTTTGAGACGGTCTGCATAGGACATCTGTTTGAGGCCAGTAATACTCTTTGTGAGGTATTTCTGCAGCCTTTCCAGTTGTTGTAGATGTCTTGTGAGGTAAATACCAAAAGGGGCGTTGTACTCTATAATGGGTCTAATGACTGATGAGTAGAGGGGAACAATGACCTCTTTTTTTCTGGATGACAAACCTTTTGTGATGAGATGTACCACTTAGAAGGATTTTCTGACTACTCTGGCGATGTGATTATCAAAGGAGAGACTACTGTCCACCTGTGTCCCAAGGTCTCTTATCACACTTTCAGTGTTAAGTATACTACTGCCTATGTTGTAGTTCATGGGTACAGAGTTTTTACCAAAGGGGATGACAATGCACTTTTTGGCACTGAGCTTGAGGCCATGGCTTTGACACCAGGCATCTGTCTCAGTGAGGCCCTTTTGTAGGATGTCCACATTGTTAGGAGTTTCGATTATGGCTCCTAGTTTGCAGTCATCTGCCAACTTCATTAGCCAAAGACCTTCTGTGTTAGCCTGTACTTCAGAGAAGTAGATACCAAACAGGAGAGGACTCAGGACTGAACCCTGTGGTGCTCCACTTGTCACTGGTCTGAAGTTGGATTTGGAGTCTGCTACTTTCACAGTGTGGGTTCTGTCAGTGAGCCAGTTAGCAACCCATCTTGTTCATAGGGATTTATACCTAGTTTAGTGAATTTATCTATAATTCCAGAGTGGGGGATGGTGTTGAAAGCCTTGGCAAGATCTAGATAGGCTGTGTGAACCACCTTACCCTTGTCTACGGCTTTGGTGACTGCTTCAAAGAAGTCTATCAGGTTTAGGAGACATTATCTGCCTTTAACAAACTCGAACTGGTGGGGTCCAGAGTTTGGAGATTACCAATGTCTTTGTTTATAAGTTCCATGATGATATGTTCCACGACATTGCAAACCAGGCTCATCAGGCTAATGGGGCAGTAGCTCCCGGGGTCTATGGTGGCTCCCCTCTTGTGAAGTGGGATAACCGTCGCTGTGCGCCATTCAGCAGGCACAAAGCCTGAAGTGAGGCTATGATTGAACATGGTACTTAGGTGGGGTGCCAGTTCGTTCTGTAGTTCTTGTAGAACGCAGCCTGGGATGTTGTCTGGTCCCATGGATGCTGTGTTCTTGGCTTTGGAGAGAGTGTTTTTTACCTGTGCAGCCGTTATTACAGGAACTTTGCATTCTTACGGTATAGAGATGGGCTCTTTAGGGGGTGCGAGGGGGGATAAAGTTAGTACTGAATTATCTGCCAGGATGTTGGCAATATCAGTTGGGTCTGTATATTTAGTGCCATTGTGCTGTAACTCAGGGCAGATATGAGTGTTGCCATTGAGATTCTTGACATAGCTATAGAATGCTTTGTGGTTGTCTTTAGAATCAGTGGCAATTTTGTTTTCGTAACTAGCTTTGGAGGATTTTATCAGGGATCGCAGCTTCTTACTGAGGCTGACCAGGGAGCTCCTCCACTCATGGGATTTTACTCTCTTTTGCAACAGTTTCTTCCTTCTGTTGTACAGTTTGTTTATGGCAGGGGACCACCAGATTGGCTTCCTTTTTTGGAGGATAGCGTCTTGGTTCTGTTTGGGATAGCACGATCCATGCACTCATGTAAGTGCTTATAAAGTGTAATTGTATAGGATTCAGTAGTCATAACTGTACTGACCATCTGCATGGGTGTCATGAAGTTCAGCACTTCTGTCTTAAGAAGCATGAAGTTGGCTTTGGAGAAATATTTTAACATGGTTTCCTTAATCGGGGGGTGGGGGCAGGATGTGGATATCTAAGGTAATTAGCTTATGGTCAGATCGGACCATTGAGGCGTTGACTTCAGGTGTGGAACACCGGTCACTCATGTTGGTAATGACTAGATCTAGGATGTTGTTGCCCCTGGTGGGGGTGTGGATAAGTTGATCCAGGGCATTGGAGTTTATGAATTCCAGAAAGCGTTGAGTGAAGGAGTTGGTACATGAGTAAGTTTACCAGTTAATGGTGGGGTAGTTGAAATCACCCATTATTAGGGTGTTTGGTTGAACCCTAATATTTTCCAGTACATCAAGAAAAGAGGAGTGGAAATCCTGGGACATGGTTGGTGATCTGTAGCAAGCTACAATTTGGATTGCAGTTTTGCCCAGAGTTAGTCGCACTTGGATAACCTCAGCTGCATTATGCTGAGCAACTACCCTGGAGGTGTGGATGTCCTTAATGAATATGGACACACCTCCACCTTTGGTGTTCTGGTCCAGGTTACATGGCCGAAAAGTGTGGTATGAGTTATAGCCTGGTAGTGCAGGGGTGCTCTCTGGAGCCTTGAACCAGGTCTCAGTCACTGCATAATTATCGATGTTCTCCATTTTAAGGAGTGCCTCGAGTGAGTGCATTTTGAGAATTAGACTTCTAGCATTGAGTAGCATCACCCTCAGTTTTTGCTTGCCTGTTCCTGTTACAGTGGTGAATTTGTCATTTCAACCTTGCCTAAAAAGGCACTATAGAGGCAGCAAGAACCTTAGCCAGTATCCGGAATACCAGGGGTGACAGGTGCAGGCCATCTCTGGCAAAGCATCGTGGTCTGTCGACCATGTTATCCCAGTCAGACAGATACTGGATCACTTTAGAATGGCACCAGAAGCTTAGCTAATTGTTCAAGTCAATCATTTTGTCCTTGTACTGCGGCATCATTCTGGGTGATGGCAGAATGCTACTCATGGCTAGGGTCATACCTGCCTGGGCTACAAGATCGGAGAGCTCTCCATGTCTCTTTTCATGTAGTCCAGGGAGGTACGTCTCAGGTTGTTCACACCAACATGAACAATGACAGAGTCATATTTGTACATGTTGTGGAGTGACCTGAGTGTGTGGGTTATGTGGCCGATCCTGGCACCCGACAGGCAGCTGTCACTAACCTTCTCCTTGTTTAGCCTGGTGAGTGGGATATCAGTATGACTGACTATAAAGTCACCTATGACTGGTGTGTTGGTTACATTGTTTTGCCTTATTGACTGTGGTTGAGTGGCACACTGAGTCTGCGGGCTATGTGTCATTTGGGTTGTGTTGGGGGGTGGAGGTTGCTTGCATTTCTGCTTTGGAGGTCTCTGTTGCTTGAGCAGATTATTATTGCGAGCCTCCGTGAATGTTTTTGTGTTTCTATGTGTGGATTTTGGTAGTGTAGATTTAGTGAGACTATGTAATGAGTGTGGTGTGGTGCAAGTGTTTACCTTCTCCTCTTGACTGTCAAGTTCAGTCTTGATTGGAGAGAGCTTAGACCACAGGGATATCATCTCCTGGATGTAGACTTCCACAACATATGTAACAATGGTTGTTCTAGCACTGAAGAATGGGGATCTTGGTTGTCCATGGTCATGATGACTATTATCTGTGGATATAGCAATGTAGCAACTTCATGGACAGCCCCTCACCTTTGGCAGGTGAGCCAGAGAAAACATTGCAATTCCCAGTGTGTAACTGAGTTAATCCAAGCAATCACACATACAGAACATGCAATCCTATAGGTCATCATACACATCCTGCATCACCCTCACTAACTCTGCCATGTCAGTAGTGGCACTAGCCTGTGCCTCCACAATGACCCTGCACATAAGCCTCATTGCAGCCATTGATTCTTCAACCTCAGGGGAGAGAATGGTAACCACATCTCCAGTGAACACCACTACTCACTCACCCAGTTTGATCCTCTCTGCCCATGGGTGTTAAGGGCAGATTCTGACATCTGTTTATTAAGGGCCAGCACACATTCATGACTGATAGTGCCCTCCACTAACCTATTGTCCCAGTGTGGTATGGTTAGCCTGAGTATCTGCAGACACAGAGACTATGTACATGGTCTGTGCTGGGGATGTATTGGTGATAGATCTTGTGCCTAACACACATACTCTGTACTCCATGACTGTGTCAACTCACCCTGTCATCATTCTTAGAAGCTGAAGATCCTCCAACATCTGATGAGAATAGTTCTACTGTGTTGGTGCCTGATCAGAAATCACCTGTAAATAAACAAAAACACAAAATATCCTGTGTAAGTATGACTCAGCAACAGAAGTATATATGTGACTGATTTTTACAAATATTAACATGATAACAAGAAGTACATTAATTCCATACCTTGTACAGGTGGCTGTGGTGGATGAATCACTGATGTGCTTGTATACACTAAATCAGATAACTTCAATACTCAGTAGTGGCAGGGGGTTGTGGAGGACTTTCAGGTAGTCTTACACAGAAATAGGTCTATGTAACTGGGACATCTTCAGTCAGTTGTCTCTGAGACTGACTCAGCTCTGCCCCAACACCCACTACAATATTGTGGGATTCTGTTGATGTACAACTGCCTCTGAGAGAGGCCAGATATTCATCCATCTCCATTAGAGGTGGTACACTCAAAGGCCCCTGCCCATTGTTTTACCTTCCCATACCAGGAGATGATCACTTTGTTTGGCAAATTGCATGATGTCACTAGTCTTGTTGTGTACCATGTCTTAATTGTGGTTGTTGCAACCAGCTGTTCTGACATCTACCAGATCATCACAGGCATCGTCCTGGTAGGTTTTATCTGCTGCATGCAGGTCAAAGAGATATAATTCATGGTGATGCTAGGCCTGCAGTAGCACCTCATTCTCCACATCAGAGAACTTCAGATTTTAGATAAATTTCTCAGCAAAAGTCTCAGAGTCTGCAGTGTCCTTCTGTTTCCCTGCTTTTTAGGCATTGCTCTGTAGGTATGGAAAACATTTGAATTAGCAGCCTTCTTCCTGCATGCCTCTGCCAAATCCATATACCAGTAGTCACTTCCCCCCTTTGGTCATATAGCATGCTATTTGTGTGCCTTGGATTTATGTATCTATAACCATACTCTTTAATCAACATCAGGTAGATAATCTTATTAAGCGCATTTTACCCACGAATCATTACCCAGTTCAATTTGCTATTCGGTAGATAATACAGAGGTTTACATTTAACTGAATTAGCTTGTCATGATGTCTGAGCATAGAATACTATTGAAGTCTTTGGCCAAGTCCAAGTATGCCATGTGATATAATTTACCTGAGTCTAATGCTTTAATGTGTTGTTCAAAAAAAGCCCACCAGGTTCAAGAAACAGGATTACCTTTAACAAACCCTAATTGGTTTGATTCCTGGTTTTGAAGTCACTGCCTATGTAATTTCTTATGAGGCCCATAATGATGCACTCCATTGCCTTACAGAGATGACTAGTAAAGCTGATAGATCTATATTTACCCAGGTCAGCTATGGGTCCCCCTTTGTGAAGTGCAATGCCTACAGCAGTTCTCCAAACTTCTGGTATGAATCCAGTAAAGAGGCTAAGATTGATTAGGTATAATAAAGAATCAAATGGACAGTGCTTGGTGATGACAAGAAGACATCCTCGCACATTGTCAGTTCTAGTAAAGCTAGTGTTTCTAGCTTTGCAGAGACCTCATAGGGCTTGCTCAGGGTGTGATATTTTGGAGGTAGTGTAGGCATGCTAATATGCTTTTAGCAATTTGGGGACATATGGGGGAACATTGGAAATTAGTTTGCCTGCTGATATACTGGCAATGTCCCCAGGGCCTGAGAATATGGTGTTATTTTGTATCAGCACAAAACATTGTTGTTTATTCTTTTTTATGCTCCTGACACAGCTGAACAAAGTTTTGTAGTTATTTTATTATTTTAGCATGGGTAGAGATTCACAATTTGTATTTTCTATTGGAGGACTTGATTTTGTTTCTAAGTTCTTTATTGATCATTTTGATCCCCTCTTTTAGCTGATAAAGTGTTAAGTATGTTTGCTGTTACAGGTTAAGAGTTTCTTTCTCCTGTTGTATAATTTGTTGATACTGGGGTTCCACCAAAATGGTTTGTTCTTAAATTTGGCACTGTATTTATGTGTTATGGGAACCAAGACCTTAACACTAGCTTGGTGTTAGGCATAGTATTTTGAAAACTCCAGCATGTAAAGCAAGGTCATGTAAGAGAGGTGGTTGTTTTTACTTCATCAGGTTATCAGTTAGCTGTAATAGATTTGCCTTAGAATAGTCTCTGAAGATGAAGAGTTTTCAGGTAGTTCAGGCCTCACACCTAGATTAAATGTTACTGCATGGTGGTCAGGTTGTTCCACTTATAAGTTAACAGTGGGCTCTTAGCATGGGGAGGGCAGGGGTATATTTGTGAAAACCACATCTAATATTTTAGAGTCCCTTGCTGAGGATTGGACTAGTTGGTCCAAGAAGGTGGTGTTAATGAGATCAAGAAATCTCTAAGCATGCTTGTTTTAGGTAGTGTAGGTTTCTCAGTTAATGAAGTGATAGTTAAAGTAAGCTAAGTGGATAGTGTTAGGTTTTATGGTGAGGGATGTCAGTTTACAAAGACATGGCTCATGGTCTGGCAGTGTTACAGGGGGTATACTTAGCTGGCTACAGTGTGGTACTGAGTTTTGTTTATTGTAAGAAGAACGTGGAGTAGTTCTAGAATGTTGTTTTGCATTATGAATCCAGAGGTGAAATGATCTCTTAGGAATGGAGATACAAAACCACCAGCTACAACATCTAATTTATCATTGGGTCTGAAGGAGTGGTAGACATTAAACTCTTTTGAAAATATGTTTCAATAACTATGCATATATCAATATTTCCGAGGGTTAGGAGTGCAATTTTTTTGTTTAGGAATCTAACAATGAATTGTGCTACTTTTGATTGTGATTCATTGATAAGGGTAATTTGAGGACACTAACATTGCTGAAAAAAGTCACTATGGGGAAAGAAAAAGTCTTAGTCAATATATAGAAGGCACCAGGACTGAGATGCAGCTGGGGTTGTCAGCCATCTCTTTCCAGGCTAATATATACTAGATCCCCTTAGAAGGACATCAAAAGTTATGCCAATAATTAAAGCTAATTACCTTTTGTTTGTATTGCAGCATTATTCTTGCAGATGTTAGGATACTGCTTAACACTAGTTTTACTCCCTTTCCAGATGAATAGTCAGGGAGCTCCATTATATCCCTCTTCACATGATCCAAGAAGATGCATCTCAAGTCATTCACACCCATATGCACAATGTTCATTTGGGATTTTAATTTTAAGAGGCAGCCAATGGGTGTTAAATCACTGAGGCCAGGCCAACTCACCACATTAAAATGTAAGGTCCAATACCCAATACCAAAGTTTCGCACCTAACATTAGGTACAACCTTCTCAGTAACAAGAAACTTAAAATAATGTCTCTGAAATTCTGAAATATGCCTGTATAATGCATTAGTAGTTTTCTTCTTATCAATACCATATTGCTGTTCATACATCCTGTCTCTTAGCCTATGCATGGTTTTCCCAATATAAAAGGCTGAGCATTGTTGACACAAAGCTGTTTCCAAAAGTCAAACATTCCTCTTATGCTGTGCTGATGATGCCATAAGAGGGCAGAAACATGCATGCCCACAGCTAGAGGGGTTTGGCTTTATTGACCTGAAATTATCCATAAATAGACTTAAAAGTAAAAAAGAAAAAGTCATGGACATTCAGAATTGCCATTTAGCTGAAACACTTGATATCCTTAAAGGGTAATTTAGATATAAAGGACCTAGGAATATTTGGTCCTTCAGTATAATTAAGAAGTGGGACAGGATTCATACAAGTACATGAATTTTGTGGGAGGGGAGTAACATCCATAGAGATATGTGTCCAATCACACTAAGAATTGGATTTGGTTAGAGGCTGCCATGTGTATTGGTTTACCATGGAACCTGTGTAGCTGCTGCAGTTGTAAGATATGTGTACATGCGTATATGTGTAGTCTTTCTCCTGCATGCTTTGGAGGGGATATTTATGGCTGCCATACAGGGAGGTGTCAGATGCCAGTGTGTACCTCCTACTTATCCAAAACAGAAGTAACACATGTATTACCTAGTCTACACACCTACACTGTCACTGTGGTATAAATAGCACATGCTGGAGAGACAGATATGTAACACAGACACTAAGACCTACATGTAACAAGCTCCCCATGCATGTGAAGCACACCTGCTGTAACACACATCATGTGCAAGTTACACAATGGGATGCAAAGCAAGACAATCATAACTGGTGTAGGACAAATGTCTGTAATGGACACAGGAAATTTGTAGATGGGTTTTCTCCAAGACCACAGCATGTAGATGTGGTAGGTCCAGAAACTCTGGTGACACTTATCAAGGGAATCAGACCATGTCATAGATGAGGGATGCATGATTAGCTGTGTGACACCATTGTCCTCATTAGCCTGTTATACACATATGACCCTATGGAGGCATGCACCTATACTGCTGTCCCTTGCTGGAGACATATGTCTTCTGTGCTGACGTTCCATCTTGCACTGTGATGTCTATGAGTTTATTGCCACTCTGTATCCATAGGTGTCTCCTACAGACTCCTGAAACTGAACCATAAACAGGTCTGTGACACACTTATCATTGTGTACGTATTCAGCCATTACAACATCATACAATGTAAGGAACACAAAATTGTGTGGATTACTCATTACAAATGTCAACATACAGTATCTGTCAGTGACCAGTGCAAGTGGTATGGCAAAGCAACACTGCATTACACAATTACATATAATTTATATAGTCACCCTGTGCATCAACCACATAACATCCTTTCTCTGCATCAATGACAAAGATGACAGGGATGTGGCACAGGTATCATCATTTGCACAAGGTGTTATGTGGGGTGCAGGAGGCCTAGGCTGTCCTAATAGGTTGACAGCATGTGTGTGAGGCAGGAAGAGAAGCAGGCAAGACGGACCATGGAAATGTGCTGTGTTTCTCTGTAGGTGACCTGATTTTGACAGTGATGTTTGAGTGTGTGTGTGTGAACACAGTCAAGGTCAGTGCTATCTCTACATGTGTGTATGTTGGACATTTGTGAACTGTGCAAGGTAAAGTTTACAGTTCACCATCCCTACCACCGAACATGAGAACTGGCTATGCCAGGAATTGCACTGGCACATCCATGGCTAAGGTCAGACACAGCACTAGTACCTGATAGTGACTGCTGTCTGCTGGGACCATGTCCTTCATGGGAATGCCCAGGACCGCAAGTCCATGGTCTGCTACTTTTTGGTGTGGACAACACACTCCCCTCTGTAGTGCTGGATGTGCTGCCACTACAGGAGCATGATTGAGCATGGCCACATCGGCTCTCAGCAGATGTAGTTGCTGACCTACATCCACTGGTCCAACACTTGACTCCAACCAGACATTCCTTCACAGACAATGTGCATTCCAAGACAGATATTCTGCGATCTGGTTCAGACCATCTTCTTTCCACTGCATCAGTGAACCGATCCAGGGTATCACTAATGCGGTGGATGGAGTCATGGATGTCAGACTGTGCTGCATCCATAACCATGAACATTCATCAGGAGTTCCTTGGAACATGTCCGTGCCTCCATAATGCCTGAAACATATGCCGAGTGATCAGTGATGAGACACCTGTGACAGGTGGTGGAAGGACAGGAGGCCCCCTACTAGCACCCCTCTCAATCTGCCTGTGAGAAACCTCGTCAGCTCTATGGCTCTGACCAGTGTCCACACTCAATGGAGTCATAGTTGCCACACTTTCCTGTTCAACGACACCACCCTCTGACTATCCAATATCCGCGGCCTCCGTCGATTGGGTAAGTGTAGTCATACTGACTGTGTGCAGTAATAATTAGGGCAGAAGAGGGATGTAAACCTGTGGGACAGATTCAGCCCCAAAACCCCCACTTGAGCCACACTCTGGTCATCATAATTATCATTGTCTGAAGAGAATGACATCAGGCTATTAAGAGGACAGAGATCCCCCCCCCCCCGGTCACCTGTGTTAAGAAAGGGAAATAGCAGTACATTAATACCTGCACTATTATACTCTGCAGCACTATGTTGCAATATTTGTAAAGCTGTATACACTGTTGTCTCTATTACAGACCTGTTTAATCCCCAACCTCATATAGTAGGACATAAGGACATTAGTTTGCCCACACACATCTGTAGTTACTTGTAAATATAAGCTCTTTTCACTGCAAACTCATCAGAAACAATGAGGAACACTGTTGACATTTGTGAACACTCTGAACAGTTGGCACATATGGCAATCTGTAATGTCCTGACAATAC
This sequence comes from Protopterus annectens, assembly GCF_019279795.1. Taxonomy (NCBI): domain Eukaryota; kingdom Metazoa; phylum Chordata; order Ceratodontiformes; family Protopteridae; genus Protopterus; species Protopterus annectens. Next base: position 1,045,252,304 of record NC_056744.1, on the reverse strand, counting down.
TGTCACATTTATCAGTGCTGCCACACCTACAAGGCATAGGTATGACTCTCAAGTGTGTACGGTCAGAAAATATCTGTGCAGTTGGCAATCATACTGACAGTACAGCAATCTAGCCAGCAGGCCTGGGATGACATTTTATGAAATACATTGCAGTAAATCTACATCTGTAACAAAACAGTGTGCTTACCAGGAGCAAGACCACAGAGCTGTCCAATTCCTGAGGGACCTGTGAAAAGTTGAGGGAGAGGTAATGTAAACACCATTGCATGTTGCTGATCAAACTAAGCTTACCTGGATGCTCCTCTGCCATGGAAACAGCGGCACCCTCATTCACAATATATAGTGCGATGGATTCCTGGGAGGTGTCATGTGTTCCTAGGTTCCCCAGGAATTTCTCTGTGGCTGAGAGTGTTTTTTCTGCTCCAGGTCCTCCACCAGTGACACCATGATCCCTGGCCACATCTGATGATCTTCTATGTGCAGCATTAACCATATCCATGGCACTGTGTTGAACCTGCTCATATGTCAAGTTCTGATGACCTATGACATTCCCATCATGGACAAGGTCAGTCCACAATGCTGCCCGCTGTTCTCCGTTGTGCCTATCCCTGAAAAGTAGGTTTTCATGGTGTTGAAGGAGGCCTTCCTGGATGATATATGCAGCATCCATATAAGGGCATGTTATCTGGCATATGTGTTTCTGAAAGACAAAAACAACGGAAACACGTTAGGATCACATATATCAAAGTACACTATGTAGAGATACAGCAAGAACAGAATTCCTGGCATTACCCACTGCTTGAGCACACCTGCCACATTCCACAGTGTGCAAACATACTAACCATGTGGATACAACTCAGATACTAGCAATAGTCAGCATTTCTCATGTGTGCCATGACAGATACTGCTGTATGTTCACACACCCAACACAGGAGTCCATTGTAGTGTGTCCCCTAAGTCAACCCCCCCCAATAATATGTCAAAACAACAGTGCCAAACAAATAACAATATGGTATTACAACTATACAAGGACATTCTCATGACAGCAGTATGCCACATTGATAAAAAACATTCCACCCTTGATGTACTGTATGTCCTCTGTAGGTGTAACAAATCTGGAGATCAATGGCATGGCATCAGTTCTAAGAAAGGCTTAATGCTGTAATCCCCATTACCCCTATGTATATTCACACATCTGCATCACTGCATCATTTTGTAAACACAAATGTTACGTATCTGATGGAGTGCAATACTCCTCTGTTGATATGTGCAGATATATAAAGTGTTTGGCAATGTGGTTACTGTCTGAATAAAGTCACATACAGATTGGTTCCCCTAGATAGCTGTTTGCCTTTTTAACATACTTCTCATTACCAGGTGATTGGCTCTTAACCGATTTGTGGTTCTGAAATGCTAATTCCAGCCAACACAGCTGATTTGCAGTATAATCAGCCAATGACATGCAACCACTGAACAAGATATAAGGCCTTCATGTAGATCAGAACCCTTTCTGATATGTTGTGTTGGACATTCCTAGGGTCAAGATACTATGTCATTGCAGAGGGTATGTCTGTAGCAGCTACTTTTATGTACAGATGTGTGTGCTATATGCTGCAGCGGATGCTGCAAGCAATAGGCAAAGCAGAAAGTGTGAACACTTTGGGGGGCAAAAAACTGTAGGAGTAAGTGTGAGAGCTGAGGCAGCCTTGTTGTAGAGGCAGGGCCTAAATGAGGGTACCCATTCCAATGCAAATTAAGGCATGTGTTTAAGGTAAGTATGTTAGCCAACTGTATCACTAACAGAGTACTAGGCAACATGTTTGTTGTGTCCTTGAGCAACATAGGGTGTAATTATACCATTATGTCAATCATTTGGGCAACTGTCAGTCCATGTGTTGCATTATGGTAGTCATTTGGACTTACAGTCCTTGTCACTAACAGGACCTCCATATGTGTATGTTAGTTGTGCAGCTGTGCTAATCTGTAATATCATTACAAAATGATTGTGTGCTGCCCTTTGATATTAGTGTGCTTTGTTTGCATTATCTAAGTTAAAATCCTCTCTGAATGCATATTAATGCGTGACCTGACACTTTATGCACTTATAGTGTTGCTATAGGGATATATCAAGTGTGTTCCTATCTGCAGGGCTATGACTTCCATCAGTGAAAAGTAGACATTTCATTTGAAATGCATTGTGTGGATAAAGAGTTCATGACTCAGTCACTCATTGATGTCTTGACTGTAATGTAATTTAAATACTACACATTACTGGATTTGAACTCAAGACCATGTGTGGCAAAAGTTACTGTTTGCAAAGCATTTAACAGACTGAACTACTGAATCACTGATAAGGCATGTATATTTGTGACTGCATAAGTGCAGACATACAGTCAGTGACATACCTCTGTTATATCGATTATTATGTACCTGGCTTTATAGGGATGCATTTCTCGACTAGACTCCCAGTTGTACATGTATTTTGCCAATAATGTTGTAGCAGGTGTATTTGTATATGTTGCTATTAAATGTGCCAATTTACCTGGTATTAGAGATCTCAGTTACATCTGTTAGTGTTTGTCTGGCTTTCTGGTGGTATACTCCTGTACCAGACTAGAAATTACACTCCCAGTTTTTCCATTACTTTTTCATGATGTTTGCATGATGCAGTGCAATGTGCAGCTCTGCTTACTAACTTGGAATTGCTATGTTTTGCTTAAACCACATTTTAATTAACAGCTGTGTGACATGGTAGGTTAATGCAGTGGTCTGCAGGTGCAATAGTCTCAGGTTCAAAATATAGGACAGGTGTTTATTTTGTACATCTTTATTATCATTTAAAACACATATTAATATGATTACATTTAGCTGAGCTTAACGACGCTGCACAACATATCGCATCATGCAATGTTACACAAAAAATCTTTAAAGAAAAGAAAAAAGGGGAGAAAGAACAATGGTGAAATGGGGTGCAAGCAGGAGGAAAAAACATAGTGAAAGGCAGGTAGGTATGTGCAGGAAGGATGTAGGGAAGAACCATAGCTATCCATTTCTTGTAAAGCAACAACCGTGCACTTTGACAGAATTTGTAGATGAATTTGGGCTATCACCCTCAGAGAAAAGGGTGAGGAAAACATAACTGCATTGTCAAGCCAATCAGAGCAAATTATGTGTGTCCACTGTACACACGTGCGAAATGGAGACCTGTGTACATACATACATACATACATGCATACATACATATAAATGTTTCAAGCACAGGCATTAATTACCTTCTAGCTTGCCAATATACCAAAACACTTGTTCCCATAATAAATGCCCAGGCTGTTCTTAAAAATATCTAAACTAGAACTTGCTTTAATGTAATTTGGTAGTCTGTTCCAAGCATCAGCTACTCTGTCAGAGAACCAATTAGTACACTTCTCATTCCTATAGGGTCTATGTTATATATTTGAACTTTCAAAACTTTGAATACCATATTTTCAAAAACATATGGTCGAAGTTTGAAAGACCGAATATATAATAAAAAAAAAAAGAAAAGAAAAACATACCTTAACGGTTCAAGCAGGGGGGTAAGCCCCCCCTGCACCCCCCACACCCCCCCTACTTAAATATACTAACTCCAAGACTGCACTTCAGTGCAGAAAAGGGTAATTCTCCCATTTTGCACCGTATGGCGTCATTAAATTCAACCTTTGAACTCTTGAAATGTTGATCATATGGTGTCAACCATATGACGTTCGACATTTCAAGAGTTCATTGTTCTGACAGGAACCCTTCCTATAGAATCTTCTACATAGGTTATCTGATGATTCTCTAGTATGTTTTGATAACCCCAAACATTCCCAGAGGTAGTTGTCCCTAAATGCCCTATATACCCGAATAAGATCTCCTCTTAAATATCTGTAAGGGACACTATACAAGTTCACATATTTTAATCTTTCATAATAACTTAGATTTTCACATCCATGGATGCCCTTGGTATATTTTTGCTGTACTCTTTCCAGTTTATTCATGCTTGTTTTCCTATAGGGTTTCCATATTGTTATTCCATACTCAAGTTTAGGTCTAATGTAACTAACAAACAATGACTTCATTATGTTTGATTTCCTAGACTTTATAAATCTTTTTATACAACATATAGTTCTATAACTATCATTAGCCAATTGTTTAATATGATTAGAAAAACTCATAGCTGAATCTACCCATATACCCATGTCCTTAAATGAGTCTACAGTTTCAATCACTTTGCACTGTATTAAATATTCGTCTTTCCATTTATGTCTCCCAAATCTCATATGCTTAGTTTTTGATGTATTTATCAACATATTATTCTCCTGTGCCCAAATGGTCAATTTAGTCAAATTATTTTGCAGACGTGCCTTATCTGTAACACTTGTAATCAGTTTACCAAATTTCAGATCATCAGCATATAGACTGTAGAACACCTCAGATGAAAATGTAAGGTCAGAAAGATACAATCTAAACAAGTAAGGGCCCTAAGACAGAGCCCTGTGGGACATCTTGACTGTAACCAAGGATTTCACCTGTCCACTTGGTGTGTGATACTTGCCATGTCCTATTTGTAAGCCATGCGGCTATCCATCTTATCAACAGTACATCAATACCTAGTTGTACTAATTTAGTGATCAGTGTTTTCTGTATCTTCTTCTTCTTCTTTCAGCTGCTCCCATTAGGAGTCAGCACAGCAGATCAACTGTTTCCATTTCTTCCTGTCCTCTGCATCTTGCTCTCTCACACCAACCACCTGCATGTCCTCTGTCACCACATCCATATACCTTAGGCCTCCCTCTTTTCCTGTTACCTGGCAGCTTCATCCTTAGCATCTTTTTCCCAATATACTTTGCATCCCTCCTCTGCACATGTCCAAACCAACGTAATCTTGCCTCTCTGGCTTTGCCTCCAAACCTTCCAACTTGGGCTGAACCTCTAATATACTTATTCCTAATCCTGTCCATCCTTGTCACACCCAGTGCAAATCTGAACATCTTCAACTCTGCCACATCAAGGTCTGACTCCTGCCTTTTTGTCAATGCCACTGTCTCCAACCCATATAACATAGCTGGTCTCACTACCCTCTTGTAGACCTTCCCTTTCACTCTTACTGGTACTCATCAGTCACAAATCACTCCTGACACTCTTTTCCACCCACTCCACCCTGCCTATACTCTCTTCTTCACGTCTCTTCCACATTCACCATTGCTCTGAACTGTTGATCCCAAGTACTTAGACTCATCCACCTTCACCACCTCTACTCCCTGCATCCTCACCATTCCTCTACCCTCCCTCTCATCCACACACATATATTCTGTCTTAGTCCTGCTGACCTTCATTCCTCTTCTCTCTAGAGCATATCTCCACCACTCAAGGGTCTCCTCCACCTGTTCCCTACTCTCACTACAGATCACAATGTCATCTGCAAACATCATAGTCCACGGGGACCCTGTCAAATGCTGAAGTTAAATCTATATAAATCACATCACAGTGCAATTTTTCATTCATAGCTGTTATTATATTGTCATAGAACATCATGTTACAGGTAGTAATAGATCTATTTCCAACATATGCATGCTGCTATATGGTTTCAAGTCCCAACCTATCCAGTTCTGACAATAACTTATCCAGTATTACCTTCTCCATTATTTTTCCACAACATGAAAGTAGACTTAAGGGTCTATATGATTCTGTTTTTGTCCTACTCCCCTTTCCCTTAAACACAGGTTTTTTAAGTACATGTCTCCAATCTTGAGGAATCTCCCCATATTTATATGACCTAGTGAATAATAGATATAATGGTAGTGTACGTTCTTGCTGAAGTGTTCTCAGGTCATTGTTAGTTATTCTGTCTACTCCCTGTGCTTAGTTTGGATCCAGTTTGCACAGTTCTTTTTCAATATACTCTAATTTGATTCCAGTATCTGGGGTTACCTGGATGTCACTAGGGCAACATACCACCCCTTTTGTGGAGCCAAACTGTTTTGCTTAAGATTTTGTAAATATATCTATAATCTGTTGTGTCTGAGAATAAATTTTAGAATCTGCACACAGTGTATCAATTTGTGTATCTTTACTCCTTCCAAATCTTCTGCATCTATAAAAAGGTTTCATATTATGCTCGATATCTTCATATAAATTCTCTTCAAATTTTTCTTGATCTTGTCTAACACTATGCTTAATCGGTTTACTATTGTTTATTCGAACAGAAAAACATTTTCCATTCAAACAAACAAATGGTAATACCGAAAGTAAAAAAAAACTACCGTTCACAATGTCAAACCAAATACTAGACGCATTTGACTCGACATTGTTGTCACAACCACCACGTGATAGCCATATAGGAGCTGATGTAAATCAATCTCCTATACAGCTATCATGTTTTTGCAGGAGGGCAAGCCCCCTGCACCCCCCCACACCCACTACTTATATATTCTAACTCCAAGAACGCACTACAGTGGGGATGTGGATGAATTTCCACTCCCCACTATACCGTGATCTCCATGCAGATAGTCAATTTCCACTTATGCAAACGCAGTTGCGCCTTCGCATAAGTGAAGTCGACTATCTAGTGCAAAACTGCTTGTGCATTCGACATTCTGTTTTTCGGCACATTGCAGCCGATAGAATGTCGTTCGCACAAACAATAGTAAACCTGCTTAATCTGTTTGTCTAGCTTGTTTATTTCACGTTTCAAAGTTGTAGTTTGACATCTCTTCCATTTCTTATATTTTTTTGTCTCTCACCTTAATCAGGTATCTAGTAAGCCACGGTGGTGCAGCAGTTAGCGTTGTCGCCTCACAGCAAGAGGTTCTCCAATTTGATTCTCAGCTAGAGTGCCTTCTGTGTGGAGTCTACATGTCCACCCTGTGGTTGAGTGATGTTAAAGACATGTAGGTAGGTGCAAGCATGAATGGGCGTGCCTTCGTTGAAGGTTGGACGTCGGGCTGACAACTCAGCACCATAAAAATCCACTGCCAATCATGAGCGGACCGAAGTTTTGCTGTGGCAACCCCTAACCGGGAAAAGCCAAAAGTCTTTACCTTAACCGGGTATCTTGTTCTTATGGAAATATACCCCCTGATGTTGCATGCCTATATCCTGATGTTAAACATTTTTTTGTTTACTTTTTGCACTCAGACAATTTCTCTTTCAAAACTTTTCAGATTCCATCTGCAGTTTTTCCAATGAACACCTCACTCCAGTTAGTTTTATATAGTAACTGTTTTGCTTCCCTATAATCTGTAATTAACCTTCTGTGCATTGGCTTAGATTTCAGTTTGGCAGAATTATCTAGCAACAAATTAACCTTAATAACCCCTGATCACTGTGCATCAATGGTGGTAAAACTTGACTTGAAGTTACAATAATTTCTTTGGGAACACAAACAAGATCTAATATATTCCGTCCCCTGGTAGATTTTTTTACAATCTGAAGCATTTGTTGTTCTTGAATATACTCTGTGAATAATTTCTTTACTAACATTGTTGAATCAATATTATTCCAGTCTGTTTCTGGTAAATGTAAGTCCCCAGCTAATATTATTCTTTCCTCCTGTGTTTCATGTAAGAAATGTATGAATTCCTCTAGGTCATCTGCACTTGAATTTGGTGGTCTATACACTCCAACAATTGATATATATTCAGGGTTGTCTTTATTGTCACAGTTACACAGTCTATAGTATTGGTGTTATCATTGAACATGTAATAATCACAGGTCTCATAGCTATCTTTAATCCCTATCATAACACCTCCACCTGATTTGTTGTTAGAATGTCTGTTACAGTAAAAACATTTATACCCTGTCAGAATTGGTTTCCAGTCATTGTTCTTTAACCATGTTTCACAAACAATAGCAACATCAATCTTGTAGGAACATAGCACATTTTCTAATAAAAAAACTTTACTATTAATGCTCCTAGCATTAACAACCATCAGAGATGCATCAAATGTTGCTATCTGTGAGCTGTTACATTTTTGACCTGGCAAAAATCCTGGCTAGTGTTTGTCAAATATTGCAAAATATCTGCTGCAAAAATTCTCTTCCCTGATCTAGACAAATGCCTACCATCCTGTCTGAACACATGTGTGCCCAAAAGAAGGCTTGGATGCTCTACACAGTTCCATTTTTTTAAAACAGGACATTTTTCCATGTAGGTGTTTATCCAAAAAATGTTTTCAGTCATAGTGGCCTGACTATCCTTTCTATAAGTGATTTGTGAAAAATATGTCCTAATACCAGTACAAGCTATACTATCTAGGAGAGCTGTCAATTCCCGACTAACAGTCAGAGAATCTTTCTTGGTGACATCATTTGTACCAACATGAATAAAAACAGTTCCATACTTCCTTACATTAAGGCATTCCAAGGCTTGTTTCACATCTTCTATTCTTGCTCTTGGCAAATATAATACTACTCAATGTTCATTATCATCTCTGCAAATATAAGCATCATTTCCTCTAATAGCTCAATCTCCAATTACAAGAATATCTTTGCTGACCATCTCTGAAGAATCTTCAGCTTCTAATACAGTCATTTCTGCTCTATCAATTGTTATGAAGGATAGATCTTCATCACTATTAGTGTATAAGATGATTTGTTTTTTTTTTGGACAGGTGCCCATATTTTTTAAGGTCAGAGTGGAATGTTGGGGAAGGGACATAGGTATGTGTGGGGAAGGTAAGTTGAGAGGGTGAGGACATTTTTGCAAACAGACAAGCCTGCAGAGAGGAGTGGTGTGTGACACAAGAGGGGGGTGAATGCCTTGGATGGAGAGGGTGTTGTGGAATCCCAGTCTCAAATGCCTTCACAAGGTAGCAGAGTGAGTCAAGCCCCCACCCGTAGGAATGACAGCACTACTCCTTCACTGCCCCTGGAGTGGCAGTGATGGAGGCTGAGCTCTGGTGTGAGCCTGCCCAACCAAGGTGGCTAGCATGCTCTCCATCCAGCACAGACAGCATCCAAAACCACTGTACACAATTCTGCGCAAGAAACCTGGAAGTTCATCGTGGGTGACAACATCCCCTCCACCACCACTCCCAGAGGGAGGGATGAACCCCATCCTCCTGAGGGGTGGAACTAACTGACACCACAGATAGTGCAGGGGCAGCAGAGAGGGCACCACCAGGCTGGGTCCCAGACCGCTGGGCCCAGGTCAGGTGCACAGATGGAGGAGTCAAGGTAGGTGGATCACCTGGAACCGGCCTACCTTTTTGTGCTGTAGTAAATTAGATATAAAGATAAATTAAGGTTAGTAATAACCAAACCAATGTTAGTATTAACATAATGGAACATAATATCGATTTATCCAAATACATATTAAGATATATTATGTGGAACACAACATTAAATAACATAACAGTAAGTATGTCAACAGCAAACCAGAATGAAATAACCCATAATGCTGACAAAACAGTTAGTTTAACAAAATATATTAATATTATATCATAAACATACCCTTAGTGAAGTTGAAGATGATATTAATATGCAGACTGCTAATACATACTTCTACAGGTGTGCAGTGTCAGTTGTGAGTACTGTGACTCAAATTCCTCTAGAGATGATGTAGCATGCACGTACCTCTTAAGCTGTTAGCATCAGACAGTATGGGCCAAGCACTAATAAATGCAGGTGCACAACTGCATGGAACTGTTTCACATAATGTGCACATACATAACAACCAAGGTGTTCTGTAAATGGATTTGCAAATACAATGCATTCCAAGTAATCATTTATCTGCAAATCACGGACCAGACAGATTGGGGAATTGTCATTACATTACGAAAAATCATGACACTTGAGAAGTATGTGTACATTAAGCAGACTAGACAGCCATCACATTTTAGCTGGCAGGCATGGGAGGAGAACCCACAAGCTGTGACTGCAAGGGACATGTGCACATTATGTAACAATTAACTGCAGTGACATTAGAACAGACATGCAATGGATACAGCTGTACTGCACTTATTTCAACATAATTTTATGAAATCACAATCCTGCTTTACACTTTATTGTTATTGCTCCTTAGATTGTTTGAAGTACACAAATGATATCTGCCCAGAACGTGGGCTACCTTACCCATATACCTTGTTCCTGGAGTGGGAAGAATAGAGAGCATTATGTGAGTGAAAGTGGGCTGCAGACAGCCCTGAACTGTACTGTGGGTTGTGCAATACACTTATCAAGCAATTATGTTTGTATTCTTTACTTATTTCAGTTTTACAGTTGACTGCAGCAACATTAGAACAGACATGCAGTGAATACAGCCCCACTGCACTTATTACAACACATTAGTTATCAAACCACCATCCTGTTTTACACCTTATTGCTTATTGTTGTTGTTATTGATTATTGCACTACAGTTATCAGAATATATCTGTACTTATCACACTCACGGTGCATTCTGGCTAGATGCCCTGCATGAGACTGGACATTGTGAGTCCGTTCAGCTTCAGGTGTTGGAAGCTCACCATTATGCAAACCATTTTTGCAAAAACTCAGCTTGTATTTTATTACATTAGTGACAAATATACTTACATATCTGTGGGCCATGCCCAGCCTTACCCTCTTGGACCCAACTGTCTAAGGTTCCCCTCTTCCTTTACTTCAGTTGCAATAGTGGTAATGACACCGCTCACCAGTGCAGAAGATACCAGTAGCACTGGTAAGATCCCTGGCTAACCAGTCCCAGGCTTCAGCTTTACATTTTGAGCCTGGTAATCACCCTGCAACAACCGAGGTTCATAGTTTTGGACACTCTGGACTCCTGCACACCTCACCTCTGCACCCAAAAGGGTGCTCTCTCAACAAAAACACCAGGCATATTGACAGGTTAATAAGACTACAATGAATGCTGCAGAATTCCCACCTAGTGCCCTTAATATATGCTATTTTCCTGCACTTACATGTCATACTGCAACATTCAAAAAAAGCACTGCATTGCTTAGCATCGTGCAAACCTGCTTAGCATTGTGCAAATGTGCACAAATGTTTTAGTGAAGCTTAGCAATGTGCAAACAGGAGTGGCCATTAACCATGATTAAGCAGAGCTTAGCACCATGCAGCTTTTTCAAATGTAACAAATATGCTTTTACATTAAACCACCCTTTAGGTCAGCTGACACATTTCCACAGCAACAAATGTATAAAAAAAGCTATGACTGCTGGGGACTCAAACCCAGGACCTACAATGCTCTAGACCATTACTCTACCTATTCAGCTATGTGGATAGTATGAAAACCACTCTATTCACATATACTAATAAGTTACCTGTTAGCATTGTTAAACAGCCATGCAAATGGGCATCATAATATAAAAACATGATAAACAACAACACATAATTGATTACATCCAGTTTCTATTTTTAGATGTCTGGCAAATGTCACCTGTGCATGTGTAAGCACAGTTCAGCATTGCTGTGCTTTGTGCTGCACCACACAAATGGGCATTCAAAGAAAGCAAAATAAATAATTAATTGCATTCAGTTTCTATTTTTAGATGTCTGGCAGGTGTCAGCTGTGAATGTGCAAGCGCAGCTCAGCATTGCTGTGCTCACCGCCATATCACGCAAACAGGCATTAAAAAATCACTTCACACATATTTCTAGACTACCAGAGTACATTACAGGTATGTACATTATCCTGTGCATAACATCTGTCTGAGAGTTCCCTAGACAATCCACAACCATGGGACACTACACTGCTGGCTACACAGATTCAATATCCATGTTACTGTCATACGCATGTTGCGTTGCCGATGGGGAACCGTGGACGTGTACATCAGTACATTCCATGCAGACTCTACATGGAGCCTACATGGATTTTTTTGAATCCTGGGGATTGTTTATGCAGCTTTGTGTCAACAATGCTAAGACTTTAATATTGGGAAAACCTTTCAAAGGCTAAGACACAGGATCTACAAACATCAATATGATATTGATAAGAAGAAAACTATGAATGCAGTATACCATCATATTTCAGAATTTTGAGGATATTACTTAAAGTTTCTTGTTATTGAGAAGGTTGTGCCTAATGTTAGGGGTTGAGCTTGGTTGTTAGCTTTCGAGAAATGTGAATTGTATTGGATCTTAAATTTTAATGGGGTGAGCTGGGCTGGCCTCAGTGATTTAGCACCCATTGGCTGCCTCTTAAAATCAAAATCCCAAATGAGATAAGTATTATTTATATACTTATATTTATAGTTATATAGATATTTATATAGGTCTTTCATTGTATGTGTTGATTAAAGTATTTGATGGCTTTACATAGGATTACGGTTTTAATTGATTTTAACACATGACCACTTTTCCTATTTAAGCTGGTGGTTTTTCATGTATTTATATCTGATGAAGTCTCATTGTGCCTGTGTTTTGAGATGGAAGCGCTTGTCTTTTCAATTAAAGATTATTGAATTTTGTACTGCTCTTGGTCTGTGTCTCAGTTTTGTTTTAGAGATGGAATAGCATTTCGCTCACTGAATGTAGGTTGCTGTGAAAGGGACACTTTCAACTGAGTATTTGCACCTCACACAGACAGAGTCCTTTGGGCTTAGTAGGAGTTCATTAATAGTGAGCACATGCCAGTTCATGCACTGCCTTAGGATTCCAAGTGCTATAACATTTACCTTTCATAAATCTCTGCCACTTCTCTGACTAACGTCATAAGTAGACGTTAACAGTATGACTGTTGAATGTTATTTTTGAGGCTTTGTGTATGCATTTTTTCATATATTTGGAAAACTAGGTCAGGATGTTAAGGCTGTGTTTTCACATTGTGAGGTGTCTCTTGGTTCCATTTGTTTTATCCTGACGTTGCAGTTGAGGCTTCTGTTTCATATTGCTTAAAGAATTCTATGGGGGAAATGCGAATAAGCAACTTGTTTGAGTGAGTCAGCTGCTGTGAAATGACAATCTTTGTCAATATACTTGTTTCCTTTGCTTATCATCTGGAAGGGAAATTTATGTCTGAGTAGCATGGTTTCTTTCTATATATACAGTTGTCTCAGACATCATTACTTCATTTTGGATTACAGACCCCATTGCTTTGTAACTCATCACACTAATCCTTTTCCTTTTGAAATGCAGGTGTGATGACAGTGAGTTCGGGTCTCTCTCTTACCCCTCTATGGTAATAGTTATGTTAACTTGGGAAGTGTGTTAGTTGTTAATTTATGTATATTAGATACAACTTAATCATAGGTAATTACATATCGGCTGCATGCTTTCATTATATCTGGAGTTTGCTCTCCCCTCCTTCCTGGTTGCTGTCCTTTCTATTTCATGAATTTATTTTATTTATTATTTTGCTTCTAATAAGTTATTTTATCATTATATACAGTAGCATTGCAACCTGCTCTCATCTCTCAGGCAAGGCCTGTTGTCCCACCAACAGGTGGTAGCTGTAATGCCACCACTGGAAGCACCCAGCACATCTTGATCCCTGCCTGCCAAGGTCTCCTTCACACCTCCTGTTGACCAGCAGTACCTGCTACAGATAATCCAACATCGAATGCTAAGACAGTTAAACTCAACTGTAGCAGTTGCAGTGGAAGTGACACCTTTACCACTTTTCAGAAGCTGGAAAACATTGTGGGGGAGATTATCAACAGGAAGTCAGATGTCCAAATCAGAAACATCTTCCAGTGACTCAATGTATTAGGTCCCTCTTCAGCACTGTCATCACCATATGAGATAGGGTTCAGTGGTGACATTACCTGAGCTGAATAGTAATCTCCAACTGGGTCACTGCTGGCAGAGACTGCAGATGCAGACTCCCCATCCTGCTCTCTCATGCTGATGTTCCCCTCTCTTTTGTGTCCATGCCCACTCCTGTTAGTTGGTCAATCCTCCCCTAAACATTGTCTCCCCTCTGTTTATCTGATATTGCCTTCACCATTATGTCCCCCCATCTCATGTTACCACACCCTCTGCCCCCCCTGCTACCTACCCTAAGCCTCTTATCTTTCCTTACTTCTTTCCACAAATTAATATCTCTGTATACATAACAAAATAATGATCTGTCCAGGGAAAGAAAATCCCTACCATCCCCATCTCCATCCCTCTCATTCCTTAGTTGTTTACCTTCTATTCTACTCCCGTTTATTTCACCATTTAATCTGGTCAAAAAATAGATAAATGCAATTCACAAATGCCCATATATATATATGGCTTACAAATCACTTATTTTTTTGTAATTGCACTGTCAGTGGCAGATCACAAAGAACACTGTTTATGCCCATGTGCAAGTGTCAAGCACTGGCACTGTTCATCTTATAGCAAAAACTAGGCTGCCAAGCTCCATGTGTCCATTTACTAAGCACAACCAGTATCATGTACTATGTATATTGCCTCAGCTGGTATCAGCGACAGATATGAGATAAATGCTGTTGCGCAGCAGAAAGCATATATTACATATGGTGCAGCTGTCATAATTTGAGGAGTTCCCCTTGCAAAGTATTACAATGCAAACTGAATTTGTGAATGATAGATTAAACTCCAAAGGTAGTTTCCTGAGGAGTTCTTGTGGACTGTTTTTTTCTTTCATTCTACAAGCATTTGTCTCCACACCCAACTGCTGTGTGTTTCCATGAAGTCATTTGTCTCAAAGCTGTTGTGGTTCAGCTTGTAAATGAAGTGCTTTGTATGTCAGTGAGCATTTTGGGTTCAATTTCCCTGAGGGGAACTTGCACATATGTGTACCCAAGTATCATTTTCCACTTCTGTGTAGTTTATTAACTATAGTCAGGAAAATGACTACAAAGAATTCAACAAATGAAGTTACACTTTCTTTTACAGAATTTATAAATACTATCACTGCTGTGTGATATAAAAAAATGTCTACTATTAAGAAGAAAACAAAATAACTACAGAGCATAATGACTACATACAACTTGTTCGTGGAGGCATATTAATCTATATCCTATGAACAATTTATGGTCATTTAATGAATTTTAGTAAAGTATATAACAAAAATTAATGTAGACCCTTAGCTAAGCAGTTATGTGTTTTACTATGTTAATTTTTTTCCTGTATATACAATTTCAATAAAATGTTAAAAAAATAGTAAATGAGTCCACCTTTGCCAAAGTATGATTTGTGACTTGCTTCTTCGTACCTTTTGCATTTAATGAGTACTAGAGTATCTGTTTTTACCATAAAATTGATATTTTCAGTGCTGGTGTATAATTTCTACTTTTGCTGGCAGACATATAGCAATTCACAGTGCAATATACCTTAATAACATCTTTTTTATTGCAGTTTACTATGTTTCAGGGCATGATTTCTCTCCAATGAGTTACAGGTAGAGTACATCATGTGGTAAAGGACAGGAACTGTGTTTCCAGCAAACTTCGTGTTAAGGTCTGTTGCATTCATGGAATCCAAAATGTAAACATTTCCATCTAGAGAGCATCTGTTATAAAATAATGCACAGTTGCCAGTGGCAGCCAGCAAGAGGTTTAATGTTTTGGTCTGACAATGACCTTTGTCTGATGAGCAACCCTGTAGAAAAGGAATGTGTGCATTTTTGGTTTGCAGTGAAGTTAAATACACAAATAAACAAGCAATTAAATTAATATTTCTATATGGTCTTGTTTAATTCTATGGTTTCTAATGGCATTTATGAAGTTCATCCTGCACTTGATGAAGCCAAGTATCAATAATTTAGTTAATGGGTTACTGTTTAAATGAAAAGTAGACAGTAATGCCAAGTTTCAGATCAGTTGAGAAATACATTTATAAAATAAGCACAACTCTTTAACAAATGTACCCCTTGATGGTTGTAGCCAAGAGGTACTTATTCTAAAAATATTTAATGGAGTTCATTATGTTGATAACTTGTATTTTATTTAGTGTTAGATTTGTTTATTTTGGCAAAAGTAATTCACTGTACTTCTTTCAACTACATTCCAGAGACACTGGTTTCCATAATGGTTAAAATCTTTGCCTCCCATGTACAAGGCACAAGATTTGATCCTAACCTCTGGCCAATGCCTATTTGGAGTTGGCATGTTCTCTGTGTATCTCTCTGTGTGTTCCTCCCACCTCCAAAGAAACATGCTGAATATTTACATCTCAAACCCACCATAGAATGGAGCTGTGGGCAGCACAGATTCTACATGATACTCTAAAGGGGGTAGAGTTGTGTAGACCAACTGGGCATCTACTGTGGTACACAGCATCCCCATGATAGGAGAACATGGATTACAGACTGTATGCCATGACAGGCCTGAGTCAATAAGCTACTGGTTGGCTTGTGTACAGTACACTTCATTGCACTCAGTGTAGGTTTACTAACAGGATGAAGCTTGGAAGTGAATGATATGATGCGGCTGGACATCCAAGACAAGATGGATATCACCTACTAAAAATACAAAGTGTACTTTATTCTAAAAAATAGTTACTATATGACAATTTAAAATCAGCAAAATTCCAAAATGAGTCTTGATTTAATGCTTAAGATGCACTGTGTTCTAGTACTATTAGTT
This sequence comes from Protopterus annectens, assembly GCF_019279795.1. Classification (NCBI taxonomy): domain Eukaryota; kingdom Metazoa; phylum Chordata; order Ceratodontiformes; family Protopteridae; genus Protopterus; species Protopterus annectens. The sequence continues at coordinate 1,045,235,808 of NC_056744.1, read as the reverse complement.
TTTAAATGTTGATATATATATATATATATATATATATATATATATATATACATACACACACACACACATATATATATATATATATATATATATATATATATATATATATACACACACACACACACACACACACACACACACATATATATATATATATATATATATATATATATATATATATATATATATTGACAGAGAGAGATAGTTATGAATACCATGTATGCTACTGCTATCACATGTATTGGATGTATATTTTGTATAGCTGTGCTACATGCCATAACATACATACTGATGAAGAGCTGCATCTATATTAAAGTTCAGAAAATTATTTTACAGAGAATTATAGTTATGTAACAGTTTATGCACATGCTCACTACTCTAAATGTTCAGCCTTGAAAGGGTAAACAAGTTCACTGCTAAAAGCCAGGGTTTGCTGTTAGGGGACTCTCTCCTTCCCCAGTCCTGTACAATGTACTACTTGTATGATTTCCACACTGCTCTTTGAGTGCAAAATGAGTAATGTTTTATATTGTCAAGTCCATCTCATTGAAGTTGTTGTTTCTTTTTTAAAAGAAAATTTTAAATTATTTAACATATTTACAATATACGAAACAAACCCCAGCAGCAAATCGAACAAAGTTCAAATATAAAAATCCCTAGTGCAGAGGAAATGGAGAAATTCCAAAAAGCAGTAAATCAATAAATAAAATTACTTTATTTGTAAGCGCTTTTGCAATTATAAAAATTGCTTCATCAGACAAACATCACTGAATAAGAACAGTTTAAATACAACACAAACTACATTTCATCCAATCACATTACTAAAAAAGCCCTCCAAAACTGACTAATTGACTCTTAAAGGAGAAATACATAAAAGAGACAAAGGGCATTAGAAAAATAGATATTTTATAAACATTATAAACTTTAAAATGTAGAATTATAAATATTATATTATAGAAACTCTTTATATATACAAATGTTTATATATATATATATATATATATATATATATATATATATATAAATGTGTGTGTGTGTATTTATAAATTGTAATCTATCCCATCTGCCCCACATAGATTCCTACTCTTTTTCTTTTGTGGTCTTCTGGATTTAAGGACAGGTTTAAGTGGAACACTATCATTAAGTCCGTACCCTCTATGGGCACCCAATCTAAGAATCTGTTGTATTTCTATTGTTTCAACCATATTAGTCTTGTCCCCATCCTACCATTGTCCCTTAATACATACAGGACTTGAAATAAAAATCTGTGGTCCTCACCCATCAACATCCTATGGTGAGGACCATAGATTTTTATTCCAAGTCCTACATGTATTAAGGGACAATGGCAGGATAGGGGACAAGACTAATATGGTTGAAATGATTGAACTACAATGGATTCTTAGATTGGGTGCCCATAGGGGGTACAGACTTAATGAGATAGTGTTCCACTTAAACCTGTCCTTAAATCCAGAAGACCACAAAAGAAAAAGAAAAAGAGTATGAATCTATGTGGGGCAGATGGGATAGATTACAATTTATAAAGATATATATATATGTGTGTATATATATATATATATATATATATATATATATATATATATATATATATATAAGAACTTTTGTATATATAAAAAGTCTCTATAATATAATATTTATTATTCTACATTTTATAGTTTATGTTTATAAATATCTGTTTTTCTAATGCCCTATGTCTCTTTTATGTATTTCTCCTTTAAGAGTCAATTAGTTTTGGAGGGCTTTTATAGTAATGTGATTGGATGAAATGTAGTTTGTGTTGTATTTAGACTGTTCTTATTCAGTGATGTTTGACTGATGAAGAAATTTTTATAATTGTGAAAGCGCTTACAAATAAACTAATTTTATTTATTGATTTACTGCTCTTTGGAATTTCTCCATTTCCTCTGCACTAGGGATTTTTATATTTACAATATATACACAGAAAGAAATTCAATTTCACATATTGTTATACAATGATAGGAATACCTTGAATAATCAAGATAATCTTATACAATTAACATATTCAGAATCTTGGTATTTCAATAGCAACATTTCAAGGTCTTAAAGACCTTATTGTGATTTATAGATCTTATTCTGATGACTCCTTTTTCAGTTTTACATAGTACTTTTGTGAAATTAAAAAATTCTTTGAACATAAGTTCAGTTTTCAATATTTTGTAATAACTATTCTGGCAACTGCCAAGAGAGCCCAAAATAGTCTTTTCTCTTTGGCTTTTACAGATACAGGAAGTGAAACATACATTAGCATTACTGATCTAGTAAAAGAACAACTATCAGACCATAACCCCTTAAAAATCTTACTTATCTCTTCCCAAAATGCATTACATTTTTCACATTCCATAAAATGTATGTCCAGTCACCTTTGACATCTTTACTACATCTCCAGGAAACTGAAGAAGTCATTTTACTAAATTTAGACATTTTATATTGAGTAACAAACATTCTATGTTTATATTTCCATATAAAAACTTTCCAGTATAAACATAAAGAAGTTTGACTAACCAATTTAAGTATCAAAGTTGAATTCTTATGGAAGGCCTAATATTCTTATATTAGTTCTCCTCTCCCTATTCTCTAAATTATCACTTTATTAAATAGCCAGTTATTTTGGTGAAGTAAGAATTCTGTCTGATTTTCCTCTTCTTTGAATTTTCCATCTATGTCATTTAGTGATGTCTCCATATCAAGTAATTTACTTTGTTGTTGCTGCAGTATTTATTTTAGTACATCTGTTTGCTTTTGGCAGTTTTCCTTGAGACTTTCCAAATTATCAGTGAATCTATCCATTTTCAACGACAGCTCATGTAATGTGGAAGACATCAGTTATATCTCCTTCTTCAGAGTGGTTTCTGAGTGAGAATTCTTTAAACTGGCCATTACCAAACAGCTGTGCTGTTCTCCAGAATATTTTGACAGGAAAAACTCAATAATATTTCTTGAAATTTGGTAGAGTTATAGTTCTTAAGTTCCTTAATATATATATTTTTTTAATTTCTGGTTAATGAAAATAATATTTTCCCTGTTTTCTAGTACTGTTTTGTGGAGCTCTAAAAATGCTACTTATCTGTTTGCCATCTAGGCTCCACCCCAAAGAAGACATCATCACCTTTTTGAATTCATGGCTTCGTGAAGTGCTTGATTTAAAAGAGGGATTATCAAATGGAATAGAAGGAGCTCATAGAGCCATAGGAAAATTTATACCTTCTTCACCTAATGCACCACCAAGATCAATTGCGGTAAAGTTCCTGTCCTTCTTGGATAAAGAGCTCATTTTAAAAACAGCCTGGAGAAAAAGTCCCATAACATATAAACAGAGTCAGATCAGATTTGAGAATGATTATTCTGCAAAAGTGTTAGAAACAAGGAAAAAAGCTTGGCCATTAGTGAAACTTCTCAAACAAAATAAAATAAAAGTGCAAATGGTATATCCTGCTAGAATCAGAATTTTCTATTCAAATGACTTGAGAACCTTTAACAACATTGAAGAAGCTTCTACCTTCATCAAGAATTATAATATCATCACAATTCCTGAAGAAATGGACTGCACTGTTTCCAACTTGAAATGATCTCCAGGAAAATTACTTCATCTGATGTAAGGAAAACGAAACAAAGAACTGATTCTAAAACTACACAGTCTTCCAAATCTCTCAAAGAATCAACAAAGATATAGACGTCTGGACTTTACCTCAAAATGTATGTATTTTATCTATTATATTGCCTATTATACTCTGAGACATTTATACTTTATGCAACATACTCATCACAAGTCTAGTGGTTGGGTCTGATAATGTTAAATGGTTGTATAACTTAGAGTGACTTCAAAAAATATAGTTATATCTCATTCAGAGGCCGTGAGGAAAACCAGATGCAAATGTTATTTTTCACTTTTGTATAATTAGTTATATGCAAAGGAAGAACAGATACAACATATACACAAATTATTTTTTCTCATCTCCCTTTTTATTAATAGTATATTTAGTTCACCTCATTGTTGCATAATAGGAATTGAACATTTTTAATCATAGTTTCTGTGGTTTACTGACTTCACTACACTTCAAATTCCCATTTTAAAAGTAACATAGATATCCATATTTTTAAATATGGAAAAAACAGAGTCACTATAAACAGAGTTCTGTTACTGGGTTCTGACAATGCTGTTATTTCAAACATTCTTGTGCACTAGTTTGAGCTTCCCTTGTCAGCTATGAAAGATTTAAGGTGGAAATAGTCAGTTAAGGAATCCCCTGCTTGTCTGTTGTTAAGGTGGTGCTTGCAGTGTGATACCAGTTGCACAAGCAGTATATTTTAAGCTCATTTAACATGGTCTTTGGATTATCAAAATCTACAAATCTTGACTTCTTTTAAATAAATAAAAAGAATAGGTGTGAAATCAGTGACAGAGTAGCTGTTTTTCATGTAGGTAACATAAAAAAGAAGAATTTACTGTAGCATTGAATAATATCCAACTGAAAAAGTAATAGAAGCATTACAGACTACATTGTTACACTTGAAGTAAACACAGTCCTTTCTTACTTCTGAATTATTCCTACCTAGGCTATATGATGCACTATGCTATGGTGATCCAGTAAAGTGACATGTCTGATAGTTTTGTAAGCATCTGTTACTGCGTTGCAAGTGTAAATAGGAAAATATGTGTGTAAGATGTACACATCAGCTGCAGTTGTGACATACTTCTGTGCACATAATAAGTAAAATTAAGACAGGTTTTAGACATATTATACTGAATACTTCATTAACTTGGTAACAAAAATCATCTAATTTCAAAAGCCACAAAGGGACTTATTACCTTGTACTTATAACTCCTGCTTATTTGAATACAATGTGCACATTACTTTATTAGATAACATAGTAAACCCTGTACTGTGCAGTGTTGTTATTTTCCTCTGCTCACAATGCCTAGACATGTTCAATTGAATTGATTAAGTAGTAACCAAATGAATAGTGAATACAGTAGATAGTAAATTACTGATTACTCTCCTCACCCTTTAGTGCTTTCTAATCTTTGGTAAGTGAGGTTCAACTTTCAGTAAAGTGGCAAAGATATTGGTAATTAGCCAAAATTCTTACACCAACATACAAGTAGTTGTTTAACTGCACTACTAAATTGTGTGGGCATGTGTACTTATTTTCTATGATGAACAGTTGATTTATTCCCAGTAAAACTTTAAGCCATGGTTCTACAACTCATAAAATTGGCATCTCAGACAGTCTTGCGAGTGCCTGTTGATGTATTGTGGGAGTTGCCTTGATGACGGGGAAGTACCAGGAAACCTATAGTAAAATTGTGCATAAATTAGCATAATAATGTAGTTTATATGTCATTCATTCTACTAAGAATTGTTTGAATTATGCATTTAGAAACATAGGTTCCTAAGAAACGCAAATCCTAAATGATATTCTGTATGCTACACATCTGGTTAAGGCAGGGATTTATAACATAAACTACCTTTAATCCTTCAGACATTAGTTGTATAGCTGACTATTATGCAGGTGATATTTTTACTGAATACTGACAACAGTTTAAATAATAAGATTATCAGTTTCTTAGTGAAATGGTTGGTAAAATGAGTTCACCTTGAAATTTCATCTTTATTTCTTTAAAGTAAAGGGCCCATGAGAAAATGTCTTCATGGTCTTCTTTTGCTACTGCTTCAAATAGTAAAATAAGACAGATTTGTAAATTGTAATTCTTGATGAGAAATTCAAGTAGAACACTAATTAAATAGATATGAGAAAGAGAGATTTCTTAAGGCACTGTTCAGCTTAATAGGTTTTGTATTTTTAGAGTGTCATTACTTTTAACAATTTAATAACAAAGAAGGGAGTCCGCCTACTCTTGTATCTTGCTGCATGACACAGTCTTTGATAAACACTCTATTATAAAGGTTCTAAGGAACTATGGCTATGCAGAACAGCTTCAGTAATGCTCTGTCTTGACTAGCACTTTGTTCAATATTCTGTGATGATATTCTCATATGAATTGATATTATAACTATGCATTAGTATTAAGAAGTTTATAAATTGCTCACCCACATGGCCACTTATCAGGGCAAATTGCTTCTGTTTCATCATCAATGAGTGATCACTATGGTCTAATGTTGTCTTTCTTAATTTTTTCTTTTAATTTGTCACAACTACATTCATGGATGGACATAAAATAAACTGAATCTGGGTATGCTTTCATTTGTCTCTAATTGAAAGCATGTGAGTGATACGTAGAGATTTATGACATGTAAAGTTCAAACATATTTACATTATCATCTCTAGTGAACACAACTCTAAGGGTTCATTCTATGGACTACATAGTTTTTGTAGTATGATTCAAGTGTTCTGAATAGACTTGTCCGTATTTATCTTCACTTATTGATACATTTCTAAATCTACTTCACTCAGTTATAATATATTTTAATATGTAGGAGAGTGTTTATCTGAAATAATCATTAGTATATTGGTCATATCAGAATATTGGAGACTATTAATATGTATATATACTACTCTCAGGCTAATGAGAACTAATGTTAAGCAACATTTACTGTGTTATAAATGAGATTTTACTTTATGAATGTTTAAGTAGTGCATGATAGGATGATTATATTCTGAAAAAGAAGTCTAATCTAATCTAAAATTAAATTGTATTATCATATCAATACTCATTTCCATACATTATGTTAATTCATTATTAATAATGATATAGGGAAAATAATAACTAATATTGTTAAATCTCTAAGATAAGAGATAAGGTGTACTGGAACTCGAAAGAGGTTAACTTTTTTTTTCCTTTCTTTTTTCATGAGGGAAGTAATGGTAGGCAATCTGTTAGATTTCTTCTCATCTAGCAGATTGGAAGTATATTTCACTTCATGTACATTAGAGGGTTTACAAAAATATTTATATACTTGTTGTTATACAAGTAATTTTGGCATTTTTCTTTTTTTCTTTTTTTTTTATTGGCCTGAACTAAACTTTATTTTAAGTTATTTGACCAAAATTAAAATATTGACTACAATGAGAATTATTAACACAGTAGTTACACATTTTACATTTGGTATGGTATTACAAAATATAATACAAAACAAATATGATGTAAAGTTAAATGTTGAGAATGGACTTGGCTATTTTATCCTTAAACACTAACGGTTTAAACAATCCAAGGAAAAGATCTAATTTAAGATATATGAAATTAAAGTACAAGTAGTATTTCTTCAAGTGACTCACTTCAAAACAAATGGTACCTTTAACTGGAATCCTAATGAATATATGATCTTACTTCACTCTTCATATAAGAAAAAGACTTGGGGAACTTTAATTTTATGGAGAAAAAAAGTCACTATTCCTCAAATCATTTACAAATATGAAGATAAAGAAGGACTCCTAGCCATAGTAATAGTAAAATATAACAATATACTCTGGACATTAGTAAATATATATTGGTTTCCAGGTATTGGGAATGGGACAATAAGAAAACACATGGGTCTGATAACTACAGTATATAAAGAAAATTTGATTTTGGGAGGTGACTTTAATTGTATATTGGATAAATCAGAGACCACAAGCAAAATAAATGCATGTGTAAGTTCTATAGGGACGCTACTTAAGAAATGGGAAGAAAGTTTAAATCGAATTGATACATTTAGTTATAAGGAGAACAATTCATTATTATTTTCTCACCAAGACCACAGATTTGGGACACATACAAGAATTGATAAAATCTTCATATCTCATTACTTAAATTCAAAAATAATAAAATGTTCCATAATCCCTTGTCCCTTTTCAGACCATAACTCATTAATTCTCAAAATACATACAGATTATAAGAAATTAATTGTCATGCCAAGAATTCCAGCTTACATTACAAAATTAAAACAAGTTAAACATTGGTTAGATTCAGAAGTACAATTCTTTTTAGATATAAACTACACTACCTAAATAAATGTAATTAATCTTTGGGATACTTTGAAAGCCTATCTAAATGGAAAAATTATTTCATGGTAGAAAACAAGCTAAAAGAGTGGGAATCAGAATTATGTAACATCCAAAAACAAATTACAGCTCTCATTATTATTCATCTACTTACACACAAAATAAGCATAAAAAAGCATTGGAAGACTTAAACAAAAGATATAATGAAATCATAACTTACAAAACTAATATAGCTGTAGAAAGGTGAAAACTTAGTTCCTATGCAGTATCACTCAAACATATGCATAATTTAGCAATAATATTAAAAAATATATTGAAAATAATATTACAAGTATTATACATGAAGGAAGGAAAAAAACAAAAAAGGTTTTGGATATAAATGATATACTAGATGCATTTAAACATTATTTCTATGACCATTATAATGATACTTCACATATAAATTAAAATGATGACCAAGAAAGGTAAAACAATAAAGTACAGAATGGTACTTGCAAAGCAACTGGAGTTTAATAAGCACAAAGCACAAACTACATTAACATCACACAATACGTTTTCATTTCTATTACTTTCTCAGATGTGGGCTGATACAATACAAAGTCCCTTTTATAATGTGAGCTCTCTCCTAATTAGCTAATCAAGGTTACAAGGTATCCAATTAAAAATTTATAATGCAAACAATCATATAAATAAACGTACAACTAACTTATTTCATAACTATTTAAAATTAAAGCAAAAGAGCATATAGCTATTTATTGCAATAAATCTGATATAAGTACAATTAAATCAGCACCATAACACAGAGATGTATTAAAGTGCCGTTTAGCAAATTTAAGGAATTCATCTAGCTCTATCTAGTGGACAAAAAATTCATAGATAATACGATTTGGCTAGACTTGCTAATACCCTTTAGCTCTACAAAGAATTTCTTCAATAAAATTCATAATTTTATTTTAACTAGATGGGAGGGTAAAAACTTCACTTGTTGGCAACATTGTATAGAGAACCAAGTAAAATTAGACATTCAACAAATTCAGAATAAATATAACATTCCATCAGCAGATTGATTGATACTACAAAGCATATTATCATATGTTAAGGATCTTAATAGTAAAATTATTAATTTTCCTTATAAAACTAGTCCAAATTTGATAAGTCTAATATATGAAGTTATTTATGACAATTATAATTGGACAAATTTAATTTCAAAATTATACAAATCATTGATAACATAAAGAACTAACCCTTATTGCAAGATATTGGAATTTTATAGCAAAAGGATGTAACACTAATCTATCAATTGAAAGTAAAACAAATATTTTCTGTTCTGTTAACATTTAATTTACACATATGGAAAATATTTACATGGAAATATATTCACAGGGCATTTATTAACCTGATAAACTAGCCAAATTCAATTCACTTGATAAATCCATTTGTTGGAGATGTTCTTTAAACTATAAAGCTGATTGGTCTCATATATATTTGATTGTATTAATATAGAAAAATTCTGGGAAGAAATTACTATTTTTCTCCAAGCTATATTCACAGACACCTTTAATTTAACCAAATCCTTAGTCCACTTAAATGTTAATGATACTATTGGAATGAATAAAAAAGATCTATACCTACTTTGGTTCATACTAGATGTGGCAAGGAAATGTATAACAAGAATGTGGAAGTTTTCACAAGAACCTACTCTGGAAGAATTCTTGAGATTGATGGAACAAACAGCGACATTAGAAATCAAGGTGAAGGAATCGAGAATTTCACCTAAAACATGGACAAACAATTCTTGGGAAAAATGTTAACTCTTATTGAGACATTAAAAATGAATCCTAAATAATTAATGTGTAACTTTATACTTTATTAATTGAATATTATACATTTTTGTTACTAATTTCTTATATTTTATTATTTTTTCCCCTCCTTTGTTCAGGTCAGTTGTACATAGTGTATATAAAGGTTAATAATACTTGTTTATTGATGACTGTATTGTTAAACATTATATTATTTGAAAAAAAATATTTGAAAAAAAAAGTTTAATTCTTATAATCTATTGAGACACTCAATCCACCACTATCTAAAAAGTTCCAGAATTTTGCATCAGAATTATTATTATTATTATTATTATTATTATTATTATTATTATTATTTATAGTTAACTTACATAGCTTTGACAAGCTTCCTTTATATGTCAATCGACCTTCAATAATAGCATTCATATATTCATATAATGGGGAAATAATGTTCTGTTCCTGTTCATTCATGTTATCCACAAATTCATTTAAATTCTTACTGATGGATAATATGGATAATATTAACTGGTTAGCAGATTTGTCTAACTTACATTCTTTCATTAAATATTGTGGGCCCTTGGCTTTTCCTTTTTCAAAGAAATCTGACCATAATACTAATCCATTCCTTTTTAGAAAAGTAATTTTAACATTGTTCTCAGTTTTCCTAAATCTAGAGGTATGTGCAATAGGAAATCACAAATATTACCCTGTTGATATTAATGGAGTTTTAAAAACATAGTTCTTAACTGTTTTAAGAATTTATTTCATATATGCAGAGCCTAAAGATTGAAATGAATACCCTTCTAAGGTAAATTTTGTTAATCAGATGAAAGGATTATTACATACTCCCAATTTATTATCTTTAATAAATGTATAAGAATTTAATGTAATCTGCTCCTGGTTGGTTTTCCATTGAGTAGTGTAGGTTGAGTATATCCAGAGTATAATAAAGTTAAACTTGCAGCAATAGAATAAGATTCTACATCTAGGTAACTAATACCAGCATACTACCATAATCTTATATGATTTCAATAAGCAATTTTGGCTTTTTAGGATATTATAATAATGAAGTTGATGTCTTTTTCCATTTTCTTTAAAAGTTTTTTTTTGTTGGATATTAACGCTATTGAATGCAATCTCTCTCTCTGTGTATGTATATATATATATATATATATATATATATATATATATATATATATAAATATATATATAGATATATATATAGATTCACTTTATAATCTCAAAATAATGAAATGTCGCATTTCAGTATATTGAGACCATAAAGTTGAATCCTCAAAATACCAACAGCCCAAAACCGCAAACCTTAAAATTGCAAATATACACCAAACAACACATTGCACATACATCACAATACCCAGACTATAAAAAAAAACACACACAAACATAAAAACTCACATGCACAAACCTACACTACAAATAAGCAGGGGGGCAAGCCCCCTGTAGCCCTCACACCCCCGTTACTTATATATTCTAACTCTGAGATCGCACCAAACAGTAAAAGACAGCAAACAGACATTATTCAGTCCCTCGCATACACACATCACATATATACAAACACCACCACATTCAACAGTTAACACTAATACTTTTACCTTTTACCTGCCTACCCTAACCCACACATGAAAATTCCAAACACACTCACATACACTCAGACACTTACACAAAACCCTTACAAAATAGTCACTTACCTTAAATTCCATCTAAATCCACACACAAAACCGTACACCATCCACACAGTATGCTCTGCGACATGTAGTATTAAACCATAACCACAAATTCAACATACCCAGATTCATGGTTATGCACTTTTGCCATTCTGAAAATTCAACTTTATGGTCTCGATATACTGAAATTCGACATTTCAGTACCTTGAGATTATAAAGTGAAATATATATATATGTGTGTGTGTGTGTGTGTGTGTGTGTGTGTGTGTGTGTGTGTGTGTGTGTGTGTGTGTGTGTATGTAAATAAAATCATTTTAAAAAGCAATAACCTATCCTCATAAGTAAACAAAAACATTGTTAATAGTTTTAATAAGAAATAACACTTCTTCAATTACTTTTTTTCAAACTTTTTATTAATAATCTTACATCTGGACATCTGAATAGATTTTTATTCCTAGATTTTTCATTCTTTTCATTCCCAATTATATTTATCCTTAAACTTACTATCTAGTAATATATTTAATACTAAAGTGTCAGTTTTATTGCTATTACATTTCAGCAGGAATGCATCTTGAAACCTTTCAATTTCCTCATCTATTTCTTCGATTTCATAATTTAAATCTCCTGCAGTTAGTAAAATATCATCTGCAAAAAGTTGTATTTTAGATTGGCAATCTCTATTAACTGAGAATCCATGAATTTTCCATTGATTTTTACACTATTAAGTAAGCATTCAATAATTAATGCAAATAATAAAGGGGGCAAGGAACACCCTTGTTTTGTGCCTCTGTTTAAAGTTAATCCTTCAGAAATGTAAGATCCAATTTTAACATATGCTTTGGAGCCTCTATTGTTTTTTTTTTCTTTACATTCCAGTACACTGCTCTGGAAATGCAAACACTTCTAAGGTTTTAAAGAAGTAGTTCCAAGCTAGAGAATCAAAATCTCTCTCAATATCTAAGTTAATTAGGGCCAATTTCTTGTTCATTTCATTTGGTAAATCTAAGATGGTAACTACCATTTTTATATTATCGTACATTGATCTATTGACTATAAATCCTGTTTGATTTCTATTAATTAGGTTATCTTCTATATCTCTTAATCTTGTGGTGAAAATGGAAACAAATATTTTATAATATACATTTAAGAATGAAATATGTCTATATGAGGAGACTAACTTATTATCTTTTCCTTGTTTAAGTATAGGTGAGATTACAGAAATTTTCCATGAAAGAGGAAATATTTTGTCATCCTGAATTATTCTGAAAATGTCACTCAGAAATTATAAAATATGTAATGGAAACAGACTGTATAATGCCATACTTAAACCATCTAACCCTGGAACTTTACCATTTTACTTTTTTTAAAAACTTCTTTAACTTTTATCAGGTTAGTAGACTTATTCAAATGAGATATGTGTTGGTCATTTAGTTTACAAGTAACATTTTTCTTTAAATAATTGCAAATTTTGACATCATCAGGGTTATTATTTTTATCTTTATTAAGATACTCCTGGATTTTTTTAAATACTAAGCAATTCCTCTGTATCTGAAATCAATTTATTGGTGTGAAGATTTCAGATATTATTGATTTGTGCTTTTTGCTTAACATCTTGCTTCTATTGGCTAATCTAAGTAGATTTTTTGAAGTCATTGCATGACTATGCAATTTTATTTTTTTCTAAAGCTATCTTCACTTCATCCATTCAAACTGATATTTTGTCATTAATTTTTAATGAGTTCAGTATTATCTAATTTCTTTATTTGTTCTTCAGACCTTGCTTTGTGCATTTCATCTTGTATTACTAACAAATGTTTATCCCATTCTTATATTTTATTACTAGCCCATCTTCCCATTCTATCATTAATATGCATTTTAAGGAGTCCCATATTATGACTTTAGTAAACTGACTATTATCACTCAGAGTTAAAAAAAATCCTCAATTTGTTCCTTAAGGTAACTCTTTAACTCTTTTAATTTCACCATATACACTAGGATTCTATAAATAATCGGATATTTCCTTGTATACATTACCATATTAATACTTAGTGCATTATGATAAGATAGAGGGCAATGAATAGTTTTAAACTAATGTACTATATTAAGTAACACGGTAGAGCCATACATCCTATCTATTCTAGTTTGATTTCCATGCACATAAGAATAATGTGTGAAAAACAATTACTTATCTTCTGCTTTTACTCATAAATCAACTAAATTATTATTAATAATCCATCTAGTTAGTGCTTTAGCTAATGCCAACATGTTAGCTTTCTTCTGTTCACTTGTATCTTCTATACTAGATATGCAGTTAAAATCCTCTAATAAAATTAAATTATCCTTCCAATGACTTTGTAGTAAGTTTAAGTGATCATTAACCACTCTTGCACCTATTCCAGGGATCCATTAAAATTAGCTAATGTATAGAGTTTGCCATTATATTTAATTATCACAAATGTATGCATTCCTTTAGGATCATTAAAGGATTCCATTACCTTAGGCATTATAATGGATTTTCTCCAGAGTATAGCAGTTCCTCTCCCCTTTTTGTTAAAAGAAACAAATAACATTTCATAACCTAAGTTACATATATGTTTATCTTTCAAGTTAGTCTCTTGCAAGATTATAATGTCGCGTCTAGTTAATTTGAGACATCTTGTGAATAATTTCCTTTTGATGTCATAATTTAGTCTATTTACATTAATAGATAATAGATTAAAATGATCCATACTTTGAATTTTAAAATATTTCTCTTAAAAGACAATATGATACATGCATCCACCATACTAATTTAATTATATATAACAGTGTAATGTATCCCTCTGACACTATTGTGATATTCCAGATGCTTTTAAATTCTTCCTTTCTACAAACTAAGCTACTAAAATTTAAAAATAACAAAAACAAAGACAAATCTATAACTATAACTGTATATAATACTAATAAGACACAACCTACCATGGATACTAAAGTCTGCCTATTGAATAGTCAAAGTAGTAAACAATCACTTTATCTAGCAATACCTAAAAATTCATCCAAAAAAATTAGCCAACACTACCATGACTTACAAATAATTAATATAATATTATATATAGATCAAAATAATAAGCAACTATTGATTTAGTTATATATTTTGCCACTTGAAACTATTCCCCATTATTACATGCACATTTAATAAAACTCTTCTATTAATCAAAGGCATTAAATAATCTAACAAATAGCATGCTATTCACCTATTTATATAAAATAGTAGTATAAATTGTTCATTTACTATTCCTAAGTTATTCACACATTCAGCATTGTTATAACTAGATTTCAAAATAAATATGTATAGCAGTGTGGGACCTGAACAGATAAAGACAGTTGCAAACTCACAGATCACAGGTAATGTTATCATTCTAACCTATAATATAAAAGAGAGATCAATGTACATATATTGTTATCTTGTCAAAGACACAGATATATCTTATAGCACTAACAAAAAGCTCTAAAATAGTTCTTAACGTACTTATGCCTATATTTCAAATGTCTGTAATTCTCTTACATCAAATATCAAAATATTAAAAAGAAATTAGCTTATTAAACTACTCAAAAATATGCACATTACTGATGTCAAAGAAAATGCTTTACTATTTCTGCGGAGTAAAAAAAAAATTGCAGTGTGCATTGTATCCAAAAGTTAGAACATGTTCAATTTAAATTCCATTCTCCTTTCCCAGATTCAAACATATGAAAATCTGCTTTATTTTCTATCAAAATGAATGTACTGATTCAGCAATAAAACACTCACCTTTTAAATTTTAACTCATGAAATGAGCTATTTCAGGCAGTCTTAGTAAATCTAACAACATTCAACATGTAAAACGCTTCAAAGTTCACATAACCAAGCTTCAAATTTCATCTTTTGTGATCTTTTGAAATATTTTATATGATTTCTCTGTAAAGTATATGATATATTGTACATTCACATTATTGTCTTATGCAGGTATATGCAACAGACATCTTTCTTACAAGTAGTTTGTTATTTAAACATATTTTTATCTTATTTTCCCACTAGTATTCTAACCTACTCTATCCGTGTTATATTTCTAAAGCCTCAAAGAGCTATTTAATCATCAGTTCTATATTAAATATTATAGTATGTGTATATGTTTCTTAATTTACTGATACTTCTCTTTTATTAATCTTACATAGTAGATATTGCATTCCTTGTGTATATGCATATTCATAAGATGTTTACTGTTATTAATTCTAATATTACAAGCAGTCTTGGCTATATATAAAATACTTCCTACTTATTTCATTTGAATACATGTGTTTAGCCTTTGTGAACTACTAGCTTCATCCACTTTATTGCAGTTTATTTAATTATATTTTTCTGTCTTATTTTCCCACTGGTATTCTACCTTATTTTATATATCTTATATTTTAAAAAATGTCCCATAAAAGAGCTATTTAATCATCAGCTCTATATTAAAGATTATAGTTTAGTTTTTTTTTTTTTTTTAAAGATTATAGTCCATACATCCTCAACCCCTTTTTTCCATGGGGGTGGGATGTCACTACTACAGTGCCAATCATCTCAAGCTAATGTGTACACTGCCAGGTGGTTAGCCTTGACACAGTAGATCATCCATATCACTCACACTGATAGCCAGTTTAGAGTGTCTGAACCACCTACTGCATGTCTTTGGAATGTGTAAGGAAATTGGAGCACCAAAAGGAAACCAACAGTACTGCAGGGAGGATATGTAGACTCTGCACAGAAGGCACCATAGCCAAGAATTGAACTGGAGAACCTCTTGCTGTAAGATGACAGTGCTAACCACTGCACCACAGCGGCCACCCTAAAGATTATAGCATGTGTACATATTTCTTATCTTACTGGTACTGCTCTTTTATTAATCTTACATTGTACATATTGCATTCCTTTGACATGTGGATATTATTTATAAGATGTTTACTCTTAGCAATTATAGTATTACAATCAATATTAACTATATACTAAGGAATTCCTGCTTGTTTAATTTGAGTGTGTGTGTGTTTTAGCTATTGTCAACTGCTGCTCTGATCTAAGCTACATATACTGACATCAGAATCAGTCTATAGCATGTGAAAATAACAAATTGCAGCACACAGCAGCTGGTAATTTCCTCTGTAAGTTTCTCATTCTTATTAGTTCTTTTACATTGTTCTAATCAGTAACAACCATCTAACTTTATTTCCTTCAATTTATATTTACAGTTAATATGTATAGTTAAAGTTAATAATGCTGCAGCATAAGCTGTTAACATGTAAAATGTTGGCAAATTATATATTAAAGCATTAATATGTACATATATATATATATATATATATATATATATATATATATATATATATATTGGTCTACATCCATTCAATGAAAGCATGTTTTTTCAAAAAACAGAAGTACGAACCCATTTCATTGAAAGTGCACTTAACAGAAGTACACTTTCGTGATCACTGGTTCACCGAACCGGACATAAAAAAAAAAAAAAAAAAACAATGACTGCACCACTAAAGCATAGTTCAGTTGGGATAAGGGAATATACCCATTTCCCCACTGTAGTGTGATCTTGGAGCTAGTATATATAAGTAGCAGGGGTGTGGGGCACAGCCCACATATGGGGGTGCTAGAGCATTTGCAATCCCCCCTTGCAAAAGCATATTTGCAGTTTTTTTTATGCCTGTGTCAGTGAACCAGTGTTCTCCAAAGTGCACTTTCTGCTAAGTGCACCTTCGTTGTAATGGGTTTGTACTTCTGTTTTTTGAAAAAATGTGTTTTCGTTGAACAGAAGTAGATATATATATATATATATATATATATATATATATATATATATATATATATATAAAACATTACTAAAGCTTTTGCCTTACCAATTCTTCACTTTTAAGAAAAGAGGTGTTATTTTGAGTAGATTTCTCACATATATACCCAAGAATAGAAAATAAAAATAGAAAGTTCTTTTATTTCACAGACATTAGTGATGAACTTTGACCTAGATTTTCTTCAGCACAGCTCAAGGTGAGAAAATTGTAGCATTCTGAATAGATAGAACATTCTCAAGCTTTCTCTTTTTTCTCCCTCAAACTGTTTTATTATTTTTTGTAAGGCTGTTACAAGATGTAATACATTTTTAATTACATGATAATTAAACATATCCATACATATTACAAATAAGTTGAATATTGTAAATAGTTTGTATGATCTTGAGCTTTCTCTGCACTTTAATACTTCCAATTAGCATTTTCTAGATATGACATTCAGTTAACTTAGCAATGAGCGTACTAAGTGACGTTGAATAAATAAAATAAAATTCTTAACTTATATAGCTTTAAACTTACTAGTTTTATTGCTTATAATATAACGGCAATTTCTTACAGAAAGTGTTTGTTTAACATTTAGAATCACATGTATAGGTTTAGTTAAATAAAATATATTAAGCTTTCACTCTAAATATAGCAAAACAGTAAAATTAACCCTTTATATTCCTCATCATGAAAAATGCTTTAGCCTAAAATATGAATACACACTTACACAAGATTTGAGACTTAAATTCCAGTATAAACTTTTTACTTAAAAGGCAAATCTATTGTTTCAGAAAACAGTAGTCCAGCAAACAAAAATAAGAGTCATCTTTTTTTAGGCTTTTTAGTTTTAGAAGCAGTTTTCCAATAACTCAGCTCACTCTGTCTCTTCAGTGATATACTGTTCTACTACATTTCTTCAGTATTAAGGATTTTATTATTGTTAACAAAAGTGGCTGCCTTCTCCAGCATGTTAAATATTTTGGTTTCTTCAGAAAGGAATAACTTGTTCTTTGCAGGCAACACCAACGTGGCTTTAATATTTTTCTTTTTAAGTTCCTTGATCAGTGGTAAACAGGATTTTCTTTTACTCATCACTTCACTGAATAGTCATTATTAAATCTGACTACATTTTCTCCTATTTAATAGGTGGGCTGGACCATGCTGCTTTTAATATTTGATATTTTCATTAGCTAAACATGAACTAAACTACAACTGAGCATTGCAATGAGGTTTCCTTCTTAGAAAGTGTTTTCAGGGATCTATGTGCTCTTCCAATTCCAAAAGCTAAAGTTCCACGTAGATGTAATGTTTTATGTAGCCATGTAGTTAAGAAGTTTATTATATTGTCTCCATCATACTTTTCAGGTATACCATAAATTCTAATGTTTTTATCTCAGTCTATTTTCTAAACCATTGAGTTTTTCTATGAGCCAGTTATTTTGTTTTAAATGAAATTCAGTATGAAACTCACCTTGAGTTATTCTGGTTTCATGATCATTCATGATTTGTGCCCTTTGTTGTTTCATAATAGCTTTACAATGTTCCATTTTCTTTCTGGTTGATCTTTGAATCATTCTAGTTTTGTATCCAGTTTGTCTATTATAAGTAATATATCATGTATACTAGATAATACTGACTGAATGTCTTTTTAACACAAGAATCCTGAGTACCATTTCTTGAGTAACTCATGCTGAAATCTCTTCTCTCTAAACCAAACAGTTGAAATTCTGACAAATTGTTTTTATTTAAAAAAAACTTGAAGCTATAAATATTTTTTTGATGATTAATGAATAAAATTAGCTAGCAACTATCTTAATTTTATTTTTTAATTACATTTTCTGTTAGAGTTAAGTTCTCAGTCACAGAGCTTTCACCAGCTACTGCTCTTAGTTATTCATCTTGGCCACTCCCTCCAATGTCTTTGTTGATCACTGCTTTCCATATGAAATAACTGCTGTGGAAGTTTCTAAAGTTCTGACAGCAGTAATTCCTTTCTTTTGAAAGATCGTTCCTGTCTTCATGTTTGTGTGAACATGGAGATGTTAATGACTGGTGCAGGAAGTAGCCCTTGTTAAAAAAAAAAAAAAAAAAAAGTTGAAACTCAATGATTCATAAAAGAAGAAGTTGGTGTATATATATGCTCAGGGGAGGGGGGTGTTGGCCTCCCATTTCAGGGTGCAGAGGGAGTTGCCTTCTGCAAAAAAAATGCTTCGAGATGTTGCATTGATGTGAATATTATATGCTGGTTTCAAGCATGTACAAAATGTGTTTGTATTTCAGTATTTCTTGCTGTAAGATTTCATAGCAGAAGCATATATACTACTAGGAATAGATAACATGTATGAGTATTATTCAAAGTAGATAAAGATTACAAGAGATATAAAGCAATATAATATGCCCAGGATTCAATAAACTGTGTGTAGGTTTTGACCAGAGCCTACACAGAGCTTACATGTTTGCACGATGGTGCACAATGAGTGTTAGTGAGCAATGCAGATTAATGATGAGCAGCATACCTAAGTTAGGTTATGTGGCTGGCAACAGTGATTCCAGCCAGGAAACTGTATAAGTGAATGCAGATACAATTCTGTTTAATGCCATATATGCTGAATTATGTCATAGGTAATCTGTGATGCTGTCACAGCCCATTGATTCCATGTGAAAGGCCTGGATGAGGGTAAGAATGTGCACGCTGCCTCTCATGATCTGCACTAAGGTTTTGACCCAATACCCACACAGGTGTCATTGAGAAAGCCCCGACACTGGGGATTAACTCTTACATCATTTTATGGGTAATCAACTGGTTCACTGACAGAACATATCATTTGAAAGTTGCTGAATCAACCAGTACCAGTAGAGCTGTCACCAGTGGCAAACCTTGGGGATCTGTGCTTGGCCTTTCATGGTTTGAGCTCTATTTCTTTACAGTTCAGGCTAAAGTATATTGCCTTTGGCTTACCAAATTTGCTGATTCTTGCATATTGTGTGCAATCATTGAGTCGACCAACAGTGATAACATAGTACAGGAGGAGGTAACACTCACAACTGAATGGTGACAAAGGCACATGATCTATAAATAAATGCAGAATTGTGTGTTTGTAATGTCCATCTAAAAAGTGGAATTCCATGTTAATCACAGAACTGACAACAGCCCTGCTATGCAGAAACCCAGTGAGGCAAACACTGGGAGCACATGTAGATAGCACTCTGAACTCTGACCAGCAAGTAGCCACTCACTGGTATTGAAAGCCAATGTTGTGTACTTCATATGTCATGCCATCATATTGAGACTTTAGGATCACAACACTAAAAGAGTATAATGCTCTCTTTGCCATGTACCTCACCAGACACATGTAACAGCTGGA
This sequence comes from Protopterus annectens, assembly GCF_019279795.1. NCBI lineage: Eukaryota > Metazoa > Chordata > Ceratodontiformes > Protopteridae > Protopterus > Protopterus annectens. The sequence continues at coordinate 1,045,215,144 of NC_056744.1, read as the reverse complement.
GAGAACGCAAGGCTTTCTCAGCAAGATAATACAGAGTCTACAAACCATACAATGCTGTATATTGATAAATTAAAATCCATATCACTGTAATCTTTATTGTATAAGATGAAGTGACTACTGCCTGGCCTCCTGGCCAGTCCCTGACCCTGACCCTGCCCTGTTGGGAGTACTGCATATCCAAAAATCAGAACTAGCTGATATCATCAGCAGTGTCTGTTGAGGAGAACATAACAGTGTCCCACATGTTGTTGTAAAGCAACAGCTCACACACACAGATGACTTCAGTGAGAATAGAACCCCTACATCTCTAGGTACACAGACTACAGAACACAGTACTTTATGCAAGAGACACAACTCAAGTCCAATTTGTAGTGTTTCAGACATTTTATAGCTGATGACATCAGCAGTGTCTGTTGAGGAGACTATAACAGTGTCCCACATGCTGGTATAAAATGCTGTCTGTAATGTCAAGCATTATGACATCAGCAGTGCATGTTGGAGAGAAGACATTAGTAGACCTGCATGAAATATATATGTAGGCATGTGCAAGCATCAAAATACTATCAATCCATGGGATTGGAGTGGTAACAGTAGGATACATACTTCTGCTCTTTTGGCTAGACACACGCACACACACACACACACACACACACACACACACACACACACACACACACACACACACACACACACACACACACACACATGTCCAGTTGACTGCAGTGAGAACAGAACCCCTACCTATGTATACAGACTACAAAACACAATATGTTACACAAGCACCACTGCACAGTTCTGACCTTTATGAGACTGCCTAGCTTTGTAAAAACAGCAGTACTGTTATTGAGCATAGTTGGATGGTCATTGTTAGCAGAGTGATTTTGTGAGCAGCACCAACTGGCCATGCCCACGAGGGATATAGGTGCCACCCTAGATTTGACTTTACAATCACCCAACCAGTAGTGAAGGTTGCACTTGAACATGGTCATTGTGGAGCACTTATTCACATACAGTGAGAGCTTATTACAGAGGAGTGTGAGTTGTCTCTCCTACATGTTCTCTTTATGTCACAGGCTAGGTTGAGAACCATGTGCCAAGTTATTCTTGTCTCATTTGATTTGCAGATGTCCAGCATTTCCATTCCAGTATGGCAGGGTCTGAGACTGCTCTGTAAGGCAGGCATAGGTCTCCTCTCTGCAGCCTGCATAATATTGAGAACACTGACAGGTCTTTCAGTCTTTACATGTGTGTCATGTTTGGAGGCCCTGGGGTATCCCAATCACCACCCTGTGTGTTCTCCAATTGCTGCAGGTGTCTGGTGAGGTACAGACAGAAGAGAACATTGTACTCAATTAGTGGTCTAATAAGGGTAGAGTACAGCAGAGTTATAACCACCCTGGTCTTGGATGTGATGTCCATACATATGATGTGCGCAATGCATAATGTGTGCATCACCACTTTGGACACATAGTGATGAAAGTGTAGACTGCTATCAACATGTGTTGCCAAGTCTCACAACACACTGTTTGAGCTTAGAGGGGTGCATAGATCATAATTAGCAGGGGTACTTTATTGCCAAAGGGAGTAGTGAGCCATTGTTTGCTTTACGTTTCAGTCCATGAGTTTGGCACCACTCATTTGTGTGTGGCAGCCCCTTCCATAATATGTTATCATCACTGGGGGACTCTATTAGTGTGTCCAGTTACCAGTCATCTACAAACTGCCTGTGCTTCAGGGAAGTAGTTTGCAAACAGTTGAGGTCTCAGAGGACAGGTCCTTGTGATATTCTAATGGTAATTGGCTACTGGATGAGGTGCAGTCTCCAACTTTGAGAGTGTGTGTTATGTCAGTTAGCCAGTTGCCTATCCCTCTAGTACCATATGGCTTAATTCCCACATGGGAGATCTTCACTATGACACATAAATGGGGGATAGTGTCCAAGGTTTTGCATAAGTCAACATAGGCAGTATGTCCTTTCATCCCTCATCCAGATCTGTGGAGTCAGTATCCAAGACATCCAAAAGGTTCAATTAGCAAGATGTACCCTTGACAAAAACAACATGGGTAAGTACAAATGTGTTGAAGGTCCCCTATGTCCCTGAGGATATGGTCCATGCTGATTCCTTCCCTGGCCTTGCAGATCAGTCTTTTTTAGTCATATGTTCAATAGTTATAGTTCTGTATATTACCAGATTAATGTGCATTGCATAGCACACAACATTTGATATTACATGGTATGCTATTGTTGATAGATGTGTGGAAACTGTATTGAGGCACCAGGGCTGCAGTGCTTTGGGGGTAGCAACAGATGGATGTATTGTATATATGTGACATATTGTTAGACAGGTCCCTCAGTTTGTAATGTTTATACATGTAATTTCATGTCATACACAGAGAATGGACAGTAAACAGCAATACTACAGCATAATATGTACATTTCCATAGTGTGCTGAGCAGCAGGTTTGCGCTATGGTTAGCAAAGTATATACGTATGCGAGATACACGTTTGCACCAAGGTAAGAGGTGTGCAAATGCGAGCTGCTTTCCTAAAGTCTGACAGTATTGAGTCTATGAAATACACCTGCTGATTTAACTGACTTGGTGGCAGCATGTCTTAATGCTTTGATACATTCCTTGATAAGGACAGATGGTACTGGGTTTGAATAGAAGTGTATCTAATACTTTTAAATACATTGCGGCCACATCTAATACTTTTAAATACATGTAAATACATTGCCACCATTCCCTGTTGTTGCTCATTGGTGCACCATGTGCACCTTCACACAAAAATGCCTTAAAGAGGTGAAATAGGTAAATAGGACAGTGGTAAAATGGGGAGCAAGCAGGGGGAAGAACAAAGGGAAAGCAGGGCAGGAATGTGCAAGAGGGAGATAGGACAGTAACATAGCTATCCATTTCTTTAACTGTGTAAAGTGAACATATGTGGAAACTATTAATTGAATTTGGACTGTCACCTCAAGAGATAGGGGTGACCACAACACAATCATATAGTATAGCCAAACTGGACTGAATCAAGTGTGTCATGAAGGCAAGTGTGTGAAATGGAGAACTATGTATGGGAAGATATTTTTTTGTGGGACAGGTGCTCATTTTTTTTTTTAAAGACAGAGGAATGTTGAGGAAGGGATATAGGAATGGCTGGGTGAGATAAGTTAGGCAGGTGAGTAAGCAATTGCAGACAAACAAGACAAACAAGTCAAGAGACAGGGACAGTGATGGACACAAAAGGTTGCTGAACACCATGATTGTTGGTTGTCAGCCAGATGACAGTGAGAATCAAGTCCTCCCCCACTGGACTGTCATCTCTGTCACCTCACTCCACTGTTGGCTGGAGTACTTGATGTCTTCTTCTCCTCCTCCTGGTACCTTGCAAAATGAGGGTGAGCAGTCTCTCCAGCTAGTGTACATGTGCACCAACAGTGCAGCACACAACTCTATGTGCCATTCCTGGCAATTCAGCATGGGTGATAAAATCACCACTTCTGCCACTACTCCCTGAGGGTAACAGTGGACCAGCCACTGGGCAGGACTACTTGAGGGGGCAGGTAGTGCAGGGGCAGCAGAGGTGGTGGCAGGTATGATCCCAGACATTCTGGGCAACAGTGCTGGAGCCAGTGAAGGGGACAGGTGGATCTTGTGAGGCAGGACTACCCCGGTGTACTGTGGAGGATTTTTTTATGTGGTACACATGGATAATATGGACACATTTTGATGATATATAATAAAATTTAAAAAAATACAAAAATAAAATAAGCGAGATAAGAGTTGGGGTGAGAGAAAAAAAAGGTAAGATTAGTACCTTCATATTTGACATACGATGCATTAATACAATTATTTGACTCTATTATCTTAACTTTCACTTTTAAGACTACAGACTCATCTAATAGATAACTTTTACTTTAAGACTACCAGCTCCTAACAGATACACACTCTACTACAGACTGCAGCAAGTACTCCTTGACATGTGCATATATTGCACATATGTGTGTGTTCCAATTATACAGATTACAGTTTACAGCAGGGCATTTGTGCCACTGGTATAGAGGTTTTAATTTAATTTAAATATAATTGACGAATTAACAACATTGTATAGTTGGGAAGTGTGGTATTTGAACCCACAACTTCTGACTAAAATCTAATATTGTACTCTTGGTTCATGCTACCAACTACAGCATGCATACTTGTTTTTACAGTTGAGATATGCATGCTCCATTTTATATTCTAATATTGGACTATTGGTCTGTGCTACAGACTAATGCATACATACTTGCTTTTATAGTTGAAATATGCATGCTCCATCTGATACAACTCTATAAACTTTAACTTTTAATGCTACAATAACACTACTCTTCTGCTGCATACATACCATGGGCTTCCCTCATCCTCAGCAAACTAGCCCCATGGGGTCAGACATTTACTTCACAATCATGGGCAGCTGTGGAAAAAATTGAACAGAGCAGAATACCATTATGAATACCAGTCTTGCCTATATTCAGCTTTTAAGTCTTACAATTACTCTCTGTAGTTGATACATACATAGGTGTAGGATGTCTGCAGTCCTAAATTCCCTGATCCAAAAAATGAGGCTATCCCTCTTCCTCCTCTGTAGGACATTGTAGTGATACCTACAATGGTCATCAGTGTGCAGGAAACCAGTGACACTGGTTACAGCAGGGGCAAAACTAACCTTAGCTTCCAACTTATAAAAGGAGCCAGAATAGTCCCCCTGGAAGCCTGGCCCTGTGGTTTATAACTGGGAGTCAAATAAAAATCTTGGAGTCCTAGACACCCCATCTCTGTGCCCTAAACCTGACACCTTCCCTACAAATGTCTGCCATGTCTGCCATGGATCTAGAGCAATTGAGAATGATGCTTTCCTGCCAATTCCAGTCACAGTGTTTACTGGGAGTGTGCACATTGTTTAGAGATGCTGCACTCCACTTACCATTGTGCAAACACAGTGCTCAGCAGTGTACACCTCCGAGCACCACATTTTTGAGATGGTAAAATGAGCACAACAGTGGCAAGCAGTGAGGCATTACATAATTGCAGTTGCAATTTCAAAGTTATTGGATGTACAGGCAGTTGTATATGTGTGTTAGAAGAATGTGAAGGCCATGCCAGTCCAGATAGCAGAAATTTATTTACAGGAATATACTACACAGTATAACCATAGTCACACATGTGATACTTCTTCTTTCGGCTTTTTCCCGGTTAGGGATCGCCACAGTGGATCACCTGTCTGCTCATGATTGGCAGTGGAGTTTTATGGTGTTGAGTTGCCAGCCCGGCGCCCAATCTTCCACAGAAAGCACACACACGCACACACTCAAACCTAGGGCCAATTTAGAGTGTCCAATTCACCTACAGCATGTCTTTGGGATGTGGGAGGAAATTGGAGCACCCGGAGGAAACCCATGTGACCACAGGGAGGACATGCAGACTCCACACAGAAGGCACCCCAGCCGAGAATCGAACCAGAGAACCTCTTGTTGTGAAGTGGCAATGCTAACTGCTGCACCACCATGGCCGTCCAGTCACACATGTGATACTAAATGTGATAATACACACACACACACACATATATATATATATATATATATATATATATATATATATATATATATATATATATATATATATACATACATACATACATAAAAACTGACACAATACTAATCTCTCAGCCCTGATACATATGATTAATATCAACTCCACTATGTCAAGTGTCATAAGTGAGTGTGACTATAATGGAAAGTGGAACAAGAGTAAAAGTGTATGGAATATCCTGTAGTTCAACCAAGGACCATGTCTATGACAGTGCTACACTTATATATATTACCACAAGAAGGTTGAGAAAACACTTCTCTGTGTTGCAGTTCATTGCTATTATCTCGAGTGTCACAACAGTAAAACAAAAGTTGCACACCCTGTACTAGAACCCAGGTCTATCTGTACTCCAGGCCTACACTTACACGTGCTTCCACAAGACTAGTTACATGATATTCCCTATTTTACTAAACATTCTTATGGTCTTGCTATTAACTGCCATGTAACATCAGTTAGTGGGTTTGTGCAATGCTCAATAGTAGTAATTGAATGAATCCTGTTTCTATTTTTGGCTTTTTGGGTACTGTATGGCCAGTTGTCCAGTTTGCCCAGTGCCATGCCTCATGCAAATGAGACAGGCATACCAAACCAGACATTCATTTTACTTTGGTTCCCATATTTGCGCTAAGCTGCACATCATGCAAACAGTGCCCCCCAAAAAAAAAGAAAAAAAGGGAGAGGTGGTTGAAATGAGAAAAAGCAATCTATGAAAAAGCACACTAAAAATGTCAGTATACATGAGATATTTCTACATAGGTCTGGATTTGAACTTGATATATCACCATTTAAATTATTTTGCATAGTAAAACAATTAAAATCAATGTTACTTCTGTGTCACATGTGTTTTTTTTGGGGGGGTAGAAGAATTAAAGATTGTCACAGTTATTAGCTTAGGTTCGAATTGACAGCCACATTCTTCTTGAAAGTATACTTAATGGACATATAAAGGGGCAAAAGTATTACCCCCTGTGTTACTGTTAATTGTGATGATGTTGCTCTGACCTCCTGCTTAACTTCTTAAAGAACTGTCTGGATTACAGAGGAGAATATCTTGTGCAGATGGTAAGCCAAACATCTTTGTCAGTACTGCTGAGAAATTTAAAGAAATATTTTAGTGTGTGCTGTTGATGTCAGACCTGTTGTGTGTATTGCTGTACTGTCTGCAACAGTGGCAGCACTGTTACTTTGTTAGCGTTTATTGCAGTATAGTAGTGTAGGTATTAATGTATTCATGTGTTTGTTGCTTTTTATCACAGGCGATCATGACAGTGGGAATGTGTACCCTATGTCATCTGATGTGAGTGTATCAGCAGACTCTGACTAAGGCACAGTCGGGGGTGCAGAGGTTGAATCTGACACAGAGGTTGACATACAGACATCCCGTGGAGTTCCATCAGATACAGCAAGTAGGCCTATGCCTACAAATTTCATTGAGGCCACAGATATTGGACAAGTGGAATGAGAGGCCATTGATCAAGGAAGTGTGGCTACTGCACCTTCAATGCCTGTTGAATCTGTCCACAACCAAAGTGTAGGTGAGGTGTCAAGCAGGATGGCTCATAGGATTGCTCAGAAGGGGCCTGCTGTCCCTCCTCCACCACCATGTGCAGGTATCTCTTCCTGTGCCACTCAACATATGTTTAGGGTCATCATGGAGGCACATGTGTGGTCCCATATGTTCTCCAGTCAAATGTTTAGGGTTGTAGATGTGGCACAGTCTGACATTCATGACTGCCTCCACCATGTTGCCAATTCAATGAATCAGTTGAATGACAAATTGGAATGAGCGGTGTCTGTAATGGAACATCTGCTGAGAAGGGAACAGCATCCATGTGGGCTTAGGTTAGCCACATCATCTGCTGTCAGCCAATGTGGCTATGCCTGATCATGATCCAAGAGTGGCAGTAATTCCACTGCTTCTTCAGTGAGTGTGCTGTCCATATGCAGATGTGGCAGGCCAAGGGGTCATGGTTCTGGTCATCCCACTAAAGGGAGCTCATCCAGCAGACATCAGTCACATTCAGAAAGTAGCACTGCATCTGAGTGTGGGCTTGCACATGCCAGTGCCAGTGCAACTCCTGGCAAAACCAGTTCTTGTAGTCGGGGATGACAACGATAAACTGCCACCTCTACTATTCACACCTCACAGCTGTCCAACATACCAAGATGTAGGCCAAGCACAGTGCTTGGCTGTGTTCATGCAGACACTCACACACCAATTTCACCTGGAGGACCCCTACAGATACAAACACAGCAGTTACTCATTTTGTCTCACTGGCCATTTGTTGGTATATCCAACTATTTGTCTGCTTCCCTTTCTTACTCACCTACATTCACTGATCTTTTGCATCAGCCTGGTCTTCCTGCCTCCAACACAACCCCCAGTGCAAGTGATGATAAATTTACCATATCACTGTTTTCTATCTTTTGGATTCAGGGATACATAAGCTTTGTATCTGATACTCAGGGTGCCTAGCTAACTTAGTGCTTAGTATATATATATATATATATATATATATATATATATATATATATATATATATATAAAATGATTTTCCAGTACAAACATATGGTGCTAAACTGGGGGCATGCTGTGATCATCAGTACTTTTGAGAGGTATGACTGTGTGAATCTTTGATGCCTGAGGCCTACTACTTAGTAATGAACACATATACGTCAAATAAGTCTTTGCTGTCACAGGGTAAGGTAATTGCTGTACAAATCTCCCATCTTTTACTTGCTTACCAGACCAAGTAATGAAATACAAAGATATGCCACACATTCATATTATTAAGCAATACACCACAGGTTCATCATTACCTTGTAAATGCAGCAGTTGCCGCAGTCTTAGTTCAGGACTGACTCTGTCTGATGCAAGCAGTACATAGCCAATACATGGCATCAATGTTACTATATCCGTGTGAGTAGGTGGAAGGTTTTAGCCCCCTAAGTGGTGAGTAAGTGTGTTATTGTCTCTTAGCTAATGCAAGGGTATACTGAACACGCCTATAGCCACAGCATATGGTGTATCCCCCTTTGACTCCTCATCTGCCTGTGGCTATGGTGACCATAGTGGCATGTGTGCTCCTTCCCCTTACTCATTCTGTTGAAGCTGTTTCCTCAGGATTATGTTATGTAGCATAGCACATACTGTGAATATGTCTGTATATGTCTGTGGATTGTACTGTAGGCTCCCCCAGATGTATCAGCATTGGGGTACTTCAGCAACCCAAACACATGCTCTATGATATTTCTGGTTTGATTGTGTCCCTCATTATGGCATTCACCCATGGGTGTGTGTGCATTTCTGATGGATGTCATCAGCCACAGTTCCAGTGCATAGCCTGCATCCCCCAGCACATGACTCTGTGCGATATTCCCCCTAACAGACATGTGATACAGTTAGGAGGTATGCCAGATATATGAGTTGTAGTAACTGCCACGGTTGCCTGCACAAACATTCAAGATGATTCCCATGGCATTATACATGACTTGGCAGTTGATAGAGTGGTAGCCCTTTCTGTTTATGTAGAACCTTCCCTGTTCCCTGGGTGATATCTTCATTTCTATATGGGTGTGGGCCTCCGCTGCAAAAGGGTTTTATGCCCAGTCAGACTCTCCCAGTAAACAAATGTAAAATAAATAAATAAATAAAAATATATGTGTGTGCAATTTATGCAACCCAGTATTTCAGGGCAGTGTGCTACATAGTAGAACTTCTGCATATTTCTGGCCCTCTCCTCTGAACTATGGGGAAAATATATGTGGTGACTGGCATGTTGGAGCATAGCATTCAAGAACTGGTGGAGGATCCTGGCTGCTGATGCCTATGACACTCCCAGCATGTCCCCTGTTGGTCTATGAAAGGTACCTGATAGCTAAGATTCTAAGGGCTACACATAGCTCTGTCTCCACTGGGATGGGTTCCCCTTGGTTAGCTCTGGTTCTGAATTGAGGACGGCAGAGGTCACAGAGTTCCAGTAGTGTGTCCCTGTCTACCCTGAAGCACACTACAATTTCCCCATCATGTAGGTTGTGAAAAGTTGAATGGGGCCTGAAAACTCTTTTCCTTCTCAGCCTAGGCCTATTAGCAGCAGCAGCAGCATTGGCTTCAGCCTGTAGCACATACAAGTGAATTAAAGCGGCAGCAGCCCCTAACATTCTGCTCATGTAGATTCATTTCCATGGCTGTATTCCAAAAGTTGGCATTCACAGGGAAAACCAGCACAAAGTCTACACAAATGCTTTATAGCTTGTAGAATAGTTCCACCATGTTGGATTGGCTGATTAGCATGCAGTTCAGCTGTTTATGCTATAATTAGCATGCCACAGTATTTATCTTGTTTGCACAGGGGTGTGCACCTCTTCATAGTGTTTACTGAATCAAAACTGTCTTGACTGTGCAGCCTTTATTGTTTCCACTCTATGTTTTTTTTTTTTTTTTAATCTTGTAATATGCACTAGTTTTCTTACTGCTGCAGCAAGAAAAAAAAAATATATATATATATATATGTACATCAATCTGTTTGGCAAAAATATGATCTTTTACGTCATTTAACAGATTTCATGAACAATCAGTCAAAAAGTAGTGTAACATGATATTAAAGGAGAAATTCATTAGCAATTACTCATCTGACAATATTACTATTAAAGCATTAGCTTGACAGAACAACAGAGAGCTTTAAGGCTATCCTCTGTCAGATTCATTCAGTATTCACAGAAATTATCCAGTTAATTCATCAGGCAGCATTTCTCCTGGATCATTAATAAAAAGAGGTGCCTGCACTCAGTGCTACCTCATTTCAGTCCTGCTTTGCTGTGTTTTCTCCTTCTGTGAAAATGGTACAGCTCCTATTTTCAGGCTTGATTTACTCCTTCACACAATTTTCGGAATCTCCCTCATCACATGTGATTTTTGAAGCTGTCTAGTACAGAAAAAATAGCCTACATTACAAACATACTACTGTCACTAGTAATTAAAAAGAGAGAGATCACATATCTTATATCTCCCTTTTTCCAAAGCAAAAATAAATAACCTATTGTGGTAGAATTTTGCAACATAGTGCACTAAAGTCTACAGATTTCACACTGTCTCTTTGATAATGTGACTATAATTGTACATCTTTGTTGCCACTTTTAAATCATGCATTTCTTGGTAGTATTGAACATTCCTACTAAAAATGAAAGACTTACATTATGTGTTATTTGGGATTGAAATTTTTTGCTGACTAGATATCTAGGTTTTTGGATGGATGTACCTACCCTCCAAGGGCCTTTGTACAAATTTTCAAAGTATGCAGGTTGAGAAGCATAATATGCAGGAGTCAATCTCAACAAAAGGGGATGTTGACAAGCTTACCTTTGATATTAAGTATAAAATCCTACAAAATAAATACATTTAGTTTGCATTTGTATTTGTACTTTAAAGAACTGAGCTGTGATGAAGATGAAGAATAGAAAAAAAAAAAGAAAATGTGTCATTCTAATGCTATGAAGTAGACTCCTACCTGAAAAAGGAGGTTGGCAGTTGATAATTAGGTAAGGCATATAACATGCGACTACCACTTTGGTGGCATTCTACAATATTCCCTGAGGAAGACATTTATTTATTTATTTTACATTTGTTGACTGGTCTAGACTGACTGGATATATGTCCATTTTCAGTGGAGGCCCAGGGAGAAAAAGCTCCAGATAACACAGATAGAACACAACAGACATGAGTCAAACATACTTACAAAGCCCTCTAGTAGGTACTCACAGTATACACAGTGTGTAATAGTATACAAAAACAATAGCTTGCATCAAGCTATTATGAGCAAGAGATGCATACGATATTAATTTAAATAAGGCATTGAATAAGTAGTGCTTAATCAGGGTTAGTACATGGACAAAGCCAGTGCTCTTTAAAATACTGTTTGAGGCCTTTTTTGAAGACACTTAAAGAAGGTTTGAGGGTAAGATTAGATGGAAGTGAATTCCAAGTTTTACCAACAATGTTGGCAAACAGGGAGTCACCAGCTGAGTTAATGGCTTTGTGGGTTTGGCCCAACAGTTTATTGGATGATCATAGTTGCTTTGAATTACTGTATATTATTATATTTCTGAGTGCCGGAGTATTTTCAGGGTGGTACAGAATTTTGTGTGCAACTATAAGCTAATTGAACAGAAGTAGACTAGGCAGTTCTAGTCACCAGAGAAGATGGAGGTTTTGACAGTGAAGTGTCCTATATGTTGAGCCGATGACAAATCTGACAATATGGTTGCAAAAGTGAGAGGGCTTACAAAGTTCAGTTTTGCTCAAATTGGAGAGCATGGGGGAGGCATATAGAAGGGTAGAGAGTAGGTGTGAGTTGGCAAATGCAGTCCTAGTTAATGGAGTTAGAAAAGGCTTCCTTCTATATAATAAGCCAAGCTTCTTATTAATGTTTTTATAGTTGTATTGGTATGCAGATCAAATTTGAGACTATTGTCCACTATTACTCCTAAAAGCTTAGTATGGTCATCTGGAGAGATAGAGGTACAATTGTTAGATGTTATGGAGAAGGAAAATGGGGTGGATCTACTGGTGGGGGTAAAGAGGAGCAGTTCATCCATCTATGTTTGTGGTTGATTATTTAAAAATAAGTATTTAAGCTAAGGCAAGTGACAAGAAGATGCATTTCACAGCTCTCATAGTAAGGGTATCAACCTAGCAGGATACATATAAAAACGTATGTGTGTTGGGACAGTAAGATCAATCCTCATAGAGAAAAAAATGCTGCTTTTCTGGTCAATGTACAGCATCAGCAAACTTTGTGTAGAGCCCAGACTGTGCAGCAATATCTTTCTAAAGAAAAGATGGTGTGAGAATGAGTTTGGACTATGCAGCACTGCTTCCACAAACATCTAACTAGACCAGCCAGAACATGTTCTTTTGATGGTTAACTTTCTTCAAAATATATCAAGTCCTCTAGGGAGCAGTTAAGTTTTGAGCTGAATTTATCAGAGAAACATAAAATGAGCATAGCATGCCAATAGTGTTCATGATTATCACTTGGAGTAGACTTTTTGACTATATGGAGCAGGACACAATACTCAGCCAGCTTCAAAAAGCTCTGAATCTCTCTCACACTTTCACACTGACAGCTGATTGCTCAGCTCTGTGGAGGGAAATCTGCAGTCAAAGTGAATCTTTCTTTAGTATTTTTTGCCACCACGTGAAGAAGCCAATCAGAGGCTTCATAGAAGCAACAGCTGGCTTTTGTCTTCATTTCTGGCAGATGATTCCCCAATAGAGAATCCTTTCCCACATATGTTTTGCCCTGTTATGAAAAAAATGTGCTTTTTACTTTAAGTAGCATTTCTCCTTTAAAAAACTCAGTATTCTTCTAATATAGGACCCTTCTTGTCATGGACCACTATTTTAGCATTAATTAATGTGGGGGGCATTTTTTTCTATCTAAATGTTTCGGCTTGGGAAAACTTTGATATGTTTTTAAACTTTTACAAAGATACAGTACGGGAGTGTTCTAAATTTGCAAAGAATTTTACAGGATCTCCCAGTGCTTGTGTATACTTTATGAGAATGTATCTGCAATTTTTTTCTGTCTACTTTCATTTTTAATGGGTTTCTTGTTGAATTGTACTGTACTGCTTCTGTATTACTGTAATAGGGGACTGTGGACTTGAGTATGTGTAGATGTGCTGCTTGTGAACACATTTTGACTACTTAAGCAACAACAAGAAACAGCAAAATAGTCTTAAAAAAGTCTAAAAAGTCACAAAAACAACACAGATTTCACGTTGAAGAATTTAATAAAAATTCAAACTGTCTGAGCGCCTCGGCCACCACAGCCTTCAATGAGTACAAAAGTAATAGTGACAAACATTCCCTTTTATACACACAATCAATTAAATAGACTCCATCCCCCATCCAATTAATGAATTAATTAGCCAGTTCATAGTACTGAGTTGAAAGTGAGCAGAAATTATATAGATCATACTGTAATACTATAACAAATACAACAAATACAAACATTAAAAACGCACAAATGTATATTATATATTAAAGTAAACACCTCCAATTAATTTCTGTGTTCGCACCCATTGGTAATAATGTATTATACTTTAATATAAAAAGAGTTTCCTTATATAATAACATATTTTTTAATAATTTGTCATCCCCTTTCTTCACAAAAACTTGTTCTAATATAGTTGCTTGCAATAAATTAGCATTACATCTATGCTTTTCCATAAAGTGCACTGCAACTGGGCTTTCCAATGCTCCCCTTTTATTGTCATGAACATGCTCCTGTAACCTTATTCTAAATTTTATTTGGTTTCCCCAATATAGAAAAGGTTGCAGGGACATCTAAGACAATAAATAACACCCGAGGTATAACAAGAAAAACATTTATTTATATTAAAACAAGTTTTTGTGAAGAAAGGGGATGACAAATTATTAAAAAATATGTTATTATATAAGGAAACTATTTTTATATTAAAGTATAATACATTATTACCAATGGGTTTGAACACAAAAATTAATTGGAGGTGTTTACTTTAATATATAATATACATTTGTGTAGTTTTAATGTTTGTATTTGTTGTGTTTGTTATAGTATTATATTATTATCTATATAATTTCTGCTCACTTTCAACTCAGTACTATGAACTGGTTAATTAGTTCATTAATTGGATGGGGGATAGAGTCTATTTAATTGATTGTGTGTATAAAAGGGAATGTTTTTCACTATTACTTTTGTACTCATTGAAGGCTGTGGTGGCCGAGGTGCTAAGACAGTTTGAATTTTTATTAAATTCTTCAACGTGAAATCCGTGTTGTTTTTGTGACATTTTGACTACTTACCTTCTGACCGACTCATTCTAGCAACATTTCTCGACTCTACCATCTACCATTGTACCTTAAAAAAAATAAAATAAAAAAAAAAATTACCAAATAGCCTTGTCAACACCTAAGCAGATAGTGGGTGAATTTGTAGTGGTCATTTGCCATTCCTCAGACCTTGACATACCTGTCCAGCTTCCTCTGGTGTAGTCCTTTCAAGCACCATGAACCAGCTGTCATCCACATCCTCATCAGTTGTTCCAATGTCTAAATTTGACATAGGAAAACCATCTTCTCTGGGTAAGGGAAACACTTTTGGATATGTTGCTCTTGGTAGCTGAAGAAAAAAACCCTTAGACAGAGATGGAGTCCCTTCTCCACATCTTCATTCAATATTATTCCTGTAAAGCAGTGGTCCCCAACCACTGAGCTCCAGACCGGTACAGGGCCGCCAGGCACAGGGTGAAACGAAAAAGTGAATGTGTGTATGTATGTGTATGAGTGTGTTTGTGTCTGTCTGCGTGTGTGAGTGAATGTGTGCATGAAAGGAGAATGTATGTGTGTGTGCAAAAGAAGACACTGTGAGTGTATGAGAAAGAGTGAGCAGTGAGATCGACTGAGATATTTTACACTCGCTAAGCAGAGCCTTTAGAGAGTGTAAAATACAACCGAAAAAAGTGAGTGTGTGTGTGTGTTTCTGTCTGCATGTGTGAGTGAATGCCTGCATGAAAGCAAGAGACTGTGTGTGTGAGACAGATCAAGAGAAAGAGAATGATAATGATCTTGTGTGAGTGAATGGGTGCATGAATGCAAAAGAGAGAGAGGGAGAGACTGTGTGTGTGTGTGTGTGTGTGTGTGTGTGTGTGTGTGTGTGTGTGTGTGTGTGTGTGTGTGTGTGTGTGTGTGTGTGTGTGTGTGTGTGTGTGTGTGTGTGTGTGTGTGTGTGCATGTCAGAGAGAGAGAGAGACTGTGTGTGTGTGTGTGTGTGTGTGTGTGTGTGTGTGTGTGTGTGTGTGTGTGTGTGTGTGTGTGTGTGTGTGTGTGTGTGTGTGTGTGTGTGTGCATGTCAGAGAGAGAGAGAGAGAGAGAGAGACAGAGAGAGCTCAATCCCTGGCAGCAGCAGCAATGAGATTTGCATAACATTTGCGTACCTGTCAACCATACCACTCAATCTCTTGCACAATAAATCTGGACAAAGCCACAAACAATAGGACAGATTTTAAATATTGCTTTTATAAAAAAACAGAAAGTGATTATGCTATCTTAACAGTTATTATCTTGTACTTTTCTCTTTGTTATTGTTATTAACTGTCATACTTCACAAATTTCTTTTCTGCTCGGGTCTCCGCTGAAAAAGGGCACCTGGCCAGTTGAATTAGGTCAACAAATGTCAAATAAATAAATAAAAAGTCAATAAGGTTGCTATTAGGTTTGTACCTCTCGACCATACCACTCAACCTCTCACACAATAAATCTGGGCACATACCTCTCAACCTCTTAGAGCAAGAAATCTGGACAAAGCCATAAGTAATGGGAGGAGAAAGGCCCAAAAATAGGGACACTTTTAAGTACTGCTCTTGCAAACTTAGAAAGTAGATAGAAATACAGTTTTTTCATTATCATGTATTTTCTGAAAGGTATGAAGTCTACAACTCAACTGTCTGTCATTATTTTCTGACTTCAAACCTCAAGGATCTGCCAATGATTTGCCAGAAAAAACAATTTTATGAGAAATAGACCAAAAATATGAGGCAAGAATCTGGACGTTCTGTGAAAATCTGTTGAGAGGTATGCTGGACAAAGCCAAATAATATGGACAGATTTTAAATATTGCTCTTATAAACTTACAAAATCAGTAAGGTTACCACATACCTCTTGACCATAGTAGATCAAAGTTATGCTGTTAAGCAGAATGAACACTTTTTTTTTTTGGTATTTTTTATTGTACTTTGGAGCTTTTCTTAGAGTGTCTTGGCTGGAAATGGACTTCTAGTCCAGTAAGACCTCCCCGGTAAACAAATGTCAAATAAATAAATAAATAAATAAATATTATGCACTTTATTATGCACACATGATGGCCAGTCCATGGAAAAAATTGTCTTACATGAAATTGGTACTTATTACTTACTGCAAATAAGTTTGGAGACCACTCCCCTGCTGTACAAAAAAAAAAAAAAAAAAAAAAAAAAAACGGTTAAAAACTGTTCATGTGAAGACATGGGGCAGGATTCACGAAGCCTCCGTGTAAGAGATACATGGCTTACATGGAGGCTGCAGTTAAACGGTGTGACGTCAGCATGTAATGTATATGCATGAGGGCATGATGAATCACACCTAAGGCTAACACGGTCCGTGGAAGACAGTAGAGGGCGTGTCCGTAGGCTGAGCCCTGCAAGTGGACATGCCCCAAGAAGAGTAAAATTGCCCAAAGTAAACACCCATGACAGAGGCCATGGAAATGTGAATAAACACAACACAACACATGCCCCCACAGACTATGAACATAAAATATATAAATGAACATGTTATATATTTTTTTTAAATCGTAAAGATGTTTGCCCATGAGTCCGCTCATTTGTCCGGGCGTGCCCGTAGCTTAGCCACAGTTAGCAGTCAGTGGAAAAGGATATAAGAACTAAATATGCAAAGTAACCCAAGAAGCAATAGCGTAGCGGTAGAGACATCGGCTGAAGAGCAGGCATTCATGGTTCGAGCCCCCACAACATCAATTTTTATTTTTAGTAAAATAAGCACAAAACAAGTCCCTGACAAATATGTACACATATAAAATCATAGTTTATGTAAAATGTAATGAAATAGTCCATTTATTTTGAAGAAATGTGAGACAACAAAACATTAAAAAATGCGAGATGTGCCTATAGCTGAGCTACAGTTTAACAAGGTGAGTGCATCTGCCCGTAGATGAGCAGTGGTTTAACAGGTGTAAAATGAGTGCCCGTAGGTGAGCAGTGGTTTAACAGGTGTAAAATGAGTGCCCGTAGGTGAGTAGTGGTTTAACATGCTGGAACTGTGTGCCCCTAGCTGAGCTGAGCGTAATATGCGTGCTAACAGCCAAATGAAGCGTAAACCAGCGTACCCCATTTGCGCGGAGCTGCGCATCGCGCCAACAAGCTAACCGACGGGCAACGTTGAGCACGCTGTATCAAAACTGCCTTTACACAGACACACCCCCTAGCCTGTCTAGACAGTCATAAAAAATAAAAAGCAGTGGCCAGGTTCGAACCCAGGATACTATGCACCATAGTCAAGGTACTGAACTACTAAGCCATGACAGCAGTACCTAGAAATGCAGTAATAGCAAATATATAGGAATGAATACAAAGTGGGGCATGACAAAGCAGGTTTTGTGAAGTTGATACAATTCCAAAATGGCCAATCACAGATATGTGCGGGAAAAATGGCATATATAAGCCCCATAGGTGGGAATACACAGCATAAACAATTGTATAACTAACTTGCAGCCAGAATGTCAGGAGTAGGTGAGGGTAGTTGCTTTTGAGCACAGAGGTGGGGCGTTGAGGAGTCCAGATACATGGTCTGGCTCCTAGTCCACAATCACGACGCCCAACTCATGCAGGGCCAGGTCCTGTGGGGAGCATATAGGGCTGAGGCGTGGGACCAGTTGGCTCATGATCTCACCAGTGCCACAGGGATTCCAAGGACTGGTGAGCAGGTCCGTCACCACCATGCAGACCTGAAGAGACGCAAGCAGGACTAATTGAACCTTTGGATCCAGGAGGCCCGGCAAATGCCCAACGCCCCACTACTGAGTAAGTTACATGTAATTATGTATGTAAGAAATTAAACTAGCTGATATTATGGAGATGTGTATTCCAATATTACTTCATTTATATTACAGCTGCAGGTATCCATTCTGCGAACTGCAGAGCCTATGGCGATAGGCTGGTGCGGTTGCGCCACCAGGCAGGTCAGTAATCCTCTCCCAGTAACTGTAAAGAAATATAAAAGTATGACAGTTAGCAAAAGAGTGCAGTGTAGTCACTAAGTAATAAAATGTGCAAGTAACAGTGTAAGAGTGTTTGCAAGTATTGCTTGATTACAAAAGTGTGTTGCAGTCTGTAATCCAAATAGAAAAATGAAAATGTCTGAAATAAAGTCTGAAATAAAGATGCCCCACCTGTAATATAATAGTACACAACCTGCAGCAGGCTGAAAAGTACAGCTGCAGAAGATGAGCAAATCACATGTGTGAAATATACCCCTGTTGAAATACTGAAACATGACAGAAGTGAGACTGCTGGAAAGGATTGTAATAACTACAGGTAAAACATGTCAATAAAGCCTAGAAGTAAGTACCATCCTGAATAGTAAAATGAAAACAAGTGAGAGAGTGTGAGAAAGAGTTATGAATCCACCAATAAAGTAGTAATAACCCCTGAATAAAGTATACTGCAGTCAGTACAGAATGAAATGAATGTGAGAAGCAGAACCAAACAGCAAAATGTGTTCAAAGTGTTGCTGCAGCTGGAATGTGTATCCCAAAATCTGGATATGTTGCTCTCAGTCTGCAATATGCAGTTAGTATGATTGTCTGACATACCAAACATCCACAGTTGTCTATAGCTATATAAAGCAAATGTAGCAGGATGATGTAGCTGAACAAAGCCAGATATGAATGTGTATGAAGAACAATAAAATGTATATTGATGTAGCAGTAACAGTCCTATCACCAAATTGAAGTAGTTATCATATAGGAAACTGTAGTTAGAACAGTAGTGTGTATATATCTGCAGCTATTAGAAATGTACAACATATGTATTGGTATTCAAAGGTGTTAATATTATTTTCTTCACCCCACCCTATAACCACATATAACCCATTCCACGTGAAAATGGTATGTGCAATCACAATTAACACCCCTGGACATTTGTCCTGTTGGGTCATAAATATTTGCATGTCCGTTGATGCATCTGCCCTGTTCATACATCCAAACCTGATGGCCTGTTGCCATCAATCAACCCTGCATGTTGTTGGACTGTGTATTGCTGTTCAAATTATGCATGTGTTATGCTCGCTGTTCAATGGTGTGAATATCTGGGTGTTTGGTTAATGGGAATACTAATGCATGCTGTTACAACTAATTGCGAATGGTATTGTATGTTACTAACCCAAACTGTCATGACATAATGCAAAACATAGGACGACAGGGAAGGCGGGTTCCAACGGACCCACCTCTCCCACCTCAGCTGGTGAGTGCACCTGGCACTAGTGGCCAGTCTGGACCCTCCTCCTGAGGCCCTGTGCCACCTGTGGGTGGAAGTGCTGCAGGGAATGGGGCTCGTCCCCCCTCTGCAAGCGTGGCCAGAGGAGAACCACCACTCACCCTCCGTAGCGTCCAGACTGTGGTGCGTAGGGAGATCCGGGACTCTGTTCTTGGGCCCCTACGCCAGCTTGAGGCACAGGTGGCACAACTTACGGGCATGCCTGTTGCCCGGCCTACACAGCCCCCAGCACAGCCCCATCCTGGGCAGTGAAGGAACAGTGGCAACTGCCCATGAGTGGGGATATCAGTTCCACTGTTGCCATCTGTGGGCTCATGGGCTCTGGATATCCAAACATCCGTCCCCGTCAATTGTGTAACCCCCACACATGTCATACACCGCCCCTGTATGCATCTTGTTTGTCTTGTCTGTTGACCTACCCAACCTACCTCCCCAGCTATACCGACTTCCTTCATCTGACATACCACTTTCACCTGAAAAAAAAAAAGGCACTCTGTACCCACAAAAAAATCATGCCCCATACATAGCTGCCCATTCCGCACACATGTCTGCTGGACATGGAAACTATCAATTACAATTGGCTGTACAACAAGTATTATTGTTGTCCTGACACCTCTCTCAGGGGTGGAAGGTTTCAAATGTCACACCAAATTACATACATATGCACAGCTGTTGCTGATGAAGAAATGGGCAGCTATGGGCCTTACCTACATCCCTCCTGCAAATCCCAAGCTTGTTTCCCGACTGTCTTACCCTCTTTGTGACCCCTTTTTCACCACTTTCCTGTCTCCCCATTTTCATTTCTTTCAAAGAAAATAGTGCAGGTGTGCGCCAGAGTAAGCACTGTTAAGCGGTTGTAAGCGGGTGTGCACGGAGCTGAACGCCAGTGCGCATGCGGGAGCTCCACGCAAACCAGCGCTAACCCGGTTACAACTGCTTAAAAGTGCCTTAGTCACTCTGATTGACAGGTCCTGTAGTCAGTTCAAAAGCAAAATAAAATCCCACTGTCAGTCCCGAACCCAGGACCTTGGAAACAGAAGTCTGCATGACCTACCACTAAGCCATGACTCTTATACAAGAACATTGTGCTAAAATAAATATATCATGTAATAGTAGGAATGAATGTAAAGGGAATATAGGATGTGTAGTACACAAATCATGTCATTTATACTTAATGTCAAAACTAGTGGATTTCCATAATAGTAGTGTGTGAACAGAAACAGCCATGCTAGTTGGTAGCTAGTAGGTAATAATGTCAGTTAATGTACATATATAAATGTATGTATATTTACATATATATATATATATATATATATATATATATATATATATATATATATATAGTTGTAGGTGTCAGTGTGCATACACACTTACTACAGGAAACAGGAGAGAGGAATGGAGAAATGTGAATCTACAACACAGCCTGAATCATGAGAGAGATACTAACCTTTACACTCACAGAACAGTCTCCACAGCATACCAGCATGGTCCCGCCCTTACTATCTGAAAGGGCAATGCCTATCTCACATACCCTTTTATAGCACTGTCCTGAAATCACAGTGAGAACTGCAATCAGTACACAACTGGCTGCATGCAATTAGCAAATGCTGGCTTACAATTGGTGCAGAGGCCATCACATGGACTTATGCAGATACCTACAAAAGCATCCTGTACTCACACTCCACACATGCAATACGTTCATTGCACTGTCTGGAGGCAGACAGAGAGAGAGACAGACAGAGACAGAGAGAGAGAGAAAAAAAAAAAACACAAACAACAACACACGGTACACACACTGAGTCTAAGTTGTCAGCAGTGACAGTAGCAAGCCATGCCAGCAGCAGCAGGAAGCAGTAGTAGCGGTAACACAACCAGCTGCGTCAAACACAGGTAATGTAAAGTAATAGGTTAATAGTCTGCATACTGTGAACCCTCCATATGTGTCATAGGTCTGTATCTATAGGTATGTCCACGTGATATGTTGTGTGCACGTAGTTCCACCAAAAAAGGATGACTATACATTACATGTCATTCAGTGTTAGGCCATGATCCTGGCAGCAGTTTTCCTTTGCAGTGAGTCCTGTCTGTAGGATGTGTGTTTCAGCTGGTGTAATGACTATGGCGCTTAGTTAGCAGTCATCTGGGAACTTTGCCATCCACAACCCGCACATGCTCGCTTTCACATCTGAGAAATAAATACCAAACAAGAGGGGTCCTAGGACAGAGGCCTGTGGGATACCACATGTGACTGGCATTGAGTCTGACATGGCTCCTACAATATCGATATTATGGATTCTGTATGTCAACCAGTGTGCAACCCATCATGTGACATATGTAGTAACATGTAAGCTAATGAGCTTGTCTATGATGCCTGAGTGGAGTACTGTGTTGAAGGCCTTAGGCAAGTCCAGGTAGGCTGTATGGATTGCGTTGCCCTCATCAGTGGCTGTAGTGACTGTTTTGAAAGGTCAACCAGGTTCAAAAGGCAGGATCAGCCCATCACAAATGCAAACTGGCTGGGAACAAGTGGCTGCAGGTACCCAATATTGCTGTATATGCGTCCCATACTGAATCATTCCATAGCTTTGCAGACCAGGCTGGTTAAGCTTATGGTGCAGTAGTTCCCAGGGTCAGTAGAGGTGCCTCCTTAGTGGAGTGGGACCACTGTTGCTGTATGCCAGTGTTCAGGTACATATCCTGTAGTACGGCCAAGGTTAAATATCAGTCTTATATGCGGTTGTATGTCCTCTTGGAGTTCACGTAGCACACATCCATGGATACCATCAGGTCACATTGATGCTGTGTGTTCTGCTTTGCTGAGGGCGGCCCTCACCTGGACATGTGAGATGATAGGGAGGTTACATTCAGCTGTGATAAGTATTTCTACTTGTGGGGGAGAAGGAGGGGGGATACGTGCACCGAACCTGTCTGCAATAATGTTGCCAATATCTGTGTGTTCGGTGAATGTTAAGTAGGTGTGTATTAACTCAGAGCATATCTGAGTCATTTGGTCCATATGTGTAACATAACTGAAGATGGCCTTGTGGTTATCTATAGTGTTCGTGGCCATTTCCCTCCCAGAGAAGGCCGTGGATGTTGATATGAGAGACCGTAGCTTATTACCAGTGCTGACCACAGATGCCTTCCCTTAATGTGAATCTCCTCTGTGCTGCAGTAGCCTCCTTCTATTGTTATACAATCTGCCTTTGGCTTGGGTCCACTGGACAGGATGCCTAACCTTTGTGCATAGGGTCTGGGTTAGAAATGTGTGTGCATGTTCCATGCAATCTTTGGGATGTCCGTGGGAAGCATTCGCAAAGGGGTCAGCAGTGTGGGTTGTGGCTTCCACTGGCCCAGTGGGCTGCATGGATACCATCTCAGTCCTAACAAGTGAATAACTGTCTAATTACATACATATCAAAGTAGTCTACTGTGCTGGTGGTGGTGGTGGTGGGATATGTATATCCAGGCCGAGTAACTTGTGTCCAGATCACACTAGTGGATGGCGTTCCACATACAGTACCTTGGTATGAACCCCCAGAGTGAGGTTGTGCATTGGACCTGTCGCAGTGTGCTGACCGATGGGGCATGCTACTATATTGTATGGAATGTGGCAGGTATTGTTGCACAGGTGTCAGCTGAGCACTGATATCTGGCCATGTACTTGTGTATCCACCAACAGACACACACATGCTACATATGGGAGTAGTACTATATCACTACAGTTGAGTATCATGTATAGTATGTGTGCCATATATTGCTGACATAGTCTGCTGATATCCTGTTTGTGTTCTCTTCCAGGGACATGGCGCATCAGCGTAATCCCGCCTACTCTGCAGCAGAAGATGAGGAGATACACCAGAGCCTGGAGCGGGATTATGACATACTTTTTTCCCGCACCAGCCAGAATCAGCAGGAGAGGGCTGCACTGTGGCACTACCTTGTCCGTAGGGTAAATGAAATTGGCACGCATAATAGGACATATGAGCAGGTACAACATCACTGCAGTGATTTAATCAGAAATGTCAGTCAGCGTGCATCGGATATCCACAGGCAACAGGTTGCCACAGGAGGTGGGGTGGCCACACCCCCCCCACCAGACTGGAGTGGCTACTCCTAAGTGTTGTGGCTCCAGCCCCGGAACAGCAACAGCAATACACCTGCATCATGATGGAGGCTGGATCCACACAGCAGCACGACATGGAGCATGCAGGTAATATGCCATATGTACACTTGACTGTTCTGTAAACTGTTAGTTTATGCATGTGTAAGGTGTGTCCGTGGTATGTAGCTGTCAACATAGTATGTAATTGTGCAGGTGTGATATTGGCAATATCAGCAGCTGACATGTGAAAGGCAACTGGTGTACTACTGCACTGTATCATATGCAGTATCAATGGCACAGTTGTGCCCACTGACATTAATCTCCTCATTTCTGCAGGTCCCTTCAGTGTTACAGCAAGGCAGGCCATCCATGCTGGTGAGTGTGTTTTAACAATACCTATAATAGTCCTGATAGTGCTAGTAATACTAGTGTAACTCAGTAGTGCTCTGTGTGTATACTGCGGAGTGTGCATGTGTGCATGTGTGCCTGTGTCCACGTGTGCATGTGTGCATGTGTGCCTGTGTCCATGTGTGCATGTGTGCATGTGTGCTGGTGTCCACGTGTGCATGTGTGCATGTGTCCACGTGTGCATGTGTGCATGTGTGCCTGTGTCCACGTGTGCATGTGTGCATGTGTGCATGTGTGCAAGTGTGCATGTGTGCATGTGTGCACGTGTGCATGTGTACATGTGTGCCTGTGTCCATGTGTGCATGTGTGCATGTGTCCACGTGTGCATGTGTGCATGTGTGCATAAGTGCATCACTGGTAACATTGTGTGGACACTGTAAACTGTGTTTCCTGTCTTCCTCCCACAGGTTCTGGTGCTGCTCTGGTGTCCTGCAGCAGGGAACCTGAATCTGGTGCCACAGGTACTGATAATGATGATATCTGTGTAATGGCACAGGAAGGTGTGTCAGGGTCCACCATTGGTCAGCCAATTGACAGTACACAGCTGTCAACCCCATCATTGCGCACAGTCATCCTGCCAGTACATCCTATGTCACCATTGTCCCTAGGTGATGGACAGGATACAGTGGGCATTGACCAGGGTAATGTGGTATCTGTGGCACATGCTTCCCCACACAGCAGCCATGGGCAGGGTCCTGCGATGGTACCACACAGACAGTTGCCCATGGGTTCTTGTGTGAGCATCCGTGGGCATACTGCCTCTGGCAGACGTGCCCAAAGAGGTCTGTCCACGTCAGCTATGTTTCGGGCTGTCATGCAGGCAGTCGCGTATGGAAAGGTACACCAGACAGGGTCTGAGGGAGCTGACAGCATGTTGCACAGCCATGACTGACAGTATGCGTGACATCGTGGATGCTATCCGTAATTTCACCGATGTCATAGACAGACGTTGTGGGGACATATTACAGCAGTTCCACAACCACATGTCCATGAGCCAGGGCAATGGTGGGCGGTTGCGGCATCAACGTGGCCGTATGCCAGCAACAGCAGCAGCTGGCAGTCGGCGCGGATGACAACAGGCCCGCTGATGCCCCCATAGTGCCAGCAGCAGCCCCAGCAATGCTGGGTCTGTGCTGTCATCAGAACACCCCAGGAGACCATGTGCACGTGGCTCTGGACAGTCCCAACAGGGACCTGTGTCCAGTCAACACACTTCCACTTCTGATGACAGTACCCAGTCTGGCTTAGTACCGGATACAGTCCGTAGCACCCCTGCCAGGCACAGGTACCGTGTCCGTGCCCACAGACACTGATCTGTATGACCTGCCAGGTGCAGTCTGCGGCTGTCCACGAACTACTGTATATGGCAGCCATGAGGTGGAACTGTGTGCGTGCATACACACATGCAAAATGTTAACACCTAGGGCTACCACATACATGCACACACTGCACCAACAGTGCCCCACCCTGTACTGCTGTCCCTCACCAACACACATACACACACATGTCAATTGGTGGTATCAGTGGCAGACTCAGGCATACCTAATTCACACCCTGTGCATATGATGAAACTGTGCCACCTCCTGCAATCTCCAACATCAGTGCAGGAACAGGTAAACATGTTGCTGATGCACATGGTGACTACATAGAAGTGTATTAGTAGTATCATGTTGGTAACAGTACAGTGTGCTGATATGACTGTGTGTATATCCCAGCATGCCTGATGCAGTAACCGTATGACTGTCCTGAATTGTTATCTACACCCATAGTACATACCAAAGTGTAACAGCTGCACATTATTGCATACCGGTGGTAAGGATGTCAACAGATAGCCACATACATGGGTAGCACAGGGGGGAAGCTAATGCAAGTAGTGATACGCAATGATGGACATGTACAGTAATGGTGGCAGGTTGCCCACAACGACTATGCAATGTGGATGTTTGCGCATGTTGATATGTGTGCAGTACCAATGTAATCCAAATCACAATTAACTATGACATAATATCAGTTCTACCATGGACATCTGAGCTGTGCATTCTTGGGTACATGTTGATAGTGCCTACATATTTGCACTGTTACCTACTGTTAGTGTTACCCCTTCTTTGTTGTACAATGGACTACTTCCAGCCCTGCTTACTGTAGCTTTGTTTGCATGCATGTTCGCTTGGGGTTCCCTGGAACACTGCTTTCACCTGCAATGCAGAGTTACAGTGCTTCTGTGGACTCCTAGTGACATCTGCATAGCGTACTATATGTATGTCAAGTTTACACATGACAGAACGTCACTGTCTGTCCTGTTCGCATGTACGTTGCCTGTGACACATTGCACATGTCTTACCTGGTATTTACCCACGTGTGCAGTCATATATGCCAGTGCTATGAAATCAGTAGCAGTACACCCACACATACACACCTTCAGTATGTTGTTCCCCATTGGCCCTATGTGTTGGTAATCACCATGGCAATCACACTACTATGGTAGCATGTGCAAAGGTAACCTGTGAATCACCTCTATGGTCCAGTTGTGGTTTATGTGAGTCATGTGGCAATGTCACAGCTGCCACATGTATGCAGTCAACCCTAACCCCTGGCCAGAAACGTACAACACATGTGTGGGATGCCACCACATAGCCAATCTGGGGACTGAGCACTCTGAACCCAGTAATGCCATACCCTGTCAGGTGGCATGACATACTACAGTGACTACAATACCAGTCAGACATAGACACGCACTGACAGCAATCTGAACACACTGGGGCATACTTGGAGACTCAGAATAGCATCCTGCCTGAGCATCACACACCTCCGCAGCTGGCACACAGGCATACGTTACGTCGGAACAGAGCACATGCCACACATGGCACACACATCCCGTGTGCCACACACTCACAGCCTGTAGGGCTACACAACACACCTGCTACAGATGTGTCAGGAACCTCTCTTGGCCGCTGCAGTGGGGTCCCGCTCAACAGGCTGTACATGGTGAAGGTCACAGTGATATGCCTGTGGGGCACTATGGTCCACCACAAAACACATGCATACAGGTCAGTCAGAGGCATGGACACATATGACTCAGTCATTGACCATGCCACTATGGATAACCTGAGACATACCTCCCTGGACTACATGATAGGGAACATAGAAGGGATCTCTCAGCATGTGGCACGGGCCAGTATGAGCCTGATCTTGGTTGCCATCATACCCTCACCAGGTATGCTACCACTATATGTAGGAAGGGTGTTCTATGTCTACATTCTGCTCAATCTCCAATGTCATTCATAGGGTATCCACTGGCTGTCAATGTGTGCTTACATGCTAGGGAAGCCACAATGATTTGCGAGGGACAGCTTGCATCTGACACCCATGGGCCATTGTATATTGGTGAAGCCCCTTGATACACACATAGTGCCTTATGCTGCAGGGCACGGATTACATAGCCACCTCCGCGGGTATCACACAGGATAGGACACTAACAGTGATGCTACACAACACCAGCAGTGTACACCGCAAGATGCATGCACTGGACACTGTCCTCAGCACGGTGAACTGCAATGTCTGTGCAGTACCAGAGTCCTGATACATGGCTCACAGGTGCAACCCATCACTGCCAGGTTATACCTCATACCATGCCTGTCGTCCCCTACACATGTAACACACATGGACAGGGGGGTGGTATCCCAAGGCACCACAGATACACACACCTTCAGTTTGCTGGCACAGCACAAAGCATCAGGGCCTATTCATGTGCAGTTAACATTGTGTCGGACTGCCTTCTGGTTCATAGCCTGGCACACACAACCCTCCCATACACAGGAAACCCACCTATCCTCCATAACAACACTGGCAATATGACAGTCTTAAGAAATGTCTTTATATGGTTGGAATGCATCCAGCCAAACATTGTGCGTGAGCATTACTGTAGCTACAATACACTAGTTGAAAGGTTCCCAGCATGTGGTCACTGAATTGCAGTGGAATAACATGTTACCACTCCCACAACAGGTGGGAACATGCAGCACCTGTACATCGACTACATGTAGACTTTATGGCCCAGACCAGATGTGTATCCCCTGCTGTAGGTATTTTACCATATACACCCACACTGTATAGACACATACAGCGTGCGGCCCCTGCACAGTAAGACACAGTCATATTGTTATGCATTGCAAATACCATTTATCCACTCGAGGCACGTGTCAGACATGGTAACTACTGCAAGTCACAGGTATTTATGTGTATGTGTCACACACATACATCATGTGTGCATTGCCATTGGTGGTTTAGGCAATGGCATGCATTGTTATGCACAAAGACCCACACAAGGTCATAATGTGTGACACAACCACACGTGGCATTTGTGGGTTTCCAAAACATACCTACCTGTACTCTGACAATGGTAATAGACCCAGTAGCGGAGCGCACTATTGGCATTACTGGCCAAGTAGCCCTGTTTGGCTGTGCTGATAGTGTGGTGACATCCCCTGTGTTTACTGGGGAAATATGCAGCATCTGGTGTATTGTAGTATTTGCCAAAAGGATCTGTTTTTTTACACTTGCAATTACACACACCCTACTATCCCTCCACACACTTGCCATTTGCAGGATTCATACCCTTACCTAACTATGTCACGACACGTGAGAGAGACCTATTAGTGAAGCGCACTATTCGGATTACTAGAAGGTTCCTCTTCTCCGGCTGTACTTATAGGGTGCTGACATCATCAGTGTATGGAAAGGGTAATGTGCATCATGTAGTGTGATCTCCTGATTGCCAAAAAGAACATGTTTTTCATACAGAATTGCACACACACACACTTGCCATTTGCAGGTTTTAAACCCCTACCTAACTATGTTATGACACTTGAGAGAGATGCTTTAGCAGAGTGCGCTATTCGGATGACTGGGAGGTGTCTCTTCTCCAGCTGTATGTATAGGGTGCTGACATCATCAGTGTTTGGAAAGGGTAATGTGCATCATGTAGTGTGATCTCCTGATTGCAAAAAAGCACATGTCTTTCATACAGAATTGCAAACACACAAACTCCCCCCATCCAAACACACACACTTGCCATTCGCAGGTTTCAAACTCCTACCTCACTAAGTTATAGCATGTGAGAGAGACGCATTTGCAGAGTGCACTATTTGAATTACTGGGAGGTTTCCCTTCTCCTGTTGTACTTATAGGGTGCTGACATCATCCGTGCTTAGATAGGGGAATGTGCATCCTGTAGAGTGCTTTCACAGTTGCCAAAAGGGACATCTCCCTCACACACACTAACCTCCCTCCACACACACTGGGCAGTTGCAGAATTCTAAGCCCTTCCTAACTATGTTATGACACTCGTGACAGACGCATTTGCAGAGAGCGCTATTCGAATTACTGGGAGGTTTTCCTTCTCCTGCTGTACTTATAGGGTGCTGACATCATCCGTGCTTAGATAGGGGAATGTGCATCCTGTAGAGTGCTTTCACAGTTGCCAAAAGGGATATCTCCCTCACACAGACTTGCACACACACTAACTCTCCTCCACACACACTGGGCAGCTGCAGGATTCAAACCCCTACCTAACTATGTTATGACACTCGTGACAGATGCATTAGCAGAGCTCGCTATTCAAATTACTGGGAGGTTTCTTTTCTCCTGCTGTACTTATAGGGTGCTGACATCATCCGTGCTTAGATAGGGGAATGTGCATCCTGTAGAGTGCTTTCACGATTGCCAAAAGGGACATCTCCCTCACACAGACTTGCACACACATCAACCCCACTCACCCACACACACACACACACACACACACACACACACACACACACACACACACACACACTGAGCATTTGCATGGTTCGAACTCCTACCTACCTATATTATGACACTTGAGGGAGACACATTAGCAGAGCGCGCTAACCGAATTACTGGGCATCTGGTCTGCACCTGCAGTATTTATAGGGTGCTGACATCTTTATTTCTACAGAGGTGTGTACATCTAGTACTACCTGTCAGGTGGGGGATAGCATATATATGCATTTGCAGCCACCTACGTCAGGGTCAGATATGCACATCGCACTGGCAGGTTATGTTCTATACCATGCTTCGTGACTACAGGACCTGTAACACACAACACAACCAGTCCAGAACACCACTCCCACATCCAGAACACACACTTTGCTTCCCTGGGAACAGTGCCGGGGGGTGTTCACATACACCATTCCAGTTGTTAACATCAGGTACAGGCATATTGTGTGTGAGAACTACTCAGGCCTCTACCACTTTACCCTACAGCCACTACAATTTGTGGGTCCATGTGCTATGGCAGAACCACTCACCACAGCCACATGGGGGAGTACATATTGCACCTGTCCATCTGCAACATGGGTACTCACTGTTCCACACCAGAGGTAGACCACCATTGTTGATATCTGACCATACCCACATTTCCCTGAACATCCATATCCCATCCCCACCCCCAGGCAAGGTTGTCACTGCAAACAAACTGTATTTAGTACAAGCAGACTCTACACTTGTGAAGACTGGGGTGGACGACTTCAAAGGACCCATGCTGGGGGACTATACTGGCCACGCTGCATAATCCTTGACAATTGCATTCTATGAGCATGTGTAAGGTTTGCATTGATCATGCTATCCCACATATACCCATGACTGCTCCACAACAAGACACCTGTCAGGTGTACACCAGCCATATATGAGCCGTCCAACAGACAGAGTGAGCTAATACATTGCAGAGCTGTAGCCCACAGAGGGAGGACATCTGTGAACAGTACCGGCACGACACTTCATTCCCACATAATCATCACAACACAGTGTTGACAGTGGAATTGTCCAGACAATGCAGATAGGGCTCCACTCAGTCTGTTATTGATGGCCACTTACTGTTAGAGGTCCTCAGCAACCCTCTTCCAGCACACACCAACAACATGTCTGTGGCTTAGCACATTCAAACCCTGGGATCTCCACTGTGCCCCTGCGTGACAGAGGCACAGCTCACTAGCCTCACATGTTGCCTTATGTGACCTACTTTACAGTGGCACAGTAACCTACTGTACTGGGGATGCAGATGCCAAGCACACTCTGGCTAAGCTGTCATTCCCTAGGGCAACAAGCCTAGTATTGACCTCTACACCCATATGTTCAATTGTCAGATGCACAATATTTGTTGTGCTGTTATACTGTTTGCAGGTCTTTATTGCCATAGCATTCCCTGTTCCTATGAACAACTTGTGTATCTGTGGAAGATGTTTGAATATGAGGGCGATCCACTATATCACTTATGTCTCTGTAGTCATTTACTGTGTGCACTGGGCAGATTGCTGTGTTGTGATTGGTTCCTGGAATGACACATACAAATACCAGATATGTGTGGCCAACTGCTAAATGGAGATATGGCCTAAGTGTGTGAGCATGCCCAGTTCAGCCTTTCCATGGCATGTTGTCTGACATATGCCTCATTTATCAAAGTGTGCGAGCATGCCCAGTGTGAGCTTTCCATATGTTGAACTCTGAAGTCCACCACATATTTGGTTGTGTGTGAACTTCAACAATATCTCACGTTTATGGTTGTGCGTTGGGTGTCATGTTGTGTACTAACTGGCCAACTGCTTCGTGTCTGCCACAACAGGGATTATACTGTGCCTGCAGGGATTGCATGGGATACTTTGCATACAGTTGTCAACATCCTTTCATAATGACCTAACACTGTAGTACTGTATAGTGTACTGGTTCAGTACTTTCACTGTGGTGGACAGTATCCTGGGCTTTAGTCCTATCACTGCTTGACATCTTCATAGTGAGCACAACAGACTGTGTAGGGGCCTGTTGTGCACATATGACCATGTTGCATTATGTTCAGATATGGACTACCTACACCAGGCTCGTCCAACATTGGTAGTGTATTCCACAACATAGGTGGACATTGGCAAACACTAGCGATGTTCCCTAGGCCATTTCTGATGCTAGTCACAGAGTGTGTTTGTCCTTCGACACACATTGTAACTGGAGTTTGCCATAACATATGTCATGGTTAGTATACTGTGCCTCCGTCTACCTCTGACATAACAGTGATACCCAGGGTTAACCTACCATCTCCCATCCACTCATCGGGATTCCTCTTGAGGGGTGTCGATATGTGACTCTCTGGATAACCTGTACTGGGAGTTTACTCAAGAGTGGGGGTGCCTTCTGTGTTATGGATCATTCTGTACAGCTTGGCCTATGTATGTCAGTGCTGGGGTTCAGGTCTCTCATGTGCATAGCTCACTGCCATTCAGATTGTACAAGGTGCAGCATGTTCATTGATTCCAGCTTGGACATGGCTTCATACATCAGGCACAGCTTGCCTCTGGCTGGGCAGTATGGCAGTGTGTGGAGCTGCAGTTTGTTTACTCAGGCAACACATGGCATCTGTTCATGCTCTTTGCTACTCCTGGTGGGGTACTGTTGTGGACTTTACAGTTGATGGAGGTGTCTGCTGAGGTATATCCCACAGGGGCTATTGTAGTCAATTGTGATGCTGATGAAGGATGACTGCAGAGCCACAGTGACCTCCCCTTATCTACATCTGACAACCTTCATGATTGGGTGGGTATATGGTATGTTTCTGAACACTACAGCCACATGTTTGTCCAGTGCAGGATATCTATCACCTTGTGTCCCCAGGTCTCTCATTACATGTTAGGTACGTAATGGGTTAACACCTGTGTGGTAATTTGTGGGCACTTACTGTATATCCACGGTGGTTGTCTATACACAGTTCTGCAATTAGCTTGCTGACATGGCTATGGCTCCAGTTGTCTGTTTCTAGGTGGCCCTTTTGTGGGTTGCTTGTGTCAGCTGGGGGTTGGATATGGTGGGCTGTTTGTACCCCTCTGCATACATGTTCAGTCACAGTCCTTCCATGTTGGCCTGTACCTATGGGACATAGATACGGAACGGGGGAGGTCCCAGGACCAAGCCTTGCGGGATGCCACTCATATCTGCTTTGTAGTCTGACATGGATGCAGCATGTCTGACCATGTCAGTTCTGTCCTTGGTCTGGTTTGCAACCCCTCTACTGACATAGGGGTATATATTTAAGCTGGTGAACATATCCATACTGAACTCATAGGGTATTGTCTGGAAGCATATGCACGGTCCAGCTATGCTGTGTGGACCACATTGCCCTCATCAATGACCTTAATGACTGTTTCAAATGGGTCAAACATGTTTAGGGGCAGGATCTGCAGTTACGACAGCCACACTGTGTAGGGTCCGGTATCATTAGGTCCACGATAGCTTTATGTCTGCGGTACATACTGATCCTTTCCATAGCTGTGCAGACCAAGCTTGTCAGGATCCTGGGGTGGTAGTTTGCAGTATCCATTCAGGCAACACCTTTGTTATGAAGGACCACTGTTGTTGTACACTGCTCTTTGGGTACATATCCTGTGGTAAGGCTGACATTGGGCAGTAGTGTGATTTGGCATTCCATTATTCTTGGAGTCCATGTTGGCCTCAGCCCAGGACACCATCACATACCTTTCCTGCTGTGTGTTTTGCTTTGCAGATGATGGCTGTTACCTCAGCATCTGCAATGTCAGGGGACCAGCAGTCTGCTGGGATAGATATTGTGCATTCTGGGGCGGGGGGGGGGGGTTTGCACTGCACCTGTCAGTTTGTATGTTGGCAATATGTTTGTGTGTGTTTGGTATGTTGTTTGTAATATCTGTGTAATTCGGAGCATATCTGTGGATTCCCAACATGGTTCCTACCATCAGTTAAGTAAGCCTTGTGATTATCCTTAGTGTCCTGTACAATTTGTATCTTCATAGGTTCATGGGTTCATGCTAGGCTATCCACCCTAGGGCATTAGTAAGCCAAGCCAGAGTGTGTGTGTCTTTCGCCGTCCCTTGCTATGTGACTATTATGGCCATTTATGATTTTCATTACTGTGCCTCTGTCTGGACGTGACACAGTGAAGACCCCCAGTGTACATGTACGATCATCCATCCACTTGGCAATATTCCTGTTGAGGGGTGTCAGTGAGGGGCTCTGCCTAACATGGATTGGGATCCTGTTTCTGGGTGTGGGGAGCCTCTGGGATATGTATCTGTCCCTCCAGCACATCCTATTTCATTATGTGTTGAGGCTGACATCTGTCACTCTCACAGCTCCAATGGCTTTGATTTCCTGTGGTGGAGCATGTCCATTACTCCTGTGTTGGACATGGCCTTGTACAACAGACATACAATGCCTCTGTGTAGGCAGTCTGTGACTGTATTCAGATGGGGTGTCTACAGCCAGGCAGCATATGACATATATTTGACACCCTTTATCCTCTTGGTCGGGTACCTTTGAGGTCTTCCGAACTACTGCAGGTGTCAGGTACGGTACATCCCATATGAGTCATTGTACTAGATTATGGGTCTGATAAGGGAATAGTACAGGGGCACAGTGACCTCTGTTGATGTAGATGTGAATCCTTTCATGATACGGTGTCCAATATCGACAATCTTCCTAGCCACATTGGCATTGTGAGTGTCACATGACAGGTTACTGTCGACTTGTGTCCCTAGGTCCCTGATTACTCCTTGCATACATAATGGTTTACCACCTATGTGGTAACTTGTGCGTACCTTGTCTGGTATTTGGTGGGACATTCATACTGTCCAGTGTCTTCAGGATGTCTGGGTGGGGTTCTTGTGTGTGAGAGTGTGGTCTGTCGCATGCTACAGACTGTACAGCAGTTTTGACTACACTTAGGTGCACATGGGTGGTCTCCGCTGCTTCATGCATTGTCAGTTACCTGGCCATATGGGTGTCTGTGCTGCATATGGATACTCCCCCTCCTTTGATGTTTTGGTCCAGGTGTTGGGGCTATAACGCATGATATGTGGTATAACCTGGTAGTGCTGGTGTGCTATCAGTAGGCTTGCAGCAGGCTTCTGTCACTGCACAGACATCAATGTTCTCCATACTGGGAAGTGCCTCAGGGGCATGCATATTGCAGTTTACACATCTGGCATTGGTCAGCATTACCCTTATGTTTCTTACTACTTATGTTTTCTAGGGTGGTGGGTTAGTCTTTTTGGCCTTGCCTACATACGGCTCTATGGAGGTGGCAAAGGCCTTATTCAGTATCCAGACGCCCAGGGGTAACAGGTGCAAGCCATCCCTGGAACAGCAGCATGGCTTGTCATGCATGACATCTCCAGCAGACAGACATTAGACCCTCTTGGACTGACAGCTGTAACTGTGCCACCTGTTAAAGCTGATCATTCTGTGTTTGTACTGTGGCATCATTCTTGGTGAGGGTTGGATGCTGCAAACGGCCAGTGTCATACCGGCCTGAGGTACATACTCAGAGAGGTCATCCATGTCTCTTTTCATGTAGTCCAGGAAGATACATCTCAGGTCATTCACACCAGCATGGACAATGAGTGCATCATATTTCTGCTTGCTTTGGGGTGACCTGCGTACCTGTGTTATGTGGCATATTGTGCCAGCCTACAGGCAGCTTACTGTACCTTTTCCCTTGTTCAGTCTGGTGAGTGGGACAACAGTGTGTCTGCCTATACAGACACCTATTACAACTGTATCAGGCATGTTGTTTCTCCTTCTGGCCTGTGACTGTTTGGCACACCAGCTTTGTGTACTATGTGTTGCATGTGCTATGTTTGGAGGTTGTGGTTGCTTGGGATCTGCTTTGGAGGCTTCTGTTGGTGTGGTGTGTTTGTAATTAGGGCCTCCGGGAATGTTTTTCTGTGTTTATGTGTTTGGTTTACAGTTGTGATAGGTCTATGTGGGACTGGGTTTGTGGTGTATGTGGTTACCTTCTCCTCCTGACTAGTTTTGACAGTACTGAGTTGGGGGAGCTCAGCCTCTGGTTTGGATACATGGTTGCATCTCTCACATATATTTGTGTTTATTGGGGGGAGTTGTGGGTTGTCTGTGTACTTGGGCCAGGTGTCACATTGCCTCTGGATTCACAGATTCTACTTGTTGTGGCTGGCCTTAGCGGATTGTATGTGTGGACATATTTTATTGCCATACTACTAATCAGTGATTACTTCCCTTTTTATCTTTGCTCTATCATGTAGTAGCTTCCTCATTCTCTTGCATGGTTTGGTAATGGCTGGAGTCCAGCATGCCAGATGCCTGCGTGTATGGCATTGTGTCTTGTTGTTATTTGTGATTGCATACTCCAAGCATTCCTGGCTGTGTTCATGGAATGCCTGTATAACATGTTCTGCGGTGTGTCCGATATTCTGCACTTGCACAGGGCCTTTCGTGGATTCCACATCGGTTTGGAGGGGTGCAACCTATGCTTTACACATGTTTTTCACTGTGGTTTTCTGGCCAGGGACTGTGGTCAGGATGTGTATATCCAGTGTGATTACTCTATGGTCTGGTCTTACCAGTCAGGGATACACTTCTCATCTTGCCATCCAGTACACATGTTGCTGATTATCACATCCAGTACGCTTACCCCTCTTGTGGGAGTGGTACGTTGTTCCTGGGCATTTGGGTTTATGGATTCTGGGAACTTTTCTCCTACTGTGTTGGTGCTAGTATAATGCTCCCAGTGTATGTCTGGGTATTTTCAGTCAAACAATATAATGTGGTTTGGGGGGCTTGATATATTCATGTATTCCATCATAGGCCAGGTGCAGTTCCTGGTATTAGGACAGTAGTCTGCAGCAGGCTATATACTGGGAGGCGGTTTTAGCCATTGGTATTTGACCATGGCTAATCCATGCTGCTTCTTGTTGTGGTACCAACATGGGGGGGTGGTTATCCTTGACATTTATTGCTAGTCACCCTCCTTTTGTAGCTTGTTCCATGTTTTGCAGCTGTACAGCACAGTATGAGGTGTAACCTGGTAGTGTTAGGGTGCTGATGTGAGCCTTGACCCAGTTTTCTATTACAGGACTGATATCAACATTCTCCATACTTTGTGCGTTTACACTGCACACATCTTGCTGTTTAGACTTCTGGCATTGGGTAGCATTACATCTAGTTTCCTATCCCTTGTGGTTCCTATAAAGGTGGGTTTGTGTTTTGAGACTTACCTATTCAGGGCATGCTGTGGGTACTGACAGCCTTTGCCAGCATCCATGGGGCCTGGACTGATAGGTGCAAGCCACCCCTAGCAGGTGGTGCATCATGTCATGCTCCGCATGTCTTCTCAGGCTGAAACACATTGGCTCCCCTTTGACTAACTGCATTACTTCAGCCAGTTATTGCAATTGATCATCCCATCGTCATTTTGTGGCTTCATGCTTGGTGAGGGTGGATGTTAGTCAGGGTCCTCAGGTGTGCATATAGTACATGGTGTTACATTACTTAACACATGGCATTCATGCCTCAGGTGGTGCTGCAGGGCTGCCTCTGTCGGATGCACATATTACACTCCCTGTACATGTTTGTGAGCAGGTCATGTCATTTTCGGCATCCCTGTTATTATTTGAGTGAGTCAGAGGGGGTATCATTCCCAGGGTTCCTACTGAGCCAGTGTATCTGCTATGAGTTGCCTCTTTGCCAAGGCCAGGGCATACTGGGCATGCCTCCTTCTGCCTACTGGGGCAGGCTCAGGTTGTTCCTCCTCCGAGTCACGCTCTGCCTGTGATGGCCTTGGCAATGGTGGGGGACTGTTTGGTCCGGCCCTATGCTGGTCCTGCTGCAGCTGTTTTCGCAAGATCATATTATGTAGCATAGCACATACCATGACAATTTGGGTACATGTAGTTGGTGTGTACTACAAGGCTCCACCAGATGTGTCCAGACACCGGAACCATGACTTGAGCAGCCCAAACACACTCTATTACATTACGTGTTTGTGCGTGTGCCTCATTATGGCGTTCTGTTCAGGTGTGTGTGCGTTTCTGATGGGTGTCATCAGCCACGGCTCCAGTGCATAACCTGCATCCCCCACTAGGTGTTCGTGTGGGATGTCCCCATTGGCAAATGTCTGGTACAGCTGCGTCAAATG
The DNA here is from genome assembly GCF_019279795.1 of Protopterus annectens. Lineage (NCBI taxonomy): Eukaryota > Metazoa > Chordata > Ceratodontiformes > Protopteridae > Protopterus > Protopterus annectens. The sequence goes on along the minus strand of NC_056744.1, from coordinate 1,045,176,925 downwards.
CCAGATGTGGGAATCATGGTAGCTCCCAGGGCAGCCAGCACACACATTCATTATTATGCCCTGGGCATCACACACAACCTGGCAGTTGATGGAGGGGAAGCCCTTGCGGTTAATGTAGGCCCTACCCCACTCACCGGCTGGTGCTTTGATGTGTATGTGCGTGCAGTCTATTGCACCCACTACCTCAGGGTATTCCGCTATTTGCTGGAAGAGACGCATATTGCTGGCCAATACCTCACGGGCATTGGGGAAATATACATGATCACCGACATGTGCTGACATGGCATCCAGGAACTGGTGCAGTACCCTGGAGGCTGATGCCTGTGATATCCCCATCATATCACCAGTTGGTCTTTGGAAGGTACCTGTTGCTAGTATTCTTAGGCCAACACATACCTTGGTTTCCACTGGGATGGGTTCCCCTCTGTTGGTTCTGTGTGTGAGGCGTGGCCTGCACAGCTCAACTATTTGCTGCAGGAGCTCTCTTTCCACTCTATAGCGCTCTACTATCTCCAGCTCATGTAACCCATGGTAGGTGACCCTGGGCCTGTACACTCTTCTCCGTCTCCTCACTGTGGGTTGTCTGGCACCATCTGCATTGACACCACCCTCAGCAAGTCACCTATGTCTCATTATGACAGCTATGGCAGCCCCTAACATTTCTGCTCTGAGTTCAGCTTTTTCAGTTTTCACTTCTAATAGCTTACTCCTGTCTTGCAGTGTCTCTTGAGAGAAACATCCTGCACTGCTGTTTGCAGAGTTTTAAGTGCTGGGTTGGGCTACTATTCTGCCTGTGTAATTGCCTGCTTCTAATTGTTTTCACCTGCTAGCTCCAGCAGTATTCCCTGCTAGCTTCCTACTAATTCTTTTGCTTCCTTTTTCCTTTCTGTTTCCTCAGGGGGGAGCAGCGTGCATACCAGCAGAAACACGCTCACAGTGGCTTACACGCGTGCACACATGCTTACACGGTTCAGGATCTGCCTATTCGGGTTAAAATGCGTGCACACCAGCGCAAACAGTGTTAAACATCTACCAACGCGCTCCCACATGCTCAGTCTGCCTTACACATGCGTACATTGCCCTACTCGTGCTTCATGGCGTGCACACGTGCACATGCATGCCCAGCAAGAAACTTTGGTGTAAGTAACAGTGTACACCTTCCATTTCTTGACTTTCCCATGCTTATCTTGTGGCACTCCTCTTTCCCTGATCTGTGTCTGTCATCTGTCATGTTACACTGACCTCCAATGAACTGCATTTCTTTCTACCATTCCCCCCTGTGATGTCACCTATCTCCTACTCTATTCCTCCCCCTTATGTATCTCTTACACTACTCAGACTGTGCTCATTTGCTATGTGACTGTGGGATTCAGTATCCTAACCATCATTTACATGAGATTGCCTACTAATGCTTAGTTACATGTCTTAGACTCAGCTTCCCCCCTTAGCAACCACTACACGGTGGCCATGTTGTTTTTGGTCTGCTGGTCCCTGCATTGTCATTCCATGTATTGCACAAAACCCACATTTGTGGATTTATAATCTTCATTTTTATGTTTTATACAGCGCAGCCCATTTGCGCGGGGCTGCGCTGCATTTAAACATCGGCGATCGCCGAAAAAAAAATTATATTTTTATAATTTTTGCATCGGGTTACCTTGCCAATGGCCACATATTTGGCCATTGGCATGCTTCCTGACACATATGCACCCTTTATTTGGAGCTGACATGGCTCCATTGTGATTTTTGCAGAAACGTACTCAGTTGTCAACTGAGTACATTTCTGCAGCTAAAATGTCTCTTACACGGGCTGGTTTCTGCTTCGTGGATCGCTAATATACCTCATTTGCATACCTTTCGGCTGCAAGTGAGGTATTTAGCATATCCACGCCCAGTCCATGTAAGAGACATTTTAGCTGGTCTCTTACACGGAGTTTCGGTCTGTTCCTGGATCGTGAGGCTTGCATGGAGTGTTACACATTTCTTACACTCCGTGGAAGCCTTCGTGAATCCTGTCCATGGTGTCTCTCAGAAAAGAGGATTTTTGTTACCTTAGCCAAGCATCTATTACAGGCTGGAATTCTCCCTTTCTCAAATAATAGCCAGTATTAATGTTTTTTTTTAATGGAACAGGTAGATATTTCCCTGAACTGAGGAACTATTTCAATATATTCAAGTAGATATGCCTTATTCAACTCTCCAATACCCGCTATTGTGCCAGCCCTGGAAAATGTATGTAGTGCTATCTGTAACTATCCTGATTCTCAACCTTTAGATACCAAAAAAGGGTAAATAGACTTTACAAAGTTTTCAAACCAACAAACATTTGCTCTCTTACCTTAGGTCTACATCATCACCAGCTGGCAATAGACTATTGGTTTCTACCAATCTTTCCCCAGTGGACAAAAAAGGAAAGGTATTGGTAGATTTGGTACGAGAGTATTTTCTTCTTCCACTTTGACATTTATTTATTTTTATTTATTTATTTATTTATTTACATTTGTTTACTGGGAAATTCCGACTGGATGCAGGTCCTTTTTCAGCGGATGCCCGAGGAGAAAAGCTCCTCATCATGTACATGATAAATAGAGATACAAAGTTGCAGCAATAGTAAACAACATTGCAGGTTGTTGGCTTTAATACAATAACAAGATATTGATTATCAACAGTATATACAGTAACTGTTGCAAGTTAAAATAGTTTCTTGTCATTTATAATATTAGTAACAAAGTTGTCAGACAAGATGTTAAAGTATATAAAGACAACTAGCTATTTCTGACTGTGGTTAGTAGTGGCGGTAGTATAGTTGGGTTAAGAGTCTAGGTGGGGGGGTAAGGGGGGGTTAGTCTGGATTAGAACAAGGACAAAACCAGTGCAAATTTAAGTGAAATTTGAGCACAGTCTTGAAAAGGCTGCTGAAAGGTAGAGTAGTTATAGAGGGTGGAAGATCGTTCCAAAGTTTAGATATGGTACATGAAAATATGGCTTCTCCTGCTGAGTTTTTTGAGGTTTGATAATAGTGAGTTGATTTTTGTTGCTTGCTCTTAGGATCCTAGTGGGATGATAGGATTGGAGAAGAGTTTGAAGGGAAAGGATGTTAAGGGGGTGGTTAATAAGTTTATCAGCAAAGGTGGGTTGATTAAAGTGAAGGAGTTGTGGGAGTTCTAGCCAGTTGAGTTCTTTAAGGGAGATAAAATGATGGCTGTGGTAGGAGGTTCCAGTGGCAAATTTAGCAATTTTGTTGTAACAAGCAACCAGCTTGTGTAGGTCTGTCTGTCTAAGGTTGGTAAATATGGGGGATGCATAGAGTAGGGTAGAGATTAGCTGGGAATTGGCTATGGAGATTCTAGCAACCTTGGTTAGGATTTGGCGGCTTTGATATAATGCACCGTTTCTTCTGAACTTTTTTTATTGTGAGAGATATGTGAGTGTCAAATTTAAGTTTGTTGTCTATTTCCACACTGAGTAATTTTGTGTGTTCTGATGGAGAGATGATGGTATTGTCTTTGACAAGAATGTTGAAGTGGGGGGTGTTTTGGGTGGCTTTGGAAGGTTGGAACAGGAGAAGTTTTGTCTTACTTGGGTTGAGTAGGAGCTGAGCATTGGATAGCCAGCTTTGTACAGAAGAGAATGATTCCTGTGTGATGTGTTGCAGTTCTGGCAGAGAGGGTGCAGAGAAGATGAGAGTAGAGTCATCTGCGTACTGTATAAGATACATATATATATAGAATTGTTAACTATTTGGCACATATGTGGGCATTTATTCTGTTTTGTGCAGACAATTTCAAACAATTATCTCCTACACTTCCTTCTGAAAGCACTTCCTTTCCAAATACCATTGTTTCTAATCTGTCTCAAGTTTTGAAACATGCCTTAAACAAGCAATAATGTCCAACAGGATGTGAGTTAATAATGCACATCCAGTGGTGTTCTAAGGCCCGATGTCACAGACATTAACATTTTTCATTATTAAGATAACTTACATATCTTTGCAGTCTTTTCACAAATGTCAGAAGTCTTTAGAATGGGTTCCTTCACTTATGACCAGTCGGTATTCCAGGTATTTTTCAGAAATCCTTCTTGACCCTGTCACACAGAATTGTCTTCCTGGATTGCCTAATAAACACATCTCAGCAAAAAAATATTTTGATACAGGAGAAGGTGGGTTTTAATCAAGGAACTTTCCTGAACTTCTCCAATCAGTCTCAAACTTCTGCAAGAGAATTTCTTAGGATCTTACCATCCATGGCTTCAATAATTCTCACAATTTCTCTCACCAGCTTACAAAAGAGAAATATTCAATGGTTTGTAAAGAACATGTGGACCCGACATCTTCATTCCTCTGAAATTTCGGATTCCATTTTCTGTTTTTTTCAAAAAGTAGCTGCAGTAGTAGAATTGGGAAATGGTTCTGAATTTGTCTCCCCTTCTCTCCTCTGATTCCAAGTCAGTCTATAACTACAAATGCTTCAGATTTTGCTTGGGGAACATTTTCTGTGGGGTTAAAGGCTAAAAGGCCTGTAAAACTCCTTAGACTTACCAGAACCTTTGCAAGTGATTACAGCCACCAGGAGAGTGATGTGGCACATAAACAGGGGGCACCAGATTGTATCCTTTGTGCAAGTTAGCCATGATGGCATTTGATATAGCTCTTCAGCAGACATTAACCCTCCAAGTATCTTGCATTCCTTCTGAGAGGAATCAAGACAGACCCTCACAAATGGAAAATGAATGAGTGGGTCTTTCAGGAACTGATCCAGGTGAGTGCAGCTCAAATATATCTGTCTGCTTCATTTCAAAACAGACCACTGAACAAATTCTACTGCAGGACTCTTTGAATCCTAATGATCATTAAGGAAACTAGTGTGGATATTAAAGAATGCCCAAGGAGACTATTTCTTTAAGTAGAAATTTCAGTATGTTTCCTTGCCAGAGTGTAGGACACAAGATATAAACAGGAAGACTGCATCACTTGAAAGTGTTACACTAGCATTTGATAAAAAAAACTCCCTACATATTTGTAAAGAATGCAAACACAAGCTTGTCACAGTAAATAGTGGGTTACTGCAATGTAGACAATTTAATTCATTCATTAATTTGCTTCTTTGTTTGCTTGTATTTGTTAACTAACGTAGAGCATTAAACTGCACAGAACTTTTTCAGACTCGTGCTGGTAGCACTGTCTGTTTAAAGGACTTTTCTAAATTCACACAGTTGGTAAATGAAGGCTGCGGAAGAATCAAACCTGGGACTAGAAAAAGCAGGTAGTTAATTATTAACCAGAGAGATTTTGCACAAGGAGCTTCTTGTCTTATAAAAGATGACTAACTACAGTTTACAAGTAACCACAATATAATTATTGCCAGACCTAAATAAAGGCATGAAGCAATGTGGCAAAGTGGTAGTATAGTTGCCTTTAACAGCAAAAATGTGTATTTGCAGGGGGGGGTGATACAAACATTTCTGTTTTATTAGCAAACTGTCTACAGAGAATAATGCTAAGCATATATAAATATAAACAGAATATAAAAGGGAAATGGAACCGTATTTAAGGAAAGTTATGACTTTAAGTTATTACTGTGATAAATGTAATGCCATGTTACCTCATAATAAAATCAAACTGCAGAAATACATAGTATAGTGATGTTTTTTGTGGCCTGAGTCAAGCTTCTCTAGAAGGACTCAATAGACAAAGGGACAGGGTTTTGTTGTGTCTACCAAGATAAAACAGAAGGAGATGAATTCACTGTGTCTCTGTAAAAACAGTATATTAAATGCGTTATTTCAACACATTCAACACACCTCAATACTTGCATCTGTTCTTATTGATTCGGAAGTTTTTATGCTGCACTTCAATAATAAGCTAATATGACATTATTTATCCTCCTTCTGTGCTGAACAAAGTGTATTACGTTCATTGTTTTGGATTCACTGCAGGGGTCAAGTGTGAAACAGATGAGGTTGCAGGTCATCGATCACAACTGAATAAATTGCAACTCATTGATTGCTTTTCTTCACACAAAATCTTTGCCAGTGGTGTTTTTATTACATCACTAACACTGATTCATTTTTTTCAGATTTCTCTTTTCTCCATGGTTGTGCAGCTTGGTGCTAGCAAATATAAGTAATGGGTCATGGGGGTTGATGAGAGCTTGCTCCCCCACCCCCCCTGCAGAAATTGTTTAGTTTAGGTTTTTTCATCAGGTTGATGCTTTGACGAGTAGTGTTTGCCTGGCAGGAGAATCAACATGTAGTTACTCAGGAACAAATAGTAGAAGCTGTTCATCTACATGCATGACAGAATGTTTTAATTCATAAATAAGGTGGTATAGAGGAATGTGAGGCTGCATGATTAACAAGGTCATTTTCTAGTATTTTTTCCATTATGCCTCCATCTTCCAAACTGTCATTATTTTAATGTTGTCTCCATCATGTGACTCATGAGGTCATGATGCTTGCAATGATAGGGCAGCGTTGAGCTTATGTAGTACACAGTCACATAACAGATTTATTTCTGCATGAAATCTTGTTGTGACCTCTTAGAATGATTTGTTTTCCCTTTTTTTTTTACAAATCATGTGTGCTACTCATCCATTCATACTATGTTGTATGAACTGACGTTATTGAAACAACTATATATCACTTTGCAGTATATCTAGCCATTTTGTCCTTTTTTTCAATAGTTGCTACCCTTGTGTCTGTATAATTACTGTTTTCACATTCTACAGTTTTTATTCTTTTATTTTCTGCTGTTTTCAGAATGCCATACTGCATAATCTTATGTGATTCCCTGCTGTAATTGAATATAATTTAATGTTTGCAGACAAGATGGGTTAAAAATGGTACAAAATTTCACATCTTTAAGGATGACTGTTGCAGTGCAGACATATACAATGCTGATGGTAATGCTTCCTTTCAAGTGTAAAGCTGATACCTGGTATTATGAGCTTGATATTACGTAAAGGTTGTAGGCGCTGAAGGTGAAATGAGTATCACAGAGATTATCACGTCATCAGTGCACTAGTTTATGAAGACATATTAATGATTATCTAGAATGTTATTATCTGAGCACACAAACATGCACACAGACACACACACACACACACACACACACACACACACACACACACACACACACACACACACACACACACACACACACACACACACAAAGGGTGATGTCTCATTTACTTCAGTGGAGCTATTCACAAAATTAAGTGCATCAAACTGGTGGTCAGTGGGACCACTTTCACTTTGCAGAGCAACATAGCAAAATGTTTTGTCTGACAAGGGATGAATTACAAAAAAATTCTAGTCAAATGTATACCAGTACAAATAAAATCAGGGAATAAAATCAGGCCATCCTTATGGATCACTTTAGGCAAAATGACTATGAGCCTAGATATTCAGTTGTTAGTTTACTATAAAGAAATTTAGATATGGAAGGAATCAAGCAGATATATATTAGTTAACACTTCAAAAGGCAACAGGTACAGCTGAATTTTCCAAATGGGATAAATATAGGTAGTAAAAGGATAAATGTTTTTGTATACCAACATTCAACAAGGAGGACGTTTAAAACCCATTTTATTGCCTGAATAACAATTCTAGAAAAAGCAGAAATAGATCTGCTTCTGGCCATGTATAGTTTTAATCCCATTTCCTTAATTAACCTATATGCCTCAATTCTGGTAAAAAAAAATCTTAGCCTACCCAATACCAAAGAGGCAAATCATCCATTTACGCCACTGACAGCTTACGTCTGACAGTGGCTTGACTACTGGTATGGTTGGCTAGAGGGAGTATAAAATGAAACAGCTGACTGCCAGCTCTCTCAAAGATGGTGAGCTTGTTCCAAAGAGGTGTTAGTTTTTGAGATACATACCTATCTCTCCAGCAGGTCCTATTTATATCACAGGAAAGGTTGAAGTATTTAGAATGGGCAATTTTGGTACTGTTTGTTTTGTAGACATGCAGATGGTCCATCAGGGTAGGGTCAGACAATGCCTTGTATGAAGGCATAGATCTGTAGATTTCCCCTCCACAGCCTACAGGAGACAGAATGCAAGGATAGGGCTTTGAGTCAGTCTGCATAGGACAATGTTACACATGCCCTGTATTCTTTTAGTGAGGAACCTCTGTGGACATTCCATTTGTTGGATGTTCCTGGTTAGGTACATACCAATGGGGGCATTGTCCCCAATGACTAGTCTGATGAATGCTCAGTAAAAAGGATGCCATACCTTTGTTTGTAAAGTTGCACAACATAGAATGATTTCCTCGGTACTGCAGACACATGATGGTCAAAGGCTAGATTACTATCTATGTGCGTCCCTGAATACTATGTTAACTCTTAGAGGTGTGTTATAAATATGATAGTTACCAGAGATGGATGACTTCCCAAGGGATACTATTATGTATTTTTTGCCATTTTGTTTTAGTTTTAGTCCACCGCTCTGACACACGTTATTTGTCTATGTCAGCCCGTCCTGGAGAACATTAGTGTCAGTGTGGGACTCTATGAGTGCTCTTAATTTTCAGTCATCTACAGCTTTGGTCAACCAGAAGTGCTTGACATTGATCTTGACTTCAGAGGAATAAATGCAGTAAAGAGCACCCACGTGACTGATCCCTGAGAGACTTTGCTTGTGACAGGCCTCTTTGTAGAGGTGTACTACCCATTTCTAACTTGCTGTGTCCTGTCTGTTAGCCAGATGGCTATCCACCAGACACATATGAATTTATAGCTAACCTCTTGAGTTTATCAACAATGCCAGAGTGGGGTATTCTATCAAATGTCTTGGCTAGGTTAAGGTAGGCAGTGTGAACTGTTTTGCTATCATCCATTGTTTTGTCAACATATTCAAAAAAGTATACCAGGTTGATTAAAAAAACAAACTGAGTAATGTCCAGGGTTTGGGGGTTTCCTATGTCATTATTGATCATTTCCATGATAATTCTTTCCATGGCTTTGCATATGATACTAGTGAGACTTAGAGGTCTGTAGTTTCCACAGTCTATAGATAGCACACTCTTGCGCAGAGGGATGACTGTTGTTTTCCTTTCATGGGGCATGAAGCTTGTTTGGAGGCTACAGTTAAATAACAATTCCAGAGGGCATGATAGGTCATGCTCCTTGTTAATAAGAAGGCATCTTAGGATATTGTGTGGCCCATCGATGCAGTGTTCTTGGTCTTAGAGAAAGCAATAAGGACCTGTTCCCTAGTGATAGTAGGAGAAGTTATATTTGATGGCATTTTCTGATGTGAGGTTGAGCAGGAGAAAGGGATAAAGTTAGAGTTAAATTTGTCTGCCAACAGATATGGTATATCTCTAGGCTCAGTATAGGTGGCTGCATTAGCAACGAACTCTGCACACAATTCAGACATAGATAAAGAATGCAAATAAGCTCTCTCCAGACTTATCTGCATTACTTGTGGAATAATGTGCAGGCATTTTTTAGACTTTATTTTTTCAGGAACAAAAAGGCAAGGCCTGGGAATAATCACAATGTTCAACCACAACAGTATTTTCTTGGGTGAAATCATCGACAGTATATTAGCACAAGTTCTAAAGGCATAAACAGAGTTTGGTGAATTCTTGGGTATAATAAGCAGTGAATAAAAATGTATTTATTTATTTAACATTTGTTTGCCAGGATAATCCTTGGGTCTATATTAGATCACCGAAAGCTTACAAAACCGAACGGTGATTAATTGACCCTATGTAAGCGAAAGCTTACAATTTTGAACTGTCAGAACGGCGATTTTTCCTAGGGAAAAAAAATCGCTGTTCCAACAAAAAAAAAACACATTACACATTACATTAAGTGGGGGGCTGTACCCCCTCCCATCCTACTTAAATATACCAACTCCGAGACTGCAATACAGTGCCGAAAATGGCAAAGTAACAAAACGGCCAAGCAAATTCTTTCCCAGAGAAAGAATTCACTCAAAAGCCACTTCGATATTTTGCCATTTCAGGTTTTTCAGTTCGACCAAGACGCATTCGAAAGAATGCGTCTTCGGTCTTATAATAGGAAACCTAATCCGACTGGACAACAAGTGTCCATTTTCAGTGGACCCTTGGGTAGAAAAACTCCATAAGTTTACAGAGAGAAGAAATATTTACAAAAGAGACATTACAGAGTAGTAGCATACAGATTGTAGACTTTTCAGCAGTTAGTATACAATGAGAGGGTCTTACCCCTTTTGGTTGAAAATACAAGTGTACACAATATACAATGACAGTAGATAATAACCTGGCAGAGCATTGCAGATATTTCACATTTGAATAAGATTATATAAATGTTTAAGTTTCCATATATACATTCAAGCAAATATACATGAAATCATACACAGATATACATATATATATATATATATATATATATATATATATATATATATATATATATATATACATATATATATACACACACACACACACACACACACACACACACACACACACACACACACATGTACATACACTCATATATAGGTTATTGCTCACACATGGATAGGTATAGTTAGAGTGTGTTGTTTGTGTTGTCCAGGATAGATGGGGTGTAGAAATAGTGAGTGGATGAGGCTTCAGGGTGTCAATTACAGTTGCATAGATGGTTGATGAAGAGGTATGTTTTAAGTAGGCTTTTGAAGGAGGGTGTGGAGTTTTGTAGTCTGAGGTCGGGTGGGGGGAGGTTGTTCCATATTTCTGCTATTTCATGGGCAAATAGTGATTCCCCAGAGTTGTTTTTGCATGTGATGTTTTCAATTAAGGCTTTATTGGAGGACAGAAGTTGTCTATTTGAATTGTAGAAGTTCAGCATTCTGGTCAGGTCAGGGATTTTCTTGGGATCGTACAGAATTAGATGAGCTAGGCTGAGTTGATGGTACATTAATAGGTTTGGACATTCTAGCCAGTGCAGGACATGTAGGGGAAAGATAGTGTTGGGATCATGATTTGGTATTGGTAGCAAATCTAGCGATTTTGTTGTAACAGATGGAACGTTTATTAAGGTCAGTTTTGTAAAGATTAGTTAGAATTGGGGATGCATAAAGTGGAGTAGATAGGAGGTGGGTCCTGGCTATTGCAATTTGAGATATGGTGCTTAGATGACTTTTACAGCGATAGAGGTACCCTAGCTTTTTGTGGACTTTAGTGATGGTTGTTGATATGTACTTTGTGAATTTGAGTTGCTGGTCAATGGTAACGCCTAGGAGTTTAGCCTCAGTGACAGGGGTGATTTGGGTTTTGTTGGCAGAGAGTGTAGAGAAGGTAAGGTTGCTCACATTAGTTGTGTTTTCTTGGGATTTAGTATGAGTTGTGAGTTGTTAAACTAGTTCTCTCTTTCAGAGAAGGCTTTTTTGGCTTTTTGTTGTAGAAGTTGGATGTTGGGTGCAGAGCATATGAGAGTTGTGTCATCAGTGTATTGAACTATGTCAGCTTTAGAGACAGCTGAGTGGAGCTGGTTTGTGAAGATATTAAAAAGAAGGGGTCCTAGGACTGATCCTTGCTGCATGCCTAAGGAGGTTGGGAGTGGGGGGATAGAGAGTTATGCCATTTGAAGGATTTTTGGCGATTATCTAAATAGCTTTTAAACCAGAGTAGGATGGGGATGTTGAGGTCAAAGAGACAAGACTGTAGTTTATTATGTGAGACTGTGTTGAATGCTTTGGATAAATCTAGGAAGGTAGCTGAGACTAATTTACCTAGATTCCTGTGGGAGTTTATGGTACTGGTGAATTTGAGAAGGGCAGTGATGGTGCTGTGGGATGGGCAAAATCCATGCTGGGCTGAGGAGAGGTTTCCTGTGAGGAGATAGGAGAGGAACTGGTGAAGAATACATATTTCTAGGATCTTAGAGAGGGGTGAGAGAATTGCAATTGGTTGATAGCTGGAAAGGTCTAGGGAGGGGCCACCTTTGTGGAGCGGTATGATATATGAGGTTTTCCACAGGGATGGAACAGTGTGTTTGATGATGGATCTCTTTATTAGAAGTGAAATGGGATAGGCTATAGCTGTGGATGAAATTTGGAGGTATTCAGCAGGAAGGCTATCAGTTGCAAGGGTGGTTAGTTTGAGTTTAGCTAGGAGTTTTTGGATAGTACTGGTAGGAACAGACTTAAGAGTGAAAGGTATGGTATTGATTTGGGCCTGAGGTGGTTGTGGGGTGTTGGAAGAAGTGATGTTAAAAAGCAGAAACAACTGTGTAGGCAGAATGAGGAGCACCAATAGCAAAAATCACCTTCTTTAGTGAAAAATCGCTTTATTGTAGCTTTCGTCTCGAAGAGACTTCAGCAGAATAAAATTCACCACATAAAATACACACTATATACCTTCAAAATTAAATCAAATACTACTTCAAGATACATTAATAAAAACTTTTCACTTAAAGGAACATGTACATATACTTTATCTAAAACTTTTTACATACTTTTAACCTCCTATCTTTTAAAAACTATTTAATATTTATTGTTTCATTCATACTAGGCAATTTATCAGCTCCTAGCTTTAATTGCCATAACGTTTCCCTCTGTTCTCTTGTGATTTTGATACTACCCCCTCTCAAACTCATAGGAACTTTTTCCAATATGGAAAACATTTTTTTTTTAAATCAGGACACTTAAGTGTATGTTTATACAATGCATTGTTAGAATTTTTAGTCTTAATACAATATAAGTGTTCCTTAATCCTTTTATTCAAACACATACTAGACATCCCTATATAAAATTCAGAACTGCAAGAACATGCAGCAATGTACACTATCCCCTATGTCTTACAGTTGTAAACTCCGTCAATCGGAATGGTTTTATTCAAGTGGGGTACCTCAATATAGGAGCCTTCCAATATATATTTACAAAAATGACAAACTCCACATTTGTACATACCTTTCTCTTTAGAACTAGAAACAGCTGAAAGATTACAGAAAGAATTTGTCTGTAACATTTTTATAAGTGTTTTTATATACCAAACTAGGTCTTTGTCCAATTGTTTTTATTAAATCTGAATTCCCTTTCAAAATGTTCCAATTTTTGCTAATAATAGAAACAATACTACTTCTGTCCACAGTAACATCTAAACAACAAGATAATCCATAGTTATCAAAATTACCTTCAGTGGATTTGAAATTTCTATTAGATTTAGGAATAAATCCTTTAGACAAACTAGGTGAAAAGTCTGTACTTTTACATCTTCATATCTCATCAGCCAACAAGTCTAGCATATCCTTAGTATATCCCCTTTTCAAAAACATATTTGTGATGGTGTCAACTGCTTTATCAAAACTTTCATCCTCAAAGGACATCCAAGATGCTTGAATAAACTGTCCCTTAGGTATATTATTTTTCATAAATTTTGGATGGTTACTTGAATAATGAAGATACCCATTAACAAAAGTATCCTTCCTGTGAAGTTCATGGTGAACTTCCCCTTAGACACATCCCATGTTAACGTAAGGTCTAGGAAATTCACCTGCAATCCAACATCCCCCAGAGTTTGCTTCCAACACCCCCCAGAGTAAAATTCAAAAATTCAGATTTTTCATTAATAATTTTAATAAATTCCTGAATATGTTTCCATCCATGTTCCACCACAAAAAACAAGCCATCTATGTAACGGGGATAAAAAAACACCTTAAAATAAAAAAAAGAGATTTTAAAATCATTTGTTCCCACCACGCAAGACCAATATTAGCATATACAGGGGCTTCTGCTGACCCCATAGCAACTCCCTTTAGTTGCTTATACATTTTGTTGTTAAACATAAAGAAATTATTGTTTAACAAAAGTTCCAAAAGTATGCAGCACACATGCACATTGTCATTGTTAAATTTTGCAATCACACTTAAATATTGGCTAACATATTCCACACCAATTTCATGGGGGATACTGGTAAAAAGAGAACTGATGTCAACAGTAAACATCAAATTGTTTTCCTTATCAAATGCACAACTTTCACTAAATTCTTTAAACTTGTTAAGAAAATCCCATGAGTCCTTAAAAAAATATTCCATTTTTCTGGACTATGGGATTCAAAACTGACCCCAGGATTCATGAAGCTTGCGCCAGGTTTAGGGGTAGCGTAGGTGGTATAATGCCAAATATGGCCACAGAGCGATTCAGGTACAATCCAATTCCACGTGCACTACCGGTGTATGCCAGATCTGCGCAGCCCTCGGCTTAGGTATGCTAATCACCCCATGCGCAGTGCCGCACCATGCAAATGAAGGTACATTTCATGAAGTGGTGCAAGCAAGCATAAGCCCACAGAAATGTAAACCAAAAAACATGGTTTAGATTTTTCCAAACAGAACATCGGAGCTATGAAAGCGGACCAGACTCATGTATTACAAAGTTAACATATGCCAATGGCTAAATATACAGCCAATGGCATAAGAAAAGATGCACAACACCTAAAAACAAAATTTAATGTCATGTCCCCAGTAACGCAAAGTACAACTGCAGGGCATGTGTGCGCAAATGGGAACACAAAGAAAATATATACAAATGTCATAAAATCGCAATGTAATACAAATCATGATTTTACCATAATATGCAATGGTATGCATGGTACACCACAACCAAGCTGCAAGGGTTGCTAAGGGTCTGTGACAGTATTCGGTGTGGTAACTAGGAATTAGTAGTCAATGCCATGCAAATGAGGCAGGTAATAGTGAATTGCAAATGTCCCGCTGGACTAAGGATGTACCATACGGTGCTACGCTACAATACCGAAGAGTGGTTTAGCGGTATATATGACATCAGCAGTGGGGTGTGCTACCATAGCTGTAAGCACATTGGATCAATGCAAATCTGGCCTGGCCATTGCTGAGCAAAGCCACAGGACAGGGGTGGAGAGGTAGGTATAGCATCGTTTAGCTGAGAGCGCATATGGTGCCCGAAAGCGCATGTGTACGGGGATGAAAACATGCCCGAAACCCAGTAAGCGGATGCACGCGCTGTGCACCATAGCTCAAACAGGAAGGTCAGGGGATGAAAATAAGGAAATGCCACAGTAGGGTAATTGGAGTATAACAGAGCAATTAACACCTATTAACTCACAGTGGGCAATCGACGGCAGCTGACAAGTCTGCTCGCAGAAACCTGCAAAACAGGATAGGGGAGGTGTCGGATTGCAAAGAAAAGAGAACTGTCATAGCAGAGCAAAGCAAACCTGCAGTAGACTGGCCATAGAACACATTACGCAAGATAAGCCAGGTTTAGGAAAGTACAAATGAAAGCAGGCTGCTGGATGCATGCCAGAAAATGGGAGGTGAAACGTTAAGAAATGTAAAGGGAAGGGCAAGAGGTAATCCACGGCAGCCAAATGTAATTCAACAGCAAAGGCACCACAATAGTAGTTCCTGTGGTAAAACACATAAGATACCCTGTAGCTATGATTGTACATACACACCCTATGACATCATCAGTTTTCACAGCACAATAGTATAAAGTATGAAAGCACCTTACACACACCTGTGTATTCCCAAACACTGCACCATAGGTGTAAACATACGGGGAACTTTTACAATGTACATGTTGGGAGCTGCCATAGCTGTGATTCATCATCATGTGTTAGTGACTGAAGGTGTTGTGGAGGATGATGCTGACAACCACCACAGGCCCCGGAGGAGGAGAAGAGTGTTTAGACCAAGGGTAACCTACCAGGGGCTACATGATCTGGAGATAGTAGAGCATTACAAGGTGGACAGGGACATCTTACAGCAAATAGTTGAGCTGTGTCAGCCACGCCTGAGATCCAGAAACAACAGAGGGAACCCATCCCAGTGGACATGAAGGTATGTTTAAGCTTGCGAATACTAGCCACAGGTACCATTCAAAGGTCAACTGGAGATATAATGGGGATTTCACAGGCATCAGCATCCAGGGTACTACACCAGTTCCTGGATGCCATGTTACCACATGCCAATGAGCAAATATACTTCTCCCGAACTCAGGAGGAGTTGGCCAGCAATATGCGTCTCTCTTCCACCATGTGGCACACTACCTGGAGGTACTGGGTGCGATAGACTGCACGCACATACATATCAAGGCACCACCCGGTGAGCATGGTAGGTGCTACATAAACCGCAAGGGATACCACTCCATCAACTGCCAGGTCGTGTGCAATGCCCAGGGCATTATCATGGATGTGTGTGCTGGCAGCCCTGGAAGCTACCATGTCTCCCACATCTGGCATGCCTCACAGCTGTATCAGGTATTTGTCAGGGGGGACATCACACATGGCCACCTTGTGGGGGATGCTGGCTATGCACTGGAGCCGTGGATGATGACTCCCATCAGAAATGCACACACTCCCATGCAAGAACGCCATAATGAGGCACACGCACAAACCAGAATCATCATAGAGCATATGTTCGGGATGCTGAAATCACGGTTCCATTGCTTGGACATATCTGGTGGAGCCTTGCAGTACTCTCTAGGCACGTGTGCCCACATCTTCATAGTATGTGCCATGCTACATAATATTATCCTGCGGAAACAGCTGCAGCAGGGACATAATGGTGAAGGCCCTCACAGCCAACTGCAATTGCCAAGGCCATCACAGGCACAGAGGGATTCAGACCACGCACACCCTGTGCCAGCCCCAGTAGGCAGACGGAGGCATGCCCAATATGCCTACGCCTTGGCAAAGAGGGAACATATAGCACATACTCTGACAGTGTAGGCCCCTATAGACTGACACACCTCTCCACCTGCACACGCAGTAAAATGGATGGCACACACATATGACCACCTGTAAATTGTAATGTATAGGTGGCCTAATGTGTGAATGCTACATAGGCAGCCCTCAAACATTGCACACACAACAGCTATTGGAACAAGGAATGTCAACACCTGAACAGTACACGCACCTATCAGCATATGTTGGTACTGTATGTATAGGTTCCTAGGTACATCAGTAGATACACGCCCGATTGTCAGAGGCCATTCATCAATTGAGGCAAATAGTGTCTGCTGTCGCCACCACATTGAGTAACCAACTGACCCTCAGTGGAGCAGAGCCAATTGCGGGATCCATGTGTGTAATCACTGTTCCCCACACACTCTGCATGGATTCCCTGGTGTGTAAATGAGGGGCTCCATACAATGTAATCATGGATGTAGTGGCAAAGCATGGGGTGTACCCATGACAGGTATCTGTCACCCCAGCATGCTCTACCTATGGTTGTGTGAAAGTGTAGCACATTATACTGTGTGGCTCACTGTGACATACATTTCCAATGCTGGGGCACATCCATTAAACATCACTTGGACATACCATTAATAGGTCCCATCCATATGTAAACTAACTGAGTTACTCATTTGATTGCAGTATGGAGTAACAGCCATAGTACAGTCCACATACTAAATGCCATAACACGTGTACAAATCCCAGATGCCCAAGTGGTAAATGCACTGACTGTCGTGCATGTTCCAGGTACCACGTCCTGCAAGGGACGTTACGTAATCCCGAAGGCATGAATGATGGATGGTGGATGCAGGTCATCAGATCAGGTTTAGCACGTGTTAGCGGGAATATGCATTGCCTAGTGCTGGTAAGCGTCGTTTAAACATGACCATACGGATATGCGTGAAACAGGGCTAAGCTTCTCTGAATATCACGCAGATCATGGTCAATGATGTCCAGAACAGGTGAAACTAGAATTAGAGACAAAAGCGCTTAATCTGATTTACTTGTTGTTTTTTTGTTTTAATATTAAAGTTCAACATTAATTTTTAAAATACTCTCCGCCTCTTTGTGGTGTATGCTGGCAATATAGGAATAAGGTGAAGCAGAATTTGAAGAAGTGCATATGGGACAGCCTTAATAGTGCCGGAGCATTTTATTCCTTGGTGAAACTAGAATTATTCACCCCTGTACTAATAGTGCCTGCTCTGAAGGGTAAAACGACCACTGCCAGGAGTAGAACACGCAATCATGTACACAATCACCTAACACTAAGCTACCCAAGATGTACCAATGGCAGGTGTGTAATGTGACTGGTTCAAACACAAACGTGCAGAGTCCAGGAAACAGTATACACCGACATGTACACAATGAAAGGTGTATTCTCTCTCTCTCATATATATATACATATATATCTATATCTATCTATATATATATATATATATATATATATATATATATATATATATATATATATATATATATATATATATATATATATATAATAGAGATAGAAAGGGAGATAGAGAGATATATGTTGATATATACAGATTCACCTATATCTGCAAATACAGAATGAATCCAATGAAAAGTATTGATAAATATAATGCACGGAATCCTCAATAAGTGCTCGCTCACCTTTAGTGCAACAATAGCAAGAATACACTCTGTTCGTTAAAATCAGCTATTTAATATTTAATTTATTTTAGATATATATATAATGTTTAGTGACAGATCTCTGTTATGAGATGTTTCGCAAAAGTCAGCAAAAAGTTTATTTGCATCACCGATGGTTTAAAATGTAAATTAAGCGTTCACTATGTAACATATGTGTTGTAGTTTTGATTTATCATTTAGACTTGTGCACACTTTTTTGAATAATTTGCATTCATAGTGAATGCTTAACTAAAAAGTATGGGAAACAACTTCAGGATAAACATAATTACAGGGCAATGTCCCTTTAATTTTTTTGAAACATTTTTGGCACCAAAATGTTTATTTAAGGCGTATTATTTCGGTATAGAGTGCTCTGAAGAAGCCCGAATATCGGGTGAAAGCACTTAACCTACGTTCTCCATTTTCATGGACTTTTGAACACTTTGGCACAAAGTGAACTTGTTGGATGCATTTTAACTATCGTTCTCTATTTTCATGGACTTTCGAATACTTTGGTACAAAGTCTATTTGTTGGATGTATTTATCATTGTCATTCTGTCATGGGCATTAAATAGCTGATTTTAACGAATGGAGTGTATTCTTGCTATTGTTGCACTAAAGGTGAGTGAGCACTTATTGGGGATTCCGTGCATTATATATATATCTGCAAATATATAGATAGGTCAACGACATGTACACAACCATGGAGGTACAAATAAATAGGATACTGCCAACTATGGAATGTGTCACATACCAACACGCATAATCACGAGGCTTAAAGACCAAAAGAACACATTACCAGAACACTGGAACCACGTGTAATATTATCATGATATTAAGGGACATTTAGTTATCGCTGCCGGTGTTGTGGTCCACGTCAGTACTGTGTTCAACTGTGTTTGTGATTGCTGTAGTCTGTGTATGTGTGTGTGTTGAGGGTGCCGTGTGCCTTTCCGTGGGACTGTAATGTGTGTGTGTGTGCTTGCATCATGTGTCTGTTAGTGCTAACTCGGAGGTAGAGCAGTACGGTAGGTGTGGTCATAGTTGGCTGTAGGCATACGGTACCACCTGTCCCACTTTAAGAGGGACAGCCCCTCCCTGGGCAGTTGTGTCCTGGCAAAAAATATTAAAAAGGGCAAATTTCTGAGATTGTAGGACATAATTATGTCCCATATATTATGTAACAGTTGCATTAAATAGTTATGCCTGTATCTACAAAACGTAAATGTTACATGAAACATGCTAAAGTGCTACAAGAATAAGTATGTATTCAGGATAAAAGTATGTTCTATCCTGTGTACTGACCGTGGGTATGTGTCAGCCTGTAAACACCGATGTGTGTCCTGCAAATGTCCCACTATGGCCATTTGAAAAGGTGGCAACCCATGCCAAAGAGGCTCAGTCACCAACACAACTGCAATGAGTGCAAATATCTGTGACTGAAATACATGAGACAGCTGTCATTTAGTAACATTTCTTTACATATCGCTGTATTTCCAGAGGTATGGAAGTATCAACCTCACCTGCATACTATATAGAAACCAATTAACAATGGCTCAATGTATAAGCCCGTAACAACCATAGTTCAGTCTACTAAGTGATAGGTCTTCAATTAGGGAAGGAGCCCACACACATATATGGAATATGTAGGAATGCAGTCCCCACAAACCTGTATATGCTATGTACACTCACCTACATCTCCCCCACACCTGAAACAATTGCAATACAGACTGTAATAACATCACAAACATCCACTCACTCAATTACATCTGCAGAACCGTTAACATACCTTGTGAGAGACACATTTGTAAAGGCGCCATGTGAAATTGTAGCTGTTGTATAATGGAACAGGCGACGATGTTACAGGATTTGTTTGCAATAGTCTCTTATCAGATGGTTGAGATGACAGGTACACTCACATGTAGAACCACATACTCTAGCCATCACACACAATCCACGGAGGACATGAATTCAAAATATCCGTGTCTCTACAAATATCAGTTGCAATTCCTCACAACAAAACACATACAGGCCGTCTCCCCGAAGGTAGGGCAAAAGGGCAATGCCCAAGTGGAGAATTAAATTATACCCCACTGTTGCCGCGTAATTGGCGAATGGAGTAGCTGCACAGCTGATGTGCATGTAATAATTTACTCAGGAACATCAATTGGTGGCAGGAAACCACATATTACAGGTATCGACATATATAACGATGACTTTCCATACATTCAAACCGTATGCTCATACCATAGAACCGTTTAAACAGTAAATGTGTAAGAGAGATATTTACAAAGATTCGGAACGCTAACAAGGTATGCAGAACACTCAGTATGTTAGTGTACGTAGAGCCTGTTTTGTATTAATTAAAAGTGCACGCAATGCATAAAGTGGGAAAAGGTATTCTGTAGTGATGTCTTGTTGAGCATAGCAACGCTTGTAGAAATTGTGTGTCCTGCTGTGGGCCACAAGGTAAACATCACATACACCACAAGGGATGTTACATGAGGTCTTTAAACAGAACAATTCCACATCACCCGCCGTCAGTTGTAGGGTATGTCCAACAAGTACGTGCCATAGCAGGGGATAGTATATGTTGATATACTGTCACAGTAGACATGTGTATGGGCATATAACGACAATAACATGCCTAAGGTGGTCCTGCTGTGCAAGTATGCTTTGCATTATGGGATAATGTGTAAAATATGTTTAATGTACACTATTGTAGGTAGATATTTCAGATATTCTACACAGCACAACTGTTATATCATGCAAACAAAAGGTATTGTCAATTGGCATGTACGATACACAATAACAGGATACATATGGCTTGTAGTCATGGGACACTGTAACAGCATGATAGCTAATTGAAATGGAAGAGTAACTCAATTAACCATGCACAAAGGACATGTAATAGCTTCACAGGTACATAGTGAGGTACTATGCTGTCTGGCAAGTCTATGTGTAAGCCCAACTACAGTATTTACACCAGCGGCACCTCTCTAGGGTAGTGTCCTGTCTGTGAACAGCACAGCTATGTGTTACCTGCACCTCTGTACAGTACAGCCACTGCAGTGATCCCTGGTGTATCAGTGTGACCGCCTACAGAGTCACCTATGACTGGTGTGTTGGGTATGTTATAACACCCTATTGGCTGTAGTTGATGGGCACACATGAGTCTGTGGGTTATAAGTAATTGTTGTTGTGTTTGGTAATGGCGGCTGCCTCTGGTGCCTACACAGAGTATGTCGTACTCATACTATGTGTGGCCTGTGGTGATGGAGATCTAGTGAGACTATGTGATAAGTGGGGTGTGTTGCAAATGTTAAACGTCCCCACATAAATGTCAGGTCCAGTCTGGGTTGGTGAGAGCATTACCCCCAGCATGGCCACATATGTGCATCTCCCACAGGCTGTAGTGTCGTATGTTGGGAGATGAGCATTGACTGTGTACATGAGACAATTGCTCTATTGCCACATGTTTGCCATATTCATCATATAGACAGGGAATAGCACTGGTACGTGACACTTGGACATGCCTGTATATTCAACCATGTCTCACAAGATATGTGAGTTACGTGTGTACAACAGCTGTTGTACTGTAAGCAAGCTGGAAATGTAAGGACAGACAGTGTACTTGTAAGACGTGAGTTGGAATGGGTGCTATAGTTATCAGTAGCTCATTAAGTGCTCACATGTTCTGAACAAGTGCTGAGCATGACTATGCAATACAGATAGGGTGTTGGATAATATTAACCCATTGCAACCCACAAGTGGAGACGACAGTCATAATTGGAGGCATTGCACTATTACCCTGCTGAGTATGGTCTGCAAGTCTATGAACCATTATCAACGTAGATGTTAGCAGTACAGAGGTAGATGACAGTACAGATGATTTCACACTGCATAGCATACCTGTGACAGGTCATAGGGCATCATCACCCATACAGTGTTCCAGCTACACTGTGTATACTAGATGTACCTTCGTATGTCACAGGAGTGTTCTACCAGTGGCCTGTTGACAGAAGGAACACTACAAAAGGTGTCTGAGTGACATGTGCATATCACACCAGTGGCAGCTACTGTAAAAAAGGGTTAATGTTGTGTACTCCCCCCTCATTGTAGCCCATACCACACAGACAAATGGGAAGCATCTGTGTATGTAAGGATGTGAAATTCCATGACCTAGGAGCAATAGCTGTCTCAGTGTTGTGGACAACATACAGAATGGGCTTTGTGGGTGAGGTGTGTGACATATGTGAACAATGTGACAGATGATAATAGCATTGTCACCACTAGGTGGATAACCCTGTGCCCATTAACTACCACCTAGGCAGCGGTCAACACTATGGACACTGTGTAAGGGATGGTGCTGTGCAGTTCACCTCCCTGAGTTGGTGACGTCTCCAAGCATATTAGGTAGTCATACGAGGCACCCATGTCATGACATGGTGCCATCCATGAGCATGGAGATCATTGCACAGGCATACTCAGCACTCGGGTGACCAACATCAGATCACATATCACCTTTAAGGGGTATTGGCCATGCGTGGATGGGCGATACCAGCCTTCACAATCCTCACCTCCACTATGCAGCATGCCAGCTACCTTGCATAAAGACATGTGCTACACTGTGATGTTGGACATGCTACACATACATATCCTGATCTGAAAGACATATGTCATGGACAGCCACCGTCCTACTACAAGGATCGCTACATGCTGGACAGATCCCTGTGCCATACATGTTACATACTCCTGCCATAGCATGCAACCCTGTCCATCAAAGCTGCACATGTCATCTCTGTCATACATGGTGCGATGATCGCATGGTAGATGTATTATTAACTATCTGGATCAGTAATGTGGCACTGATGCACCTCGCGGTGACAAAATGGCTGTCGGATACAGCTAGAAAACCTTACCCATACATGCCATAGTTGATAACCATCCCTGCAAATGATATCCGGCTAGCCATTGTCCCATGTCTATCACATGTGCAACACAGGCGATACGTGGCAGGATGTTTAACTGCTGTACAGTGCCGTGTAGATGTATATGGCAAAACACATGCATGTAAAGGTTTCCGTGTGCATGTGTGCATTGTCACTGCTCATGTCCATTAAGCTAGTGCATGTGTTGATATGTGACATATACACAGCATCAAGGTCAACAGCATTACTGTGGACACATCCAGGCATGTGCTGATAGGTAAGAACACCAGTACAGGCAAACAGACATGCCCACATCAAGATAGCATTCACATGGAGTATGCACAATGTAATGATGTGACACACATATATGGTGATGATATCCAATGCATAACGGGTGTTACATGTGTGTGACACAAACATGGCAATCATGTTAGTGTCATGATGATTTGCAAAGATAACTGTTCAGATGTACTAGATGTAATACAAATGTATGTGCAGCTGTATCTCTGTACATCTCTGTGATACTGTGACCTGTCTCCATGATTATGTCTTACAGATAATGCCTCGTTCACACCTGCCAGCGTATAGCCGCCAGGAGGATGATGCCTTCATCCCGTACCTCCATGAGAACTACAAGGTGTTGTTCAGCCATATGCCACAGATTGCCTAGCAGTGTGACGACCTGTGGCAGGAACTTCCCAGGAGGGTTATTGATGTGGGCAGCCATAACCGCACCTACCAGCAGGTGCGCAGACACTGCACGGACTTGATACGACATGCGAAACAGCGTGCCAATGCAATCACCAGGGAACAAGGTGGAACAGGTGGTGGCTCACCGACCCAGCCCCCATTCACACACACTGAGGAGCTACTGGCCAGCCTGGGGACACACTCAGAACAGCATCCACAAACACTATCTGCCATCGTGGAGGTGGGTGTCTCCCAACCAATGAGCCTGGAGTTGCCTGGTAAGTCACTACTGCACATATGACTATTATATCCCATTTAGTTGCATGTGTCACTGTACAGTACGTAATGTAACATCATATGCAAGGTATGTTTACATACATGCCGCATATTACAGTATGCTACCCTGTGTATGCACACATGTGCATACTATATGCTATTGTACAGGCAAATGTGTTAACATGCACAGTGCACCCTGTGGCTGTCATACAGTCATGGATAATGTTCAAACTGCTGTGTCACCCCTATACAGGTACCTCTGGCGTGCCGCACAGACATCAGTCCATTGCAGACAGTTATCAGTATCAGGCATGTTAATGCATATATCTTTACGCAATGTGGCCAGTTAACACATGTACACATAATGTATGGTCCAGCCACGATATACAGGTCACATCTGTCATCATTCACACTGGCTACCCATGTGCAATATATACAAACTAAATGAAACACAGACATGAAACCACAGTACCTGTCATTGCTAGATGTGTGGACAGCTGTGCATACAATGGTGGAGGTGTTCAATGTAGGCATATGTACTATACATTGGAACAACACATGTGTGGTATGCAAACAGTACCACACAGTGAGCTGGGATATGGGCAGCTCACAGGAGTCACCATTGTGTAATATGCCCCTGCAATTTATTTATTTTATTTATTTATTTTACGTTTGTTGACCGGTCTAGTCTAACTGGATACATGTCCATTTTCAGTAGAGGCCCGGGGAGAAAAGCTCCAAGCAGCAATAATGACAACAATGCAGTAACATTAAAATTAAAATTGGTACAATGTTTACATTAAAAGATAGGGTTAACCAGAGTTATTTAGAAACATTTAGGCTAGAATAAAATACCATGACTAGAAACAAAAAAAAAAACAGAAAAGAAA
The DNA here is from genome assembly GCF_019279795.1 of Protopterus annectens. Classification (NCBI taxonomy): domain Eukaryota; kingdom Metazoa; phylum Chordata; order Ceratodontiformes; family Protopteridae; genus Protopterus; species Protopterus annectens. The sequence goes on along the minus strand of NC_056744.1, from coordinate 1,045,151,787 downwards.
TTTTTTTTTTTTTGGAGAAAGAGCAGGATGGGCAAGAGATATCAGTCAGGGCTAGAGCAGGGGCAAAGCCAGTGGGATTTAAGATATTCTTTAAGATGCTTCTTATAAAGTAGAGTAGAAGTAAGGTAGGAAAGTTCAGAAGGAAGATGGTTCCAGCTCTTTCCTATGGTGTTTGTGAAGAGTGAGTCCCCAGCTTTGTTGTTGGATTTAATGGAAGAGATTTGAAGTTTATTTGCTGAACGTAGGGTTGCAAGGTTTTTGTAAGGGGAGATGAGATTAGTGAGTATAGGGGTATGCTTGGGGTAGTAGAGTATCTTATGGGAGATAACAAGTTGTTGAAAAAGTAGTTGGTTTTGTAGTTCTAACCAACCCAGTTGTTTGAGGTTGTGGCAATGATGAGTTCTACATGGGGTACCAGTAGCAAATCTGGCTATGTTATTATAGCTGGTGGAGAGTTTGGAAAGGTTGGTTTTAGAAAGATTAGTATATATAGCAGAAGCATAGAACAGGGTAGAGATTAGATGGGTTTGGGCTATAGTAATTTTGGCTGCAGGAGTAAGGAAGGATTTTATTCTGTATAAGGTCCCAAGTTTTTTGTTAACAGTCTTTATAGTGGAATTAATATGGTCATTGTAGCTAAGGTTGTTGTCAATTGTAACACCCAGCAAGCGGGTTGTAGTGTCAGGGGATATGATAGTTCCATTGTTAGAGGTTAATGTGAAGTGTGGTTGAGGTGACTTGTGAGTAGGAGAAAAGAGCAATAGTTTAGTTTTCTTGGGGTTGAGAAGAAGGCAGTGTTTCGTGAACCAGTTCTCAACACTGTTAAATACTGTTTGGGTGAGGCACTGAAGAGATGTTATGGACTTGGCTGAACAAATAAAGGTGGAGTCATCTGCATACTGTATACAGGTGGCTTGAGAAATACTAGTATGTAGATCATTGATAACCAGAGAAAATAGAAGTGGTCCTAGAATAGAGCCCTGCGGTACTCCAATGTTTACAGAGAGGGATGAAGAAATATTATGATTCCAGAGAACTGCTTGCTGTCTATCTTGTAGATAGGATATAAACCATTGTAATGCTTGTGGGTCAAGTGAATGGGCTTTTAGAATGTTGATAAGTATGGTATGGTTCACCATATCAAATGCTTTTAAGAGGTCTATGAAAAAAGCAGAAGAAAAGTAGTTATTATTATGATTTTTGTTTATAGAGTCTGAGAAGGATAGCAGGGCAGTTGTTGTGCTATGGTAGGGCCTAAAACCATGTTGGCAATGGGTGCACACATTGTGATGTGCCATCGGACATGTCCCAGACATGTAGTGTTCCGGCTGCAATATTGTCTCACTTTCCCATAGTACATACCCCACATACCAAACATACAACCCATTGTCTGCATAGCCCTGTGGACAGTGACATATCTGACATCTATGGGTGCATGTCATATGGGACAGCACAGACATGTGAGATAGACAGCCATCACACACATTTGGCCAACACATGTTCACACATGGCCATGGAGGATGGCCAGAGACATGTAGCCACACAGTAATTGTGATGTGTATACACCCTGTTGCACATTGTCCACACATGGTCCAACTATAGCCTTAGTTGACTGATTATATAGTTGATGTGGAACACTGGACATCCTAAACACTTGTGCACAGCTAGTGGAGGTGTCACTTAATTTGACCATATAAGATGTGTTGAACATCACATCTGTGTCATAGCATGACAGTAGTCACCTGTACAGCTTCCACAGACATTAACACCACATCGGGCCACAGATACTGTACATTTCCCTTGCTGCTGTAGGACATCACCGTCTGCCGTGCACCTTGTGTGTGTGTGTGTGTGTGTGTGTGTGTGTGTGTGTGTGTGTGTGTGTGTGTGTGTGTGTGTGTGTGTGCGTGTGTGTGTGTGGTACATTAATGTCATGTGGGACATGGTGTATTGACAAGTCTGCCATGTGTGGACATGGTTGCCAGGCAGCTAAGACTTTGTAGTAGTTGTGCAGGTGTGTCATCCGTAGGTCTTCCAGTGACCTGTCACATGACACAGCATGGTTTGGTGTGTATACACCTCAGCGACGTGGGTCACAATCCACAGTTATGTAATGTGTATGCACGCAGTTATGGTTATGCACTGAGTGCATATTACACACTGTATAGCACTATAGATGCCTCATGATGCCATGCAATGGCACAGTGTCTGTACTTCACACTGTATAGCAATGTAGATGCCTCACACTACCCTTCAATGCTCATGCACATTTGCTAAAAGTGCATTCTATCTGTAGGGCATACATACAACACTGCAATGTGATACCCATTACAATGCTGTACATGTGTCAGGACACCATTGTGTCAGACATGTATGCATGTCAATGCACACATCAGCAGATTACATGTCAAGGTCACTTCAGCCATGTGTACTGTTAACCTGTGCTGGTCCACGTGGTGTATCACAGGGATGCATGCTTACTACCGTGATTGTGTGAACTGCATGGCTACTGATATGACACCTGCTTGCTGTTGTGTGCCCAGGGAGGTATGCTAACTACCACTATTAATGTCTGAGCTGTATGCTGTCTGCTGTATCACATGCATGCTGCATGCCGTCTGCTACTGATATGACACCTGCTTGCTGTTGTGTGCAACCCAGGCGCTGTCTGCTGTATCACATGCATGCTGCATGCCGTCTGTCAAATCACATGCATGGTGTGTCTGTGTGTCTGTTGTAATGTAGAGTCTTTCTTTGCATTCACAGGTGATGTAGGTGCGTTACCCTCCTGCGGTCCATCTGATGTTAGTGTCCCCATAGATACTAGCAGTGATAAACATATGCATGAGGTACAGGCAGGGCTATCAGGGGCTGAATCTGTGCCAATGGTTGCCATCCCAGCTATGTCCCCCTCTTCCCCGCACACAGTTCTCATGCCAACACATACCCCATCACCAGTGGCCATAGAGGAAGGACAGTCAGTGTGTGTTAGCTCAGAACAGGAACATGTGGTGGCTACTGAAGGTGTGTCTCCACACCATGGTGTCAGTGTAATGACTGCAGATGTGCCACACAGGCATGTGGCCAGTGCTGCTCGTAGGAGGACATCTGGCAGACATGCACCTGCAGGACAGAGCGCAGCAGCTGGTGTCACCAGATGCATGTTCCAGACTGTAATGGTGGCACAGGCACGTGCTGAACGGCAGAACAGTGAAGGGCATAGGCTTCAGAGGGCTGCTATCTGTACTCTAAATGACAACATCCAGGCATTGGCAAATTCTCAGCAGCAGATTGCTGATGTTCTGGACAGGCGATTGGGTGACATGGTTGGAATCCTTGACCGTGGAATGGCAATCTGCGAGCGTGAGCTGTCTGTGCTGGAACATCTGGTAGGAGTGAGGTGTAAGCCACGTGGACGTAGGCCAGCTACACCACCTAGTGCAGGTCAACATGAATGAGCCACCTCACGTGCCCGCTCCCATAGTGCCGGTAGCAGTAACAGTGCAGCTGGTGTGGTGCTGCGCTGTCCACACCAGGACACAGCAGGCCATGGGGATGTGGCCCTGGACATTCCCAGCGAGGACACAGTTCCAGTGGACAAGTGTAATCAGACAGTAGCCAATCTGTAACTCCGCCTGGTAGTGCCCGTGCAATCCCTGGCAGGCACAGTTCACGTGGCCGTGGCCAGACACAGTGAGCTGTACATCCTGGTCTGTACAATCTGGAGCTGTCAATAATACCCCTGTGTAGGCCTGACAAAAGGCAGAACTGTGTGCACACATACACGCACACAGCAGAAACATCTGTAGGACACCGCAACACCCACATGCATATCGACCACACATATCCAATCAGATCACCGGACCTTACCCACACACATGATGTCATCCATTGGTGCAGCCTATGCCCCTGTCAAACATTTTCAACCTGTGCATATGATGATGCCTGTGCTGCATCCCTGTCATTCACACCATTGGTGCAGGGGCATGCTCATATGATCTGATGCACAAGGTGAACAAAACAGTGAGATAAGTGTATATGACATTAGTTGTGTACTGTTGACACGCACCAGACATAACATGTAGTAAGGTTTATAATGCATCATTATATGTTCACAGTATGTGTCTTGGTAACAATGGTAACAGAATGTTGGTAATTATGCCCTGCTTCCCTCCTTAAGGTCCAATTGAAAGTGCCATTACGTTACAGTGTTTGCAGTTGGAGTGCATTGTTGTATGTTCACAGTATGTGTCTTGGTAATAACAGTAACAGCATGTTAGTAATGATGCCCTGCTTCCCCCTTAAGGTCTACTTGCATGTGCCAATAAGTAGCAGTGTTTGCAGTTTCACATGTGTAAATGTGGAGTACTCACAGGCATGTATGGCAATACCAGCATGCTATACGTAGCTTCAACCTCACTGTTAGAAAGGCTACCATTCCACAAATGTCCACACATCTACTGATCCAGACGCATGTGGGCTGCTTAATAGGCTACAGTGGCTAGAGATGTGACATCCATACCAGGTCACATCACAGGTATGTTGACATGGTGCGGGGGATTTCCACACCGGTCTGGCCGATGATAATGTTAGAGGCCACTTGATCGCATGAGGCCTCACTGTGTAGCAGTAATACCCTGTCACATTACAGGATGAGGACACACACAGACATACACAGAAACACACAGTAACATGCCCACACTCACGGGGTCAAAAACACTATAACGCATACTTGATAGTGTTGAGGTGAGGACCCCTGCCTATGTGGTAATCACCCTCACAGTACTGTGCACCCAGACGACGTGACGCAGAGAATGAACATGTACAGGTAGCCAGTAAGGCTGACACTGATGGCATCAACAGGGTAGTAGACTGCATCACCATGAGGGGTTAGGGATCCTGTCTGTTCTGTATGGTAGCATACACCCTCACTCCATGCACCAGACAGCCATACATACATAAACACACACACACACACACACACACACACACACACACACACACACACACACACACACACGCACACACTGTGGAGTCCACAAATGTTATTCACATACAGATAGCTGACATGTGTATGATACACATACCACCCCTGCCTACATCATGCTTTCCACACTGCAGTATGTACAGATCTCTACAACAGTGTACAGGGGTGTGTAACAATTGGGATGTATTCCCCACCATATGTGGCATATATGGTCACACAAGCAAACACACATGGCAGTACAGTGGATGATACACCTGCTATATGATGATATGTCTGACAGACATGCATCTGTATTGGCCACATTATGTGTACCAACGCTACCTTCAGCAATTGTGCTGCTATATGCACACGGGAGGATGTAAGTGTTACAGGTGTCAAGTGACTTACAGTCAGTAACACCCTGACCGCTTTGTAGGTTGTATGTCTTCACTGTCAAGTAACAGTAACATAGCGTACTGTTTGCACATGTAATGGTAGGATGGCCTGTGACACACCTGTGAGCCGTCTTCGGCAAACATCCATCTGCAAAGGTGGATCACCACTTTATGTACACACATCCATCCATACCTGATGTACATCCTGCCGTACTGTCAGTATTTCACCATATACAGGTGTCAATGATGGGGCTGCATTGCAACTGCATGTTGTAGTTAGGCACAGATGAATGACATACATCAGCTACTGCACATGCATGGTAGCTGCATGCACACCACTACATGTACATGTGTGTTGGTCCTACATGCCTGTCATGTAGCCATGTTTGTATGCATTGCAATTGGTGGACATGTGTGATGACATACATAACACGTGGACTGTTGTATGATATGATGGATGTCATGGGTAACTAGTGCAGAGGGAATGTTACCTCGGTCAACATTGCTACCTTATGTGCTGTTAGCAATCAACAGCCATGGACCTACCTTCCATGTGCATGCGTGTGATTGCTTTAGCCACTTGTCTGCATGGAGGACAGCAAAAGCTATGCTATGTACATATGTGTTGTGTGTGTGTGTGTGTGTGTGTGTGTGTGTGTGTGTGTGTGTGTGTGTGTGTGTGGTCCATGTACATATCCACTGCAATAACATGTATGTCGTATCCAAACATGTGTATTCTTTGGTGTACAACAACGGTCATCTGTTACAGCTGTGTAAGACCCAGGGCCCCTGTTATGTGTAGAGCCAACCTGGTTATGAACAGTGGTATCATTGCATTGCATAACACATGATGGAACCCTGTCAGTACACGTGTAGTCTGCACAGTTGCTGTAGACCTATGTACAGTCCACTGGTCATGAGTCACATGGTGTTGTGGTATTGTATGGATGTGTGTTGCTGGTCCAAGGTCATGGTGATGTCTGAGGGCTAAATAGTAGAATGCGGCATTTACCTATGTGATCTGCACCTGAGACATCTGTGATGGCTCTTGAGTGTATACTGGTCAGTACATGTGAGTGGCCTTCATGTACGTGGGGACAGTAACAGCATATTGTGCCCTTCCATGTTTAGAATCCATGTGCATGCAAGACAGCCCTTTGCTACTACTGTGTGAGCATGCCCAGTACGCCGTTGAGTAGATGGACACACAGTACATTCCAAACTGTACCCTTCCATGTTTAGAATCCATGTGCATGCAAGACAGCCCTTCACTACTACTAAGTGTGTGAGCATGCCCAGTACGCCGTTGTGTAGATGGACACACAGTACATTCCAAACTGTGCCCTTCCATGTTTAGAATCCCTGTGCATGCAAGACAGCCCTTTGCTTCTACTAAGTGTGTGATCATGCCCAGTACACCGTTGTATAGATGGACACACAGTACATTCCAAACTGACGTATGATGCTAAGTGTGTGAGCATGTCCAGTGACGCCTTTTGTCGGTGATGTGCCTCTGTGTATGGGCATGGCCATTGACCTCCTATATAGAGACGGTGGTCATCCAGGCAACAGATGTCCATACCCCACATCAGGATGGATTCCTACATTGAACACACTGGTTGACTGTCTTGAAGGGTGTACTGTCTGTGGCGCATCTGGTATCTATGTACTGTTGTAATAGTGCTCCGTAGATAGGCAGTTGTCCTGCTCACACCACTGCCATGTGTTTGTCTACGTCTATCTTGGGACAGTAATATCCTTTTAGACTGCTCACTCTCTATACATTCCCTATCGGCGTCTTTGCCTTTGCGGATGATGTCATCCACCTAGAAGTATGCCTCTGGGAGTGCTGCGCTCCAGTAATTTCGGTAGCGCGTTCTGTAACTGCGTAATGCTGTAGTGTGCTAAAGTAGTTAGCTGTATGTTCGACTCCCAGCCCTGCTAAGTGTGTGTCTGTGTGTTTGTGTTTCCAGCTGCCTGAGGACAGAGTAATGCTTTTAGACGGCTCACTCCCCATACATTCCCTATCGGCATCTTTGCCTTTGCGGATGATGTCATCCACCTAGAAGTATGCCTCTGGGAATGCTGTGTTCCAGTAATCTCGGTAGCACATTCTGTAACTGTGTAATGCTGTAGTGTGATAAGGTAGTTAGGTGTATGTTCAACTACCAGCCCTGCCAAGTGTGTGTGTGTTTCCAGCTGCCTGGAGAAAAAGTAATGCTTTTAGATGGCTCACTCCCCATACATTCCCTATCTGCATCTTTGCCTTTGTGGATGATGTCATCCACCTAGAAGTATGCCTCTGAGAGTGCTGTGTTCCAGTAATCTCGGTAGTGTGTTCTGTAACTGCATAATGCTGTAGTGTGATAAGGTAGTTAGGTGTATGTTCGACTCCCAGCCCTGCTAAGTGTGTGTGTGTGTGTGTTTCCAGCTGCCTGGGGACAAAGTATTGCTTTTAGACGGTTCACTCCCCATACATTCCCTATCCACGTCTTTGCCTTTGTGGATGATGTCATCCACCTAGAAGTATGCCTCTGGGAGTGCTGTGTTCCAGTAATCTCGGTAGCGCATTCTGTAACTGCGTAATGCTGTAGTGTGATAAAGCAGTTAGGTGTATGTTCAACTTCCAGCCCTGCCAAGTGTGTGTTTCCAGATGCCTGGGGACAAAGTAATGCTTTTAGATGGCTCACTGCCCCATTCCCTATCGGCGTCTTTGCCTTTGCTGATGATGTCATCCACCTAGAAGTATGCCTCTGGGAGTGCTGTGTTCCAGTAATCTCGGTAGCGCATTCTGTAACTGTGTAATGCTGTAGTGTGATAAGGTAGTTAGGTGTATGTTTGACTCCCAGCCCTGCTAAGTGTGTGTGTGTGTGTTTCCAGCTGTCTGGGGACAGAATGATGCTTTTAGATGGCTCACTCCCCATACATTCACTATCGGCATCTTTGCCTTTGCGGATGATGTCATCCACCTAGAAGTATGCCTCTGGGAGTGCTGTGTTCCAGTAATCTCAGTAGCGTGTTCTGGAACTGCGTAATGCTGTAGTGTGATAAGGTAGTTAGGTGTATATTCGACTCCCAACCCTGCCAAGTGTGTGTGTGTGTGTGTGTGTGTGTGTGTGTGTGTGTGTGTGTTTCCAGCTGCCTGGGGACAGAGTAATGCTTTTAGATGGCTCACTCCCCATACATTCCCTATCAGTGTCTTTGCCTTTGCAGATGATGACATCCACCTAGATGTATGCCTGTGGGAGTGCGGTGATGCTGGAACTCGGTAGCACATTCTGTTACTGCATAATGCTGTAGTGTGGTAGACTAGACAGGTAGGTGCTCGATTCCAAGGCATGGCAGGTGTGTGTGTGTTTGGTAGTTATACCATATGTGTTGGTATCTGTGGGTGGCTAGCTGCGGGATGTGTTCAGTATGTTTTGTTGCTGACCTATATAGTGTCCACAGCCCGCATATTCTGCCAAGACACTGGGTTGTCAACACATACATTCGCAAATAGGTCTGGTGAGTAACTGTCAGCAGCCCTACTCTTACCCTTGATACGGTCTGACCCATGTGACGCAACAAAACACACGTGCCTTAATAGTAACAACACTACATGATGCAGATGGCACATGCAGTTTCCTTTTCATTCCTGTCTAATGCATTGCTGTCATGTGGTCCGCTGTTGTTATATAAATGCCATATCTACATATGTATGTACATGTATATGTGTGTATGTGTATATATATAAATATATATATATATATATATATATATATATATATATATATATATATATATATATATATATATGTCCATGTGTATATGTATACAAATAATATATATGATATATGTAGATATAGAGGTGGACATAGATGTGAACATATATGTCTGGGGACATCAGCACTATTGAATATTTGTGCCGGATGATCTGTACATGATAACCTGGGATCTATGTGGGTTCATATGAATCCATCGACAGTTCAAAACATCGACGGCAAAAGATCAACAGCGAGAAGACCGACGGAGGAAAACACCGACGCTGAGAACATCAAAATGGGGAAAGGATGTGTATTTATGCGGTAGTGATGGACGTTAGGGTACGAGTAAGGTAAGTGTGCGATGTTGTCAGTCTGTGGGGAAAGGGGTGGGTTAAGTGAGTTAGAGTTAGGGCTCGAGTAAGGTAAGTGTGCGATGTTGTCGGTCTGTGGGGATAGGGGTGGGTTAAGTGAGTTAGGGTTAGGGCTCGGGTTAGGTATGTGTGTAGTAGTGATAGGTTTTGGGTTAGGGGTGGGTTAAGTGAGTTAGGGCGCGGGTTAGGTGAGTGTGCTATAGTGACGGACCTTAGGGTTAGGGTTTGGGTTAGGGTTGTCGATAGTTGTGTATGTAAGGTTTAGTGTTGGTTTGTTAGTATTTTGGTTTGCTAGTGTGGTGTGTGTGGGTTTTGGAGTGGGGCTTTGTTTTGTTTGTTAATTGTTGTTGTACTGGTGTGGAGTGTATGTGGTGTCGTGCTTTTGAACTGTCGGTGTTTTCGCTGTTGCTGTTTCACTGTCGATGTTTTGAACTGTCGATGGATTCATATGAACCCATCTATGTATATCTGCCATGGCGTGGTGGTAATGCACATCGTCTGTAGTGTGCAGGGTCATGGGTTGTAGTCGTGTAGACACCGGATGTTTTGTTGCTGGGAAGACCATGGGACATCAAATATGGTGATAGTAAGGCACCTGTTGCCAGTTGTGTACGGATCTGAGTGACACTGAGCAGTGGATTTTAATTTGGAGGTCCGGTATGGGTCATATAACTATTAATTAGAAGACTATACTATGCAGATGAGGTTGACAATAGTGTATCCCATTTATCACCAGGGTGTGATGCTGGTCCCTGGAGTGTATGTGTGTAGTCAGCCGGGTGCAGGTCTCGAATATAGTTGACAGCATGGGAGGGGGGTCAGGCATACTGTAAGTACATTGCAGAACTGTGCCTCGGGAGTGCTCCTGCCATAGCACACCTAAGCTAGGGGTGTGTCTATACCTGCCTGGTGACATTGAGAGGGATGACAGCAGTGGTGGGGTAGTCAGGGTGTACAGGCTGCACAAACAGTTGTTGATCAGCACAATCAGCAGATGACATGGCCAGCCCGCACCTGAACAGTACGGTAATGCGAGCAAGCAGCATACACACAGGTTTCGTCCGCATTCTACACCACCAGTGTATACCTGCGGGGACATTTCATGACACAGTCCAACCAAATGAGACGGGCTGCAGCAGGCAACATATACCAACATGTGCAGGAGGCTGGAGCAGTGAGGATGTGTATGCTGCCGAACAACCCTTACTGGGGTGACATAAGACTTCATAGACCCAGGGTGACTTACCAGGGGCTACATGGGCTGGGGATGGTGGAGCACTATGGGGTGGACAGAGACCTCCTACAGCAGCTTGTTGACCTGTGCCTGCCACACCTGACACATCAAACAGGCCGAGGGAAACACATCACAGTGGATACCACGGTATGTGTTGGCCTAGGTGTACTAGCCACAGGTACCTCACACAGCACAACTGGGGATATCATGGGTATCTCACAGGCATCTGCATCCAGAGTATTGCACCAGTTCACAGACGCCATGTCAACACATGCTAATGAGCATGTACATGTCCTCAACACACATGATTAGTAGACCAGCAATATGCATCTGTTCAACCACATGGATGACTACCCTGGGGTACTGGGTGCTATAGCCTGCACACACATACACATTGTACCACCACCCAGTGAGCGGGGTAGGGCCTACAGTCACTGCAGGGCATACCCTCCAACAGCTAGGCCATATGCTATGGCCAGGGCATGAGATTGCATGTGTGTGCTGTCTGCCCTGGAAGCTATGATGATTCCGATATATGGCTTCTGACACAGCTGTAGCACACCAATGCCAATATGGACATCCTCTACAGTCTGCTAGTGGGGGATGCTGGGTAAACACTGGTGTCATGGCTGATGACACCCATCAGCAATGCACACACACACATGAACACTCACACCATACTGAGGTGGATGCACAGGCAAGACAAATACTTGTGCATGTGTTTGGGATGCTCAGTTCACAGTTCTGGTATCCAGACACATCAGTTGGAGCTCTGCAGTATTCACAAGCTACATGCATACAAGTTGTTATGGTATTTGCTATGCTACGCAATCTTATCCTGCAGTAACAGTTGCAGCAGGAACAGCATGGGGCAGGGCCACATAGCCCAACACCACTGCCAAGGCCTGTACAGGCACAGTGCGACTTGGTGAAGGAACTACCTGAGCAGGGCACAGTTGGCGAAAGCCCGTGCACAGTATGACCTGCCCTTGGCAAAGAGGCAACACAAGGCATATGCACTGACACAGTAGGTACCCATGGATTTCCCCTCTCTGACCCACACACAGTATAATGGATGCCAAACATGACACTACCTGTGCTCGGCCATGTATAGGAGGTGCACTGTGTGCATCTGACATAGGCAGCCCTCCAGCACCATCCTCAAGTCCAGAACACACACAGGGTATGCCTATTAACCTAACAAGTGGCAGGTGTATTAGAATGTGCATTTACCCATTGCTATGGTATGTATGTGAGCATACAAGTGACTGTGGTGGCCAAATGTTAGGGCAGCAGACAGTACACATCCATAGTGGCACCATGACCTCTGTAGCACATACGGGGGCCACAATGGTAGCCTGTAGTACAAAGGGTGCCCTAACCCACTACAGATTATGGGCTGACCATCATGTGTGTCCATACAGCCCACACACGTTCCATGCAGCTGTCAGATGTGGACCAATACAGACAAATGATATATGATGGCCTATGAATATGCCCAATGAATGACCCCAACACCCTAAGACACACACAGACTACAGCAGGCCAGGCAGTTTGATGTAGGTTGTGTAAGCTAGGACGTCCAACACCACTGTGCTGGTATTTAAAGCTGGGAACTGATGTACACTGGTATCCCTCCAACCAGCAATTTCGGTAGGTCCACACACTGACATGGAGTACCCAGCATACCAGTACAGTAGGGGCAGATGTGTACAACTGTTGGCTGTGCCCCCTGTCAAACCTACACATGTGAGAGTCATGTGCGCCATCCATGGTGCTGCGTAGGACTGTGCTTGTGGTTGGATGTCCCCCCACGCTATGCTGACATGTAGCAACTGTCAATGCCACATGACCATTAGCTACCCTGCAGACACAGCATGACACCTGTCTGTGTAGAACGGAGGGGTCAGCAACACAGTACTAACTATCTGGACATGTGACACATACGATACAGTTGACCATACTTGGCATGCTCACACACATGATGGTATGATGGTATGATGGTAATGTCGGTTGACAACATGTGTAACAGTCATACTGGGCATGCTCACACACTGAAACACAGGATGGCCAGGCATGCATACACCAGTGGTCCAGACATATCTGCCAGTACATTGCTATAATGTTGGATGACTGCTCTGTATGGTGTGTGTGTGGTCTATTGTCTTTACATATGCCATGTTCTATTGTTAATTCACATGAGCTAGGTGCGCAGGGTACTGCTACCAACACGTGAATAGGGTGGTTCTTTGTTTGTGGACAGACCGACGCCTATGGATATGGACTGGGTAAGGCACATTCCAGCAGGTGGGAGCAGTTGTGCATGGGTTTGCACAGTGTTAAGCACTGCTGACCTCTGGTCACAGCACTTTATACACGTTTAGACTCCACATTTCTTTGACAGTGCACTACTGGCATACTGGTAGTCAAACACGCTTACAGCCGCTCACTCACCGACATTTCCGCTTACATTTGTCACTCACTCTGGGTGTGTGATCCCTTGTGATGCGTATTACATCGGACTACATGACTACAGTATTGGGTATGTGTAACCATTTTCCGACGGCAGGCGTTCGACTGTACGGACTCGGTGGCCTGTCCAGTGATGTAATCATATTATATGCGTGTTCCTCGTATGATCTGCTCCCATCTGCCTGATACATGGGAACCAATACTTTGCAATGCTGACATGTGACTTGAGTTTGTTAATACAGATGTCCGCCGAGTCATGCTACCGCATACCTACTGCACATTGTCCACCTTTCAGATTGCACGACGAGAGACTGTAGGAGTGACACCTTTCCCACTTTGCATGGGACAGTCCCTCATTAGGCATATCTCATGTGACAATACCAGACCTCTCCATCAATCGGGGACACATTTCTACAGAATCAGGGACAGGTCAAGAAAACATCAGGGACACTTTTACAAAAGTAGTGCTATTAACTTGAAACATTGACAGAATCAGAGCATATGACTCAATATACATATTTTGAAGTAAAAGTAGGTTATAACTCTTACTTATTGTCATTAATCAGTAAGTGTGATTCACCACCTTTCCTTCAACAGTCACTAATTTTAGGAGGGATTAAGAGGGACAGAGTTAAACTTTCAGTCAAACTCAGGGACGTACCTGAAATGCAGGGACCCTTGAGAGGTATGGACAATACTCTAGCCATTGCAACTGTCCTGATTAGGGGACATTCTCATGTTGTACGTGTCTGTACTGGTTGCTTGTTACAGGTCTTGTATACCTGACACGTCGATATGTCATATGTAGTAGCATAAGCAACTTTACTGCTGCTAGACTACGCTTTGATTTGTGCCGATATGTATATTTCTGTACTTTGCATGGCTGTAGGTATGTTCTGCCCTGGTACGTCTGACATTTCTACAGAGCAGGTTCCACTTTGGCCATTCAGAATGGTGGCAGCCCTATAGACCCTATATGTAGAGCTATCACATGTGTCAAGGCAACACACACCCACAGCCAGTAGTAAACGGACGACTTCCACAGTTTGCATACGTTAAGGTTATTCATGTAGCACTATAATTGATAATACTGTTTCCTATTACATGTAGGTGTTTCTGATACAACAAATTAATGTCTGACACCACTACACACACTATATAGCCTCCGTTCCTGAACTCACAGGCCATTTGCCATAACTGTCATTTTGCAGGACACAACTGCCCAGACGGGTGTGTCCCTCGCAGGCGTACAGGTGTTGAACCACTTCTGTTATGCTATCATCTACCT